>NC_090727.1:138714901-138726258 GCF_036898095.1 Palaemon carinicauda | reverse complement strand
GATAGGCATATCCCCTCTCGTGTGCTAAGGTATCGTGTGAAGGACAAACCGTGGTTCAATGCTGATTGTAGACGTGCTTATTTGGAGAAAGAGGAGGCCTATCATCTTTGGAAGGGTTACAGATCAAATTTGACCTGGATCAACTATACTCAGCTTCGAGCTTTTGCTCAGAGAGTTTATGCCTCAACTGAAAAGGAGTACAATTTAACCATAAAAGAAACCCTTTCTGGTACAACTCAGGAACATAAAGGGTGGTCTACCCTTAAATCTGCACTCTTTGGTGTAGATGTAACAGTTCCTCCTTTACTTACACCAGATGGCTCAGTCACTCACAGTCCAAAGGAAAAGGCAACCCTTTTGGCTGATGTTTTTGACAGTAAACAGATCAATGAAAAACTTGAACTTCCTCATTCCTGTTTTCCTGAGGCTAAACTAACTAGGTTAGCTTTTCGTTCTCGTGAGATTAAAGCTCTGTTGATGGACCTTGATGCTTATAGAGGTGTAGATCCAAATGGTATTTTTCCTTTGTTTTTTATAAAGACAGCAGATTTCTTAGCTCCAAAGTTATCTGTTATTTTGCGCAGGTTAGCAAGAAGAGGAGCTTTTAGCACTTGTTGGAGAATTGGTAATGTTACTCCTTTATGTAATTGTGTTTGTGGTAGCTCAAGCCCTACTGATTACTGCCCAATTTCCATAACTCCCATACTATCTAAAGTTTTTGAACGTCTTCTGGCAAAACGTCTTAATAGGTTTGCTAAAGGTAATCATATATTCCCTAGTTTGCAATTTGGTTTTCGTAAAGGCCTTGGAGCATGTGATGCCCTTCTTACAATCTCCAATGCCGTACAGAAATCCCTTGATTGTGGTCGGGAAGTTCGTATGATTGGCCTTGATTTTAGCGCTGTCTTTGACCGTGTTAATCATGAGGCCCTTGTTTTCAAACTCAAACAGTTGGGAGTGGGTGGGTCGTTTCTTAGCATTATTATTGATTTTTTAAGTAATAGATCTCAAAGAGTTGTTGTTGATGGGCACCATAGTGAGTATAGGAATGTGATATCCGGTGTTCCACAGGGTAGTGTTCTTGGCTCATTACTTTTCATATTATATACACATGACATGTGGTTTGGCCTAGAAAACAAACTTGTTGCATATGCAGAAGATGCTACTCTCTTTGCATCAATTCCATCCCCTGAATGTAGATCTGGGGTTGGTGAATCCCTTAATAGAGATCTAGCTAGAATTAGTGCATGGTGCAGATTATGGGGTATGAAGTTGAATCCTAACAAAACTCAAAGTATGATTGTAAGTAGGTCAAGGACGGTGGCTCCTCAACATCCGGATCTCAGTATTGATAATGTTTCTTCAAAATTGTATGACATTTAAAATTTTAGGTGTGATTCTCGACAGCAAATTTACTTTAGAGAAACACATTAGGCCTGTGTCTTCTTCAATTGCACAAAAAATTGGCTTATTGAGAAAGTCTTTCAAGATTTTCGGTGATCAATCTATTCTGAAGAAGTGTGTTAATTCTTTCATTCTACCTTGCTTTGAGTATTGTTCTCCTGTCTGGCGTTCAGCTGCTTATTCTCATCTTAATTTGTTGGACAGAAACTTACGGCTATTAAATTTCTTTTTCCTGATCTAGATATTAATCTTTGGCACCGTCGTTCAATTAGTTCTTTATGCATGTTACAAAAGATTTTTCATAACTCAAATCATCCTTTACATTCTGATCTCCCTGGACAATTCTATCCTGTTCGTAATACAAGGCAGGCAGTTAATTCTAATAGCCAGGCCTTCTCCATCATGAGGCTCAATACTACACAGTATTCTAGAAGTTTTATTCCAGCTGTTACCAAGTTGTGGAATGATCTTCCTAATCGGGTAGTTGAATCAGTAGAATTTCAAAAGTTCAAAGTTGGAGCAAATGTTTCTATGTTGACCAGGCTGACATGAGTCTTTTTATATGTTATATATGACATATCTGTTTTAGACGTTAATAGTTTATAGAGAACATGTCTGTTTTGACGTTGTTACTGTTTTTAGAATGATTTATTGTTAGTTTCTTCTCGTCATTTATTTATTTCCTTGTTTCCTTCCTCTCACTGGGCTATTTTTCCCTATTGGAGCCCTTGGGCTTGTAGCATCTTGCTTTTCCAACTAGGGTTGTAGTTGGCTAGTAATAATAATAATAATAATAATAATAATAATGATAATGTGTAGGCCAAGGAAAAATAAGCTGTAACCAGAGAGAGGGATCCAATGTACTATCTGCCTAGTCAGAAGGCCCAATAACTCTCGTAGTAGTATCTCAACGGATGGGCTGTCTGCGTGTGCGTGTGTGTGTAAGAGAATAATTTGAATAATTTGTTTAATTTTAGAAATGTATTCTTGATTTCTGATTTCTTCCTTGAAAAGTGCAACAGTATAATTTTTGTATTCTTTCCTTTTCTTGCCACCTATCGGACTTTGGTGACTGCTGTAGTTTACCTTTGATCCGAAAAGGTATTGTACCAACCGTGTGTCACACAATTGTACATAATTCCTTTTGTATATATTATGCTTGTATCTGCGCTCTTCCCTCGCACTAAAACGAACATGAAAATTCACGTCTCCGGTTTTCCTCTGTGACATTGTCTTTCTTGTAATCATGTTATGTCCTGTTGCCTTGAGGTTTTGTATATAAAGGAGAGTGTTCTATAATATTATAACTCAGTTGATTGCATCCTGCCTTTGAGTTCACAACCTTCTCTCGGCCCGTCTCATTGGTGACCCTGGAAGTTGACTCGTTCCCACTGCCTTCCACCCCCACCCCCTCGCCCCTTCATCGTTGGTAGTACTATGGCGGACTCTACGGCAGTTGGTGCTGCGGCCGCTCCATTCAAACTTTCATTGTTTGCCAGCGGAGAGGCGTTTGCTTGGTTTCAGCGCGCAGAAGTCCAGTTTCGTATCAGGGGCATGACTCGCTCAACCACCAAAGCAGATTATGTTCTCGCGGCGATACCCGAGGACACCTTCACAGAAATATCCGACTGGCTTTGTGAACAAGGAGACACTCCAATAGCGTATGACGCCCTCAAAACATACCTTCTGCAGCAGTACTCGCCGTCGCCAGCCGCCCGTATAGCAAAGCTTTTTCAGCTCTCGCAACAACCGTTGGGGACCAAAGGGCTTCGCTTGCCCTCAGGGCAATGACCAGTATCGCTCGCCTTCAACCAGCCGCAGACGGCTCTCCTCGTGAGGTGAACCTACTTCGTGGCCTTTGGATACGCCGTTTACCCGAACCTGTATGCGCTGCCATACCCGATGTCGATAGTTTACCCATAAAGGACTTGATGACCAAAGCCGACGCCTTTATGGACAGCCACTTCAAGACCTCCATCAACGCCTCCACACCTGACGACGAGGATGCCTATTCAACGTCAACCGAAGCTGACATGAATGCCGTAGGACATACACGCCTACCCCGTGACGTGCCGAAGCGGCGACAAAGCCGCCCACCACCTACCAATCGCTCGCGCCCCAACGAACGACTTCTACAGCCACTTACTACCTCCCATCCACCGCAGTTTTGCTACTACCACTTCAGATTCGGGGCAATCGCGAAGAAATGTGCCAAGGATTGTCAGTGGCCAAAAAACGTGTAAGTAGGCCATCGCTTGTAGCGGTGGCCTTCCGTATTTCTAATCTTTTCTTTTTACAAGATTCAGGAACGGGCGTGCGATTTTTGTAAGACACGGGTGTTTGTCGTTCTCTTTTGCCAAGGAAACTCTTCAAGGCACGACGTAGTCTGTCTACATCTGCCGACGTCCGCTTAGTAGCTGCCAACGGATCAGCGATACCCACCTACGGTTACGAGAACCTCACATTATCGTTCGGAAACGGTAAATTCAATTGGAAGTTTCTCGTTGCTGACGTCACAATGCCAATCCTTGGTGCGGATTTCTTCTCTCATTTCCACCTTCTGGTCGATGTCGCTCACCGACGATTGGTCAATGCAGACTCGTACTTGTCGACACCTCTTCAACCCGCCCCCTCTAACCTCGCTCTCCACATCAGCGCACCTACGGATGCCTACGCCCACCTCCTCACGTCGTACCCGGAAGTTTTCCGTCCAGAACTCTGCCAAACGCCCACGGTTCCTGCCAAGCACGGTATTTATCACCATATCAAGACGACGGGACCCCCAGTCTTCGCAAAATTCAGACGTCTGGCACAGGAACGATTGGCAGCCGCTAAACAGACATTTGCCGAAAAGGAGGAAATGGACTTTGCCAAAAAGGCCTCCAGCCCATGGTCGTCACCCTTACACATCGTTCTGAAGAAAGACGGCTCCCTCCGTCCGTGCGGGGATTACAGGCGCCTGAACATGCAAACAAAACCGGATCACTACCCCCTCCCAAACATTGCCGACGTGACCTCCTACCTGCACAAAGCGAAGGTTTTCTCTACGCTCGACCTCCTGAAGGGGTATTATCAGGTGCCTATGAACCCAGAAGACATCCCCAAGACCGCCATCACCATTCCGTTTGGTACATACACCTTCAATTACTCCTGTTTTGCCCTTCGTAATGCTAGGGCAACGTTTCAACGTCTCATGGATGGCATCTTAGGGGACCTTCCTTTCTGTGTATGCTATGTGGACGACATACTTGTGTTCTCCTCCTCAAAAGAGGAACACCTCCGTCACCTGCGCATCGTGCTCGACCGCCTGTAACAAAACGGCCTTGTAGTCCGGTACGACAAGTGTACCTTTGGCGCCAACGAAGTGTCGTTCTTAGGGCACCGCATCACTCCTGAAGGAGTCCATCCCCTCCCTGAGAAGGTAGCAGCCGTTCAGAACTTCCCCGCGCCCTCGACCGTCAAAGCTCTGCAGGAATTCTTGGGCATGATCAACTATTATCACCGTTTTCTGCTAGCCATTGCCGCCACTCTTGCTCCCCTCTACGCCTCCGTCAAGGGCAAGCCAAAGGACCTGAAGTGGGGTCCCCTTCAAGAAGCAGCCTTCTGCAATGCAAAGAAGGCCCTATCAACTGCTGCGGCTCTCACTTTTCCTATCCCACACGCCCCTCTCCCTCTCTCCACCGATGCCAGCGATGTCGCTATTGGTGCAGTACTCGAGCAGGTGGTCAAAGGCTCGCCCCGCCCATTGGCCTTCTTCAGCAGAAAACTGTCCAAGGCAGAATCGGGTTATTCTACCTTCGATCGAGAATTGCTGGCGGTGCACTTGGCTGTCCGTCACTTTCGCCATTTCTTAGAAGGTACGCCCTTCGTCATTCGCACAGACTACGTCTCTGGTGCCCGGCTTCACTCGACAGTCTGACGCCTGGTCCGCCCGTCAACGCCGACATCTCTCCGCCGTGGCTGAATACAATTGCACCCTCTAATACGTCCCTGGGAAAATGAATCCCGTTGCCGATGCCCTATCAAGAAACACGTTGGCTGCCGTTCAACTGGGATTGGATTACAACGCCTTGGCTGAAGCCCAACGACAGGATCCAGAGTATCCAGCTTGTAGGACATCGTGCACGTCCCTCCGTTGGGAAGACTTTCCCCTCGAAGACTCCAACACCACCCTCCTCTGTGACGTCAGTACTGGTAGACCGCGACCTTGGATTCCTGCTACCATGCGCCGACAGGTGTTTAATTTCATTCACGGCCTTTCACATCCCTCGTGCCGTTCTACTGCACAGCTGCTGAAGACAAAGTTCATTTGGCACGGCATTTCTAAGGATGCTAAGGATTGGGTCCGCGCCTGTACTTCTTGCCAAACTTCCAAAGTACATCGACGCACGGATTCGGGAGTGGGCACCTTTCCTCAACCTCAGCGTCGTTTCGCACACATTCACGTCGACGTTGTAGGCCCCCTACCACATCTCAAGGACATCGTTACCTGTTTACCCTCATCGACCGCTCCACTCGTTGGCCTGAAGCCATTCCCATGGAAACTGCAACGTCCGCCTCATGTACATCTGCCTTACTCTCTGGATGGATTTCAAGATTCGGTATCCCTGAGCATATTACTTCTGACAGGGGAACCACTTTCACCTCTCAATTGTGGACGTCATTAGTGAATCTCCTGGGCATCACCCTACATCAGACAACGGCCTACAACCCCGCTGCCAATGGAATGGTTGAACGTTTTCATCGCACCCTCAAAGCAGCTTTGATGTCCCGCTGCAAGAATTGCAACTGGTTTACTCAGCTTCCCTGGGTCCTCCTTGGACTAAGGACCACTCCTAAAGACGCCCTCGACGTCTCGGCAGCTGAAATGGTGTATGGCGACCCGTTGGTCGTCCCTGCCGAATTTTTTCCTTCTACAACCTCCTCCGACGATCTCCAGCGCATACGTCACGTCGTGGGAAAATTTACTCCGTGCCGCCATACTTACAAGCCCCCAGCGAATCATCACATACCAACGGACTTGCACTCTGCAACGCACGTCTTCCTGCGCAACGACACCAGCAAGCCACCACTAACGCCCCCTTACACGGGCCCTTTCCTTGTGATCCGACGCAGTCCGAAAGCATTCCTCCTAAACATTCGGGGCAAAGAAGACTGGGTCTCCATTGATCGTCTAAAACCTGCTTATCTTCTGCCAGATGACCCGCCTACAGTTCGCCTCTCTAGATCAGGGCGCCCTATTTAACATGTACAGTATGTCATTTTTAGGGGGGGAGCCATGTACCAACCGTGTGTCACACAGTTGTACATAATTCCTTTTGTATATATTATGCTTGTATCTGCGCTCTTCCCTCGCACTAAAACGAACATGAAAATTCACGTCTCCGGTTTTCCTCTGTGACATTGTCTGTCTTGTAAACATGTTATGTCCTGTTGCCTTGAGGTTTTGTATATAAAGGAGAGTGTTCTATAATATTATAACTCAGTTGATTGCATCCTGCCTTTGAGTTCACAACCTTCTCTCGGCCCGTCACAGTATCTTTAAATAAATCTACCTCAGTTCTCGCTGCCTTCTTTTTGTTGTAAGGATTTTGGACCTTCTCTTTGACACGAGAGACACATCTTGGCGATATGTGGAATATAGATTGGACATTCGTCCGGCATATTGGTTCGTAGTGAAGGTGTCATTCATTCGTCTCTGAAACCTGATAAAGAATATTAAAATGACATAGATAGGAAACACATGTTATATGTATCAGTTGAATGGTCACTATATACTTCATTTTTTAGGTAGTTATTTTTCTTTTGATTATTAAATAATCAATATATTTTTATGAAATTAAATACAACCAATTATAATTATCAATTATCCTGATTTGTTGAAATATATGACTATATATATATATATATATATATATATATATATATATATATATATATATATATATATACATACATACATATATATATATATATATATATATATATATATATATATATATATATATATATATAGTCATAGATTTCAACAACTCAGGAAAATTGATAATTATGGTTTTTTGTATTTAATTTCATAAAAATATATTGATCTTATCCAAGTTAGATTTCCTTTCAGAAGCGCTGTATGGAATTCATAACGGAAGAATTATTCACAATACTCTGTTAGTCAATTACTCTGAAATATTAAACATTTGATACGTTTACTTCGGAGCTTGATATTTTATAAAAAAAAATCACTTTAATATTTCGAATGTTCACGATAACATTAATAGAATAAAAAGTAAATGAAATATGAATAAAAAAAAATAGTCATCTGACAACGTGTAATGTATATTACGTTTTATTCAAAAAAATATTACACAAACACATTCAATTAGATATGAGTTTTGATTGTAATTATATATTGGAATAAGAACGGTATTGTGGAATCGCCAGCAATTGATGCATAAGTCTAAAAATAGTAATTTAATTTTATGTTTCTAATTGTGATATTTAATAGAGAAAATGACTGAGAGTATTACGACCACAAGTTTGTGAACGTGGGCGAGTAATTGCCTTAGAGTTTCCTTGTCATAATAGATGGTCTGAGTAATATATTCCCAAAACAATTAACTAATGTTTCCAATTGTTGAGGTTGTTTTCAAAGGCAGACGACGAATTCATAAATATCCTTAGTAATAATGAAGGATTCTGTTTAGAATGTATTAACTGTGTATCCATTACAGTAAGGTAAGAGTGATTGCATTCCCATTATTCATTCCCATTAGTCTTGAGTACCCCCCCCCTCTCTCTCTCTCTCTCTCTCTCTCTCTCTCTCTCTCTCTCTCTCTCTCTCTGGATACTCTTTGCATTGAAAGCTTTGAATCTTAAAAGCATGACTTTTCCAGGATTAGAAGAGGAAATGTAGGCCAGTATAATTTTTTTTTTCTAGTAAAGGTAACTAGTAGATCATAAATATCTTTCCATTGAGTGTTTCTTTAACTGAATGCAGCTAATTTGAAATTCAGTGTCATTCTTGGTTACAAATTATCTTTCGAGAATTTTATGCAGTCTGTTTCTCCTTGAATTGCACGAGAAAATGGAATATTAAGCGGGCCTTGCTATCTTAAGGAATTGTTTTCATAAAAAAAAAAAAAAAAAGGATGTCGTATTTTGACTATTTTGCTCCTGTTTGCTTTTCAGCAGTAGATTTTCATCTTAAATTTTTGACCAGACCTTAATATCTATTGAGTTAATTACTCCTCATCTGTATATTAGTTTCTGGCACTGCTAGTATATTCAGACAATTCCATCCATCACGTACTGTAGTAATAGCTTTGTAGTTGATTATAATAATCTTAATTCTTTGATAATTGATACTGTACAGTATTCTAGAAACCTTTTTCTGGGCTCTGACCAAATTATGAAATGATGTTGTGAGTCTTGTACTTGAATCTCCGAAATAAGTTTCGTACCATAGTTTATTTGATGGTCGTTTATTCAACTTAGATATTGGTCTTAATTCATTTTCTTTATTAATTCTCTTTTACAGTTGGTTCTTCATATTTCTCTTCCATACCGGGCTGCTTCCCTTAATTAGGATCCTTGGGCTTGTAGTATTATTATTTTATTACTAAGGTTACAGCTTGGTGTCATGAGTAGGTGCAATAATATTAAAGTCATATACTGAAATAGAAAAAAAACATCTCTTTTTCCAAAAGGGTCTGCTGCTAAAAGAAATTCAACTAGTATTTGATCAAAGATTTCATCCACTTAATTACTGTCATCAGCACTTTTAGGACAAACTTAGCCTGGATGAAAATCCCTGTTTGGGGAAAATGTAACACTTGACTTATTATAAAGATTGTGATAATAATGTCTCTAATTTATGAATTATTTTCTTCTTGGTACTACTTCTGTCCTCGCATAGAGATTTCATAATTCATTAATGAGATTATTCAGGAGATACCACGATCATATTATTATTACTATTTTTACTACCTAAGCTACAACCCTAGTTCGAAAAGCAAGATGATATGAACCCAAGGGCTCCAACATGAAAAATAGATCTGTAAGGAGGGGAAATATAGAAACAGATAGAATAGTGTGCCTAATTATACACTAGAGCAAGAGAACTTTAACCCAAGACAGTGGAAGACCATGTTATGGAGGATATGGCATTACAGGGATAGCCGAAATCCTTTGTCAAATGTTTGTGTTGGTCATGAATCTCCGTGAATGAAGAGATAAGATCGTGAAATCTCCAATGAATCTCATTAATGAAGTATGAATTTGTAGCACTACATGAGGAAAGAAGAAAATTATTCGAAAACAATAGTAATCAGAGATTACTGACCTCCGCCGAAGGTTAATAGAGCCCTCCATGGCCTAAGATCTATCTGTGGTGAAATTATTTTCAAAATCTGTCAATTTGTTTTGATGATAGCTTTAAAGGGCGAAAAAGGCAAATCTGTATCTAAAGACGGAATCTGGATCCGGATCATATCCAGAATTTAATGGGCTCGTCCATGACCTAAGATCTGCATATGGTGAAAATTTCGTCAAAATCTGTTGAGTAGTTTTGATGTTATCTTTAAGATGGAGAAAAAGGCAAATCCGGATCTGGATCATCTCCAAAATTTAATTGGGTCGTTCATGACCTACGATCTACATGTGATAAAATTTTCGTCAAAATCCGTCGAGTAGTTTTGACGTAATCCTGTCCATAGACACAGAAAAATAAATCAATAAATAAAGTAGAATCTGGATCCGGATAACCTCCAAAATTTAACGGGGTCGTCCAAGACCTAAGATCACTACATGTGGTGAAATTTCGTCGAAATCCATCGAGTAGCTTTGACGTTATCTTTAAAATGGTAAAAAAGCAAATCCGGATCTAGAATCCGGATCTGGATCATCTCCAAAATTAAATGGGGCGTCCATGACCTAAGATCTATCTGTGGGGAAAATTTCGTATAAATCTGTTAGTAGATTTAACGTATTTTTAAAATGGCAAAAATGCAAATCCGGATCTAGAATCTGGATCCGGATTATCTCCAAAATTGAATTGGGTCGTCTGTAACCTAAGTTCTATCCGTAGAAAAATATCGTCAAAATCCGTTGTGTAATTTTGGCGTACTCCTGTCCAAAGATACACAGACAAATAAATAAATAAATTAGAATCCAGATCATCTAGAAAATTTAATGGGGTTGTCCATGACCTAAGAAATCTCTATATGTTGTGAAAATTTTGTCAAAGTCCTACAAGTAGTTTTGACGTAATCTTGTCCATAGACATATAGAAAGATAAATAAATAAATAAACTAGAATCCAGATCAAGATCATCTCCAAAATTCAGTGGTAAAAATGCACATCTGGATCTAGAATCCGAATCCGGATTATCTACAAAATTGAATGGCGTCTAAGCTAAGATCTATCTGTGGCAAAAATATCATCAAAATCCGTTGCATACTTTTGGCGTAATCCTGTCCACAGATGCACAGACAAATAAATAAATAAGTAAATTAGAATCTGATTCCGGATCATTTCCAGAATTCAATGGGGTCATCTGTGACCTAAGATCTCTACATGTGGTGAAAATTTTGTCAAAATCCGCCTTGTAGTTTTGACGTTATTTTTAAAATGGTGAAAAATGCAAATTCGGATTTGGATCGTCTCCAGATTTCAATGGGTTTGTCCATGACCTAAAATCCATCTGTGGTGAAAATTTCGTCAAAATCTGCTATGTAGTTTTGACGTAATCTTGTCCACAGACACATAGACAGATAAATAAATAAATAAACTAGAATTCGGATCCAGATCATCTCCAAAATTCAGTGGGGTCATCCGTGACCCAAGATATATGTGTGGTGAAAATTTCATCAAAATCCTTGTGTATTTTTCATGTTATCTTTAAATGGCGAAAAATATAAATCCCCATCTGGAATCTGGATTATCTCCAAAATTCAATGGGG
>NC_090727.1:138702401-138704901 GCF_036898095.1 Palaemon carinicauda | reverse complement strand
GCTGCCTGCTTCGATGAATTGGATGAGGTTTAGCGGTTGGGAGGTATTTGCATTCAAAGCCATATGGGAGAGTATTGGATGATCTCAGCCATCCCGAAGATGGTTTGGACCTTTTGGGCGGAACTATGCATCAAGTGTTGGGTCTTCAGAATCCAGGGGGATCCAATATTTGGGTAGGACTCTCGGCTTTTGGCCGGAAGCCCATCATTACAGATATGGGGAGGATGATTCTATAGTTTCTTGGTCTCAGTCCTAACAGGTGGGTTCAGCTTACACTGGTTTATTAATTAATTGATGTATTAGTTTTCTTTCGCAATCATCTTCTGCAGAACTGAATTCATCATTTTATTGTTTCTAAATACTCTTCATAGACTAAGAAAATATTTGTACGGAGCAGCAACCCATCAGTAATGATGAATAGGCGAAAAGGAAAAATAGCGCGTAATTGAAGTTTATTAATAGCATGGTATTCAATAGACCGTGGTATCCAGCACATATGACCGCCGACTCCACTGATGGCATTAACATTGCTCGCTACCAGATTGTTTTATGGGTTTAAATTGAATTTCCTGTAATAATTTATATAACAAATGATATCGCCACGAAGGACTTATAATATCAGGATTCCCCCCCCCCCAAAAAAAAAATTAATCAATCAATCAATCGCTAAGGCTTGTCTGTAAGTCAGTGTAGTTACGCAATGTCTGTTCAGTGTGTATATAGGGCATCTATTGGAACAGTGAAGAACAAGTATCAACCCCCCCCCCCCTTTCCATCCCCACCAACAACAAATTCCTTCTTTGAAGTATGTAGCAGTCCTCTGAAGTTTGGTTTTAATGGTAAAAGGTAAAGGTATCTGATTTCAGCTCCAGGATCATCAGAATAGATGATCACCAGAACGTCATCCTGTCAAGCCGAATCCCCCTTTGTATTGCCCAGCCACAGCAATGACCTCCCCAGTAAACGGTCTGCTCCCAAGTGAATGCTAGGCGGATTCTTTACTACTGAACTAGCAACATTTGGTTGCAGTTATGCTCATAGTCACATTAATTGAGGGAATGAAACCTTTTATTCAAATGAGGACAAGTACCATCATTGAGATGGATATCGTATCTAAGTGGTGATATAATGTCCACGGACTGAACGATGGCAAGCTATAAGATTATTACTTTTAGACTATCATAGTAATGGATGAAAGAAATTTATGCAAACGCTTTATAAATAGCTATTTAGAGATTCAAATGAATTTTCTCTCTCAGTGTGTATTCCATTATTAACATACACCTCATAACCTACTGAACTAGAAAGTTACGAAGGTGATACACCCAAATGAGAATGAGACAAAAATGGCCATTCGGAACATGACAGGTAATTATGGCTTCATTTACAGCCGGAGAATTACTGTTGTGAAATAATTACTTCAAATGGAAATGTTTTAACTTGTATTTGCTTTTAAATATGAACATCAGAGTAATAGGCAATTTTGTATGAAAAAGGACCATGAAAAAATGATATTTTAATATATAAATTAGAAAAGCTTAGTATTGTTAATACGGTTATTACTGACATTGCAAAATAATTTGTGTAACACCATTAACTTTAATACTGGCATTATTTAGAACTTATGTAAGTACAGTGTTACTTTTATAAGTAATTAAAATCTAATGTGGACAATATAGTTACAAAAAAGTACATCTTATTACTTTATAAAATGATTGAATTAATTTTTCCACCAAATTGCACCTTGAGACCGAATTAAGCTGCAGCCCTTTTAGGAAAAGCAGATTGCTATAATTATGTCCAGGGGCTCCAACAGGAAAATAGCCCAGTGAGGAAAGGAAACAATGAAAATAGCCCTGTGAGGAAAGGAAACAAGGAAAAATAAAATATTTTAAGAACAGTAACACTAAAATAAATATCTCCTATATAATATATACAAAATTTAACAAAACAAGAGGAAGAGAAATAAGAGAGAATAGTGTGCCCGAGTGAACCCTCAAGCAAGAGAACTCTAACCCAAGACAGTAGAAGACCATAGTACTGAGGCTATGGCACTACCCAAGACACGGTTCTACTGTCTAATCATATGAACCCTTTTTTATCAATCTAATAAAGCCAATTGATTCTCTATGGGAATCTTCAGTACAAAAATAAAGAAGGAATCAAGTGATTTAACAAGATTGTATATGGGTCACACTAAACTGACGCATAAGTATTTGATGTGCTCACCACGTGTGACTGCATTTTATTATTATTATTATTATTATTATTATTATTATTATTATTATTATTATTATTATTATTATTATTACAAGCTAAGCCATAACCCTAGTTGGAAAAATTAAATGCTATAAGCCCAAAGGCTTCAGCAGGCGAAATAGTGTAGTGAGAAGTGAAACAAGGAAATAAATAAACTACAAGGGAAGTAATAAACAATCTAAATATGATAGAACAGTGTGCCCAAGTGTACCTCGAGCAAGAGAGCTCTAACCCAACGCTG
>NC_090727.1:138667401-138697401 GCF_036898095.1 Palaemon carinicauda | reverse complement strand
CTCCCAAGATATATACTGTATATATATATATATATATATATATATATATATATATATATATATATATATATATATATATATATATATATGCATATGTATATGTATATATATATATATATATATATATATATATATATATATATATATATATATGTGTGTATAAGTATATATGTAGTGCATATATATATATATATATATATATATATATATATATATATATATATATATATATATATATATATATATATGTGTGTGTGTGTGTGTGTGTGTGTATATAAATATATAAATGTATATTCATCAGTCACTCATATGATCCCATGTTATTTCAAATTTATTTTTCAATATAAAGGAGACCTACAACCATTACCATCTTCAACCCACCTGAGCCTGCTATCACCACAAATCTTTTCTTTGTAAATCTCATGAAAAATGACACCTATCTTTTGAACACAAACCTTCTTTTCCGACAGTTTCATTTAGTTTCACTCGTATTTCAAGGAAATAAAACTTTGATTCACTAAAGATCTACTTATTTCCAGCACCTCATTTTAGGTTTTTTTTCATAATTGTTTCAAAGTTCCTTTTTAATATTCTTTATTTTATTTAGATTTCCATACATATTTTCGTTTTCTTGGACTCGTGAATAGATTTAGTTTCAAGTGTTTGGTAGTTAACCCGTGACATTACGAGCTCATTCTTAAATTCTGCTGTTACCCTAACTGACAATGGTAGTGTTTTTCCCGTTTTATTTTTGGAATTTTGAGTCTTTACCTAGGATCAACTCTACAGACATTTTACTTTAATTAGCTTTCGTTTCTGGCTTTCAGTTCACATTCGGACAACTGTTTCTTACACCAGAAATCTTAGGTCTCTCTCAAGTTTCATAACGCTTTAATCCTCGTTCAACTCCTATTCTACCAAAGGTTGGGAACATCATGAGGGTGAACACCATCACGACAAAGTTACGTATTTATAAATATGAGAGGTATTAAGGTTAGATGAAGGGGTGGTTGTCAGACGGGATCTGTGAAACAGTCTCAAGGGACCTTATATAAATACGTGAATAGCAACCTCAATCCCTCTTTGGACCCATTTAAAAAAAAATGTAACATTTGAATTCTTGAACTGTAGATCACTTGAAGAGCAATATTTTCTGAAATAATGGCTTAAGATGATGTTAGAATTGAAGCTTTATCTTTCCTCTCAAGAGGAGCGTCATAATTTTCAGAGGTTATCTCATTTACTGTATAAAGAGCAACGGATTGCTTTAAAGTCTAAAGGTGGCGTCACGATCGGAAGGACCGTTAATGTTTTATTATAGATCAGGCCAATGCTATTGTAACCTGAAAATCAGAGTTATGTGGAATGAAAGAGAATTATATTTTAAGGTACAGCGTTTCCGTAATATAGCCTATGTGGTCTTGAC
Source organism: Palaemon carinicauda (assembly GCF_036898095.1). Lineage (NCBI taxonomy): Eukaryota > Metazoa > Arthropoda > Malacostraca > Decapoda > Palaemonidae > Palaemon > Palaemon carinicauda. Next base: position 138,695,975 of record NC_090727.1, on the reverse strand, counting down.
CCTCCTCATGTTAACATCGCAAACTTCGGGTTTGATGATTTCATATGAAGTTATTTCCGAGGTGATAGAGTTGCAACAATTACATGTGTATACCCAATATGACCTAAAGGAAATGGTTTCAAGGTCCCCTCTGGTGATCTAAGCGGTCATAGAATGGTGAGAAGCAAAATGTGCTTAGATCCAAATAAAGACAGAAAAACTAATTCTAAAAATGAAAATAAACTCTCCTGTAATTGAGAGAAAAATCTGATGAATTAAGTTTAGCTTTAAAAAATAAGTACTCTGTTACATGATGAAGTGGCAGCAAGTAAAGAAGAAATTAGAAATAATTTATCAATTTTTTTTTTATTGGAATCCGCACAAGAGATAGGTGGAAAAGTTCCTAAATAAGATCAAGGAGAATATCAGAAAATACCTAAAACCTATTAAAGAAAACATTAAAAATGAGGGTAAAATCCAAGAGAGATGAAATTGCATTAGCAGAACTATCCAAAATAATAAACAACCCAAAAACCCTAGATAATTGTTAACACAACCATGCCAAAAAGTGAGGAAACGTCAAAGAAAGGAGGAACCATCAAATTGATGAAAAGAACTCTTGCAACAGGGTGCCAACAGATGTTTGCTTTAAAGAATGAAAATTAAAATATTAACAATATAGATGGAGTGATTAAAATAGCAGAGGATTTCGATACAATGCTATACAATAGTGATATAAGTAATAACTTCACCAATAGAAATAATGAAACACCTGAGCCGGTACCAAGCGTAACATCAGGAGAAGTAAGGAAAGCATTTAAAGGTATGAAAAGAGGCAAAACAGCAGGAGAAGATGGCCTAACAATTGTTTTGATAATAGATGGAAGAGATATCAAGGTAGTAAAACTCGCTGAACTCTACACCAAATGTCTGCAAGAATGTTACTATACCTACAAATCTGAAAAACCATATCATAATGCTAATTCACAAAAAAGGAGACACAAAAGACCTGAAAAATTACTGCCCAATAAGTTTACACTCCGTAATGTATAGAATATTTACAAAGATCATAATAAGCCGTATAGAAAGACAGCTGGACTTTAATCAACCAAGAGAGCAGGCAGGCTTTAGAAATTGGTATTGTATATCCATGTTATTAGCCAGATAATGGAAAAATCAATAAAGTACGACAAATCATTTTGTGTGGCATTCATAAACTATGAGATAGCATTGATTCTGTCAGAAACTCAGCATTAATGAAAGCCCTTCTTAGACAAGGAATAGATGAATATTATTTTAGAACACGAAGATATCTAAACAGAAAGTACAGCAATCTTAAAACTACTTAAAGATAGTGAATAGAAAAAGCAGAAATGTAGGATTGATAGCAGTCAATAATGATCCAATCCTCTGTACTAAAAAAATTACAGAGAAAATTTTCAGTGCCACAGATGACCAGGAATAGGCCTGTATATGGAGGCATAAGCGCTGGCTTGTATGCATTGGTGCACACAAAGACGTGTGTTGCTGTGTAGGTTTCTCAAAATGTACTGCTTTGATGAGGTATCATAACTCTGATGGCGGGGAGTAAATTTCCCTACAGCATGACGCAGGGGCTGAAGATCCTCAGAGGTGGTTGTTGGCGGAAAAAATTCCTCAGGGATGACCGATGGGTTGCTATATACCATTTCAGCCTCTCAGACATCCATAGTGTCCTTTGGAGTGATCCTCAGTCCAAGGAGAACCAAGGAAAATAATGGAAACCATCTGGAGCTGCTTTGAGGGTACAATGGAAACATACCAACATTCTGTTGACTGCAGAGTTGTGAGTGGTATATTCTGACGTGGGGGGATGCTGAGAAGGTGACCCAATGATGTCCACAATTGAGCAGGGAAAATGTAATGCCTTTTGGAAGTGATTTGCTCTAGGGTCCCGAACCTTACTAGCCATCTGAAAAGTAAGGTACAGTAAATGAGAAGGATGTTGCAGCTTACATGGTGATGGCTTCAGGTCAATGAGTGGAGTGATCGAGGACTGTGAAAAGGTAATGGTATCCTGGTTAATGTGAATGTGGGCAAAATAACGCTGGGTTTGATAACAAGTGCCCACATCCGAATCCAAGTGTCGATATACTTTTGAAGTTTGGTATGAAATACAGGTATGGACCCAATCCTTGGTATCTGTAGTAATGCTAGGCCATATGAGATTCGACTTCAGTAGCTGTGCAGTAGATCGGCCTGAGGGATGTGAAAGGTCATAGATCAGTTGAAATACTTGTCAGTGCATATCCACAGGTATGACCAACTAGTACTTATGCCCCAGAGGAGGATGGCATTGGAGTTATTGAGGGCGACATCTTCCAAATGGAGAGACGTACAGGATGTTTTTCAAGGGAGGCCCCATAAAATGCTATCCAAAAGTTGTCGTAATGTAACTCCTGCATTACGAAGGCCAAAGCATGAGTAATTAAAGGCATATGTGCTGAAAGGGGTGGTGATGGCAGTCTTGGGGGATGTCTTTAGGGATTATGGGCACCTTATAAAACTATTTCAGGAGGTCGAGGGTCGAGAACACTTATGGCTGTGAATGTAGGTAGTGATGTCAATGAAGGTGGGGAAGGGGTAGTGGTCTGGTTCCATCTGCATGTCAAGATACCTTTTAATCTCCAACAGGGCATAGGGATTTATCCTTCTTCTGGGTAATGTGAGGAAGCGACTACCATAGGCTTTAGGCCTTTTGGCAAGGTTCCATTTTTTCTATTTCAGTGAATGTGCTTTTAGTAGCTGGCAGATGTCGGAATCTTGTGAGCACTTGGTTTCCTGTTGTGTTAATATAGTGGTAGATACCATGTACGGCGGGGAACCGTAGTGTCTGGTTTTGTTCTGGCTGAAAGACGTTGGGATATAAAGTGAGGAGGTGGACGTAGATGTATGTGGGTGCGCTGATGCGGTGAGCAAGGGAGTAGGTAATAAAGGCACGAATGATTAAGAGCTGGCGTTGCCTAAACGTCAGTGTGCTACATTGACCGTGAGGTGGAAGTGAGCAAGAAAATCCTCACTGATGAGAAACAGTGTAACATCAGTGACAAGGAAATTCCAATGGTAGTTAATGCCCCCAAAGAACAGTGTTAGCATCTCGTAACCATGGGTAGTGATAGTAGATCCATTGGTGGCCACCAGGCAAACATCAGCTGTTTTGGAATGACAGGGTTGGGCTCTTAAGAGGGAATGAGGCAGAAGGGAAGGATATGCCTCATTATCTACCAGAAAGCTCACATCACATTCTGAATCATGTAAAATGAAGAAATTAGTTAATGGGGAGACCACTGATACATGTGATGGCTTACTTACAGGTTTTATTACCACAGACATCCGGTAGCATATTTCTTAGCCGGAGTCCAGAGTCTTGAGTGGTAGTATCATAACTGTGGCGGAGGTGTGTCATCCAGTGGCGGTTGAGGGCGTTGGTTGGTGCTTAGGCGTGGGGTGAATTGGATAGGTGGTAAGTGGATTCATTGCTGTCCAGACTTGTCTCCAATCATACATGAATTTAATATCAACCTCCTGTTGAACAGGAAAAATAGCCCAGTGAGGAAAGGAAATAAATGAATTACAAACAAAGTAATAAACAGTCAATACAAAGTATTTTAAGAATAATAACAACATTACATTAGATGTTTTATATATAAACAATAAAAACCTAAAATTAAAACATGAGGAAGAGAAATAAGATAGAACAGACTGCCCAAATGTACATTCAAGCAAGAGAACTCTAATCCAACGTAGTGGAAGGCTATTGAACAGAGGCTATGGCACTACCTGAGACTAGAGAACAATGGTTTGATTTTGGAGTGTCCTCCTAGAAGAGCTGGTTACTGGTTACCATACCTAAAGAATCTATTCTACCCTTACCAAGAGGAAAGTAGCCACTGAATAATTACAGTGCCGTAGTTAACCCCTTAAGAGAAGAAGAATTGTTTGGCAATCTCAGTGTTGTCAGGAGTATGAGGACAGAGGAGAATGTCGAAGAAATATGCCTGATTATTCGGTGAATGTGTAGGCAAAGACAAAATGCGACTTAACCAGAGAGAGGGATCCAATTTAGTACTCTCTGGCCAGTCAAAGGACCCAATAACTCTCAAGAGGTAGTATCTCAATGGATGGCTGATGCCCTGGCCAACCTACTACCTAGTTGATGGAGTTATTAATGGTGGGGAAGTTGCTGTCTATGAAGACATCGACTCTTATCATTAGGCCATTAATTAGCAAGACGTGAACATCTGGAAAGGTGACTCGCACCGGTTCCTGTAGGCATTGTGGACAAATGGCATAAAATAGGTTTACTGCGCAAGGAGAATTATTTGCAATAGGCTGAAGGTGAGCGATACTGATAATTTCCTTGAGGGCCATCAACCCTGTGAATCTTCAATGGCTGTTGAGAAAGCTGAAAAATTATGGTTACATGGTTGGCTGGCTACAATGAGTAAAGGGCATCATACACTATGCCCCATCCCTCTGTTCACTGAGCCAGTCGGAAATTTCTTGGAAAGTGTTGTCAAGTATTGCAGCGAGGACTTGATTGTTATTGGTGCTTGAGAAGGGCGGGAACCTCACTGGCAGCAAGAACAGATAAGTCGAGATAGGTAGTGGGCATCATTGAAGGATGAAATAGACGAAACTGTAAGCTTGCGAGGTGGGTTTGGTGTTTAAGGCAATCTGTAGGTCACCAATGTGACGGAAGAGGAGGAAGTGTCAATTAAAAAGGCAGCTCCCAAACAACTATCTTTATTTACAGACAGCATAGGTATTTAAAGGCTCCAAGGGCTCACTTAATTACGTGTTTACAATGAATGGATTTTGTCAATAAGTTTAACATTGGCATAAGATTAGATAACATAACAATCAAATGATAATAGAGTATAAATTAGCTTGTTACAGCTAACAACTTTTTATGATAGGTTCAATAACAGTTGCAGAATCGAAAAACAAATTTGATAGGGAAACCTTTTTCCTTTGTATGTGCGTTACTTGCTGCACGTGCATTACAGGATTACATTTAGGTGTCCTTAGAAGGCAAGATACTTAGATTAAGATATCTGGCTGCAAAATAATTAAAGATGTCGGGGCAAGTGACGCCAGTGACATCACGTGGTACTCTGCACATATGACTTTGGGATTCTGCAATGTTCCTTCGGTGCCTAGTTGCACTTACTTTTTATCCTTCTGCCATACCTCTTATCTCATCCTGGCCTCTATCTCGCTAACCATCCATTTTACTTCATAATGCAAGTGCCGTTTTCACCCTAGTTGCACCTAGGTTATGAGTGAGCTCCCAGGCTCCAGTGCCCATCTATATGGCTCAGATTCATGTGAAACAAATCCAGACTAGTTTTCCGGAGGTGTCTCAGTCTGACATCTTACGTTTCAAGGCTTTGAGGACATTCGGTGAATCCTTAGCGAAATCTTACTGTTCAAAATGCTTTACATTGAAGAAAGAAACATTATTGTTTTGTTTTCTGTAAGCATAGACGAAACCGTTCTAAGTAAATAAAAATAAGATTATATTTTGTATATTAGCCACCAGCAAAGCAGTAGCAACTTACGATATGACTGCTTTGTTTTGTATCATATGCAATTAGCCAAGAATTAATCATATAAAAGTGTGTTTAAATCTCAAAGCTATATAGAAAATTTCAATGAGAATTTTAAACATACGGTCACTATGTATATACGAATTTATCAGTGGCTCTAGAAATTAAACAACAACATAGTCATCAATAATTACTCTTTTATATAATCACGCACCTGCATAGAGGTACGAGGAAGTATATAGTTCTATGTTTCAGAAAAAAAGGAAAAAAAAAACCTGTTGATTATGATAAAGGATCAAGTTGATTTGTAAGCCATTAAAAGGCTCTATAACAGAGGGGACATTATGAGATTATTATTCTTGCCACCCTCCTGTGAAATAGAGATTGGGCGATAATCTATTCTTGACAGTTTTGATGTTAAGTTACGACAACAGCAAAGTTTAATTATTGCCATTGGAACAAAATGAGGGTATTAAAGAATTCTGGTAATTTAGGAGGTAAAATCGCCTTGTGTGTATTCGAATGTGCATATTTATGAATAGATAAACAACTATATTTACATGTATTTAATACAAGCACAGAAACACACATGTGTCTAGATACACTGTACACGCAAGCACACACACACACACACACATATATATATATATATATATATATATATATATATATATATATATATATATATATATGTATATATGTGTGTACATATATATATATATATATATATATATATATATATATATATATATATATATAATATATATATATATAATATATATATATATATATATATTTATATATATATATTATATATATATATATATATATATATATATATATATATATATATATATATATATATTTATATATATGTACAAGATATAGATGCATAGGCATATTTATTTATATATGCATATATATATATATATATATATATATATATATATATATATATATATATATATACACACACACATATATATATATATATATATATATATATGTGTGTGTGTGTGTGTGTGTGTGTGTGTGTTTGTGTCTGTACAGTATATACAGTAAGTCCTCAGATTACGATAGAGGTCCGTTCTTACGAAATTTTGTTAACTCGAGTTTGTACAGCACCATATGCAAACACTTATAGTCACTCTTCTATGTTAATGCATCAGTAAAGTCATAATCTAGACCAAAAAATCACACCTTATGATGAAGAAACATTACACGACTACATAAAACATTGATTAGATAAGTATACTATAAAATTAAAATCAATAAAGAAATACAATTCCACACCTTCACTGCTGTGGTTGGTTTGCACACACTGATGGGCTTTTCAAGGGGTGAAGAGATAGGTTTAATGGAAGGAAGAAGCTATATAAACAAGAGACCATGCCAAATATACTGGAGATACGGCAGCAGACAGGTCTCGAGAACCTGCAGAAACTGCTGGGGATACTGGTTATTTTAGTCTGTAGAACCTTGAGAAGGTGCTAAAGATACTGCTAGAGCAGTTAAGTATGGAGAACCTGCAAAAGTTGCCATTGAGACTAGGGGAAGTAAAAAGCGGCTGAAGTAGAGGATACAGAAGTTATTGTAATACTTTACATTCTTGAAGTCTTTCCAGTTTAGTCAGGAAATTTATTAGCCTTTTCTCCTTCAAGATTTGCTAGTAACACACCATCAAATTGTACATCTATGTTGAAGTTATCATCATCAAACCTTGTAAACTCTGGTTCTATCCATTTAGAACCTTATACCATGTTCTTGGCTGTAAATATCTTGGGCTCTTAGTTTAGTGTGTTCTACTCTTCATTTACTTCAATTGTTGGCTTCTCCATTAGATGCCAGTAGCTCTGGGACATTATCAATTCTCTCCTAAAAACCATTAAAATCTCTTACAAACTGGAGACAGGTTTTCACACACTCAATTCATGTTTGTCTGTTTCCCTCTAGCCCAAGCATTAGCAGTGCTCTTCACGGCTGAGATAATATTGTATGATTTCCAAAAAGTCTTTTCTGCAAGTCAATTTCTTGGTGTTCTTAGATGCATCTAAAGCGATGGTAAATTCCCTTTGCACGTTATAGGCCTTGAATGAAGTAATGACTCCTTGCCCTTGGTCTTTAGACTGTAAAATGATTGTTGTATTAGGTGGAAGATAAACCACCTTAATACTGGAATGAAATTCATCCAAGGGGGCAGAGTGACCAGGGCCATTTTCCAGCACTAGCATTATTTTAAAGGGAAATAATTGGAAGCACATCACCACTCCACTGCTTTCATGAAAAAAAGTTGGTAAACCAGTCTTTGAACACCTGAAGTGTAACCCAAACCTTCTTGTTGGATTTCTGGATTACAGGATGTTGATCCCTTCAAATACCTTTGAGTGCCCTTGGATTTTCTTGCCGATGTACCAGCATGGGCTTCAGCTTGTATTCACCAGCAGTAATAACCCCTAAAAAGTAAAGTTGGTCTCTTGTCAGATTTATGGCCATTTTCTGTCTTCTCCTCCTAGATGATGATGTACCTACGGCATCAAGGTAGGTCCCCTCTTTAATTTCATTATCACAGGTAGCACATCGGGATATACACTTGCTGCTTTCTCATTAACAACGACAGCTTCATCTTGAATTTTTATGCTATGATAATTTGCACATTCCTTAATCCACATGCACCAACCATTACTGGCCACAAACTCTTCTTTACTTTCACTGACTTTGCCCTTCCCTATTTTAATATCTGAACACAATCTTTAAAATGCTATCCCCTGAGTTGCCATAAGGTCTCTTGGGTATGCCGTTAACTCTGGTCTTTCAATCATAGGATTAACAATCTATGAGAGAGTAAGAGAGACACCTATTATCTGGATTACTCTGTTTTATTTTCACCAAGAAGATATATTGTTCTGTCATACGTATGTGAACAAGTCCGCCGATTCGTATTAATGAAGCAAGCATTGGAACTCGAAATATCTTGATTCTTTATAGGATATGAGTCATATCCACAGAACTCTTTAGGCCACTACCATCTTACCCTGAGGACTTATTGTATATATATATATATATATATATATATATATATATATATATATATATATATGTATATATATATATATATATATATATATATATATATATCATCATCATCATCATCATCTCCTTCTACGCCTATTGATGCAAAGGGCCTCGGTTAGATTTCGCCAGTTTTCTCTATCCTAAGTTTTTAAATCTAAACTTCTACATCTTAGTCCTCAGCCATGTAGGCCTGGGTCTTCCGACATACATACATATAATGTGCTCATGCGTATTAACTATGCACCTGAAGAAGTGTATATATATATATATATATATATATATATATATATATATATATATATATATATATATATAGATAGATAGATAGATAGATATAGGTATAGATATACACATACATACATACATACATACATACATACATACATGGATAATGATAACCATGTTTACAGTAAGCAATAGTTTAGCAGGGCAGAATAAGTAACAAATAAAGAAAAGAGAAGAATTAGAATATTATATTTAAGACCTGGTGGATGACTGGTTGGCATGATAAGCATATTAAAGGATAAAAGGTGTCTGGTTTCAGTTCCAGTTTCATCAGCATAGATGTTCATGAGAATGTCAGCCGGACAAGAAATGCATAGAAGGGATATTCATATTGCCATTCTTTATTTGAGTTGTATCTAAACTTTAAAACATTCTAGAGCAGAGCATGTAACCTTTATTTAACTTGAATGTTCTGAGGTGAGTTATCTTCATTTAACATACACTTTCTGGCACAGGCTACCTTTTTAACTTGCATGTTCCGGGCTACGTTATCTTCATTTAATTTACATGTTTTGGAGCACGTTATCTTAATTTAACTTACACATTCTGGAGCAGATTACCTTCATTGAACTTTTCATTTTGGAGCCGATTACCTTCATATAACTTATGAGTTATGGACTAGGTTACCTTTACTGAACTTACATGTTTTGGAACAGGTGACTTTATTTTATCATACATGTTCTAGAATGGGTTGCCTTAATCCAAATTACACAATTTGGAACAGGTTACCTTTATCTAACACACACTGTGGAGCAGGACACCTTTATTTAACTTGTACTTTCTTAAACAAATTGCATATTTGTAACTATCACTTTCTGGAACAGATTGCCTTAATCTAATTTACATTTTTAACCAGGTTACCTTCATTTAACTTATATATTCAGGAGCAGGTTGCCTTCAAGTAACTTGAAGTTTTTTAGGTCAGGTTACCATCATTTAGCTCAAACATTCTGGAGCAAATTACATTAATTAAACCTACATTTTCTGATGCAGAATGGCTTCATTTAACGTATATGTCCTGAAGCTGGTTACCTTCATTTAACTTATACATTTTGGATCATGTTACTGTAATTTAACTTGCACTCTCTAGTGTTAGTTACCTTCATTTAAATTATATGTCCAGAACATTCTGGAGCAGGGTACCTAATTTTAACAACACGTTCTGCAGAAAGTTTTCTTAATTTAATTTACACTATGTAGATTAAGTTACCTGCATTTAACTAGAACGTTATGGAGCAAGTAACCTTCGTTTAATTTATACAATCTGAAATAGATTATCTTTATTTAACATACACATTCTTGAGCAGGATACTTACATTCAACTCGAACATCCTGGATGTGGTTACCTGCATTTTACCTCCACTATCTGGACCAATTGATCTCCATTTTTCTTAAAAATTCTGGTGTTGTTACATTTATTTAGGTACGTGTTCTGGAGCAACACAACTTCATTTGCCTTACCCATTCTAGAGCAGATTGGCTTCATTCAATTTACATGGTCTTGAGCTGGATACCTTTATTCAACTTACATCTTCTGATGCAGACTGCCTTCATTTAATGTATCCATTCTGGAGAAGCTTACGTTCATTCAACTGACACGGTCTGCAGCAAGTTAACTTCATTTACCTGACACGATTTGGAACAGGTTATCCTAAGCTATCATACCCTATACAGACCATGTTACCTTTATTTGATTTACATGTTCTGATGCATATTGCCCTCATTTCACTTATTCCTTTCAAAGCACCTTACATTCCTTCTAATTATATGTTCTGGAACAAGTTATCTTCATTTAAATTACATGTACTGGAGCAGGTACCCCTTCATTTAACTTACACAATCCGGAGAAGGTTACCTTTATCTAACATTCACATTGTGGAGCAGGTTACCTTCATTTACATCGCACTTTCTGGAACAGGTTGCCCTTATTTAACTTAAAGATTTTTTGTAACAGAGTACCTTAATCTAACTTACATTTTCTGGACTAAATTGCCTTAAAAACTCTAGATCAGTTCACCTTTAGTTTATAGTAAATTTTCTAGAGTAGGTTACATTTATTTTGCTACATATTCTGGATCAGATGGCCTCCGTTTAATTTAAATGTTCTGGGACAAGATACCTTCATTTAGCCTACATGTTTTGATTCTTATAACCTTCATTCCATATACACGTTTTGGAACAGCTCATGTTCATTAAATTTACATGCTCTGGAACAGGTTACCTCAATTTAACTTACACTTTCGAGAGCAACTTATTTCCATTTAACTTACATTTTCTGGAGCAGGTCACCTTAATTTAAGTTATACATTTTGGAGTAGATTGTCATTATTCAATTTTCACGTTCTGGATCAGTAAAATTTCTTTTAACAGGCATGTTCTGATGCAGATTGCCTTCATTTCACTTATACGGTATGGAGCAGTTTACATTCGTTCAACTTAAACGTTCTGAATCAGTTTACCTTAATTTAACTAATTATTCTAGGAAGGGTTGCCTTCATTTAGCTTACACATTTAGGAGCAGACTTACATGCTAGGGAGTAGATTAGTTTTATTTAACTTACATTTTTGGAGCATATTTCGCTTTATCTAATCTATATTTTTTTTTTTTTTTTTTTTTTTTTTTTTTTTTTTTTTTTTTTTTTTAGATTATTGGCCTAATCTAACTTGTGTTTGTAGAAGATTGCCTTCCATCAACTTACACGTTCTAGAGCAGGTAAATGAATTTAACTTCCATTTCGAGGAAATAAACTTTCTAGAATCCTTTATTTTATTTTATTACACTATTCTCTTAGAGTCTGGGGTCAAGCTACAACACTCAGAAGATCTGGACTCAGACCACGAGTCGCCAATTAAGTATTCAAGAGCATGTGAACTTATATTTAACATGCACGTTTTAGTGCAAGTTACTCCATCTAAATTAAACGTTTTGGATTAGAATGCCGTCGTATGAATGACATATTCTGGAGGAAATTGCCTTCATTGCACAATCTGGAGCAGATTACCTTCTTTATAGCACACATTCTGGAGCAGATTACCTTTTTTTCTAACACATTCCAGAGAAAGTTACTTTTATTTAACCTACACAGTTTCATGCAGTTTAACTTCATTTAACTTGCCCTATCTGGGGTAGGTTGCCTTTATTTAACTTACCCTTTCTGGAGGAGGTTGCCTTTATTTAACTTTAACCTTCTGGAACAGATTGCCTTAGTCTTAAGTTGCATTTTTTGGACCAGGTTAACAAGATATAACTTGATGGTTCTAAATCAGGTTACCATCATTTAATTGATGGTTCTAAATCAGGTTACCATCATTCAGCTTGTACTTTCTCGATCAGATTATATTCATTTAATGTTCTGGCCAATTTACCTTCATTTAACTTTCACATTCTGAAACTGATTACATACATTTAACTTGATGGTTCTATATAAGGTTACTTTCACTTAGCTTAGATATTCTTGAGCAGGTTACATTCATTTAATGTTCTGAAGCAGGTTACCTTCATTGAACCTAAGGGTTCTAGATCAGATTTTCTTTATTTAGCTTAAACACTCTGGAGCAGGTTACATTAATTTAACTACACGTTCTGGAGTAGATTACCTTCATTTAACTTACCGAATTTGGAGCAGGTTGTCTTGATTTCCCTTACATGTTCTGATGAAGATTGCCTTTAATGAACTTTTATGGTCTGAAGCTTACGTTTATTCAACTTCACATACTGGAGCAGGTTACCTTAACGGTGAAGGTAACCTAAATTACATCTTCCCAAGTAAGCATGTTACTTCCATTTAACTTATACATTCAAGAGCAGGTCACCCTAATTCAACTTACTCAGTCTGGGGTAGGGTATCGTCATTTAACTTATATGAACTGAAGCAAGCTACTTTTGTTAGCCTTAGCCATTTTGGGACTAGCTTATTTAACTTGCACATTCTGGAACAGGTTGCCTTCATTTAAATTATACGTTCTGGAGCACATTGGATTTATTTAACTTTGATTTTCTAAAGCATGTTAGTTTCATTTAACTTACACATATTTGAGGAATATTCAGGATCAGATTACCCTCATGTAACTTGAACATTTTGGAGCAGATTGTCTTCATTCAACTTTAACGTACTGGGGCAAGCTATCTTCTTTTAACTTGCGTGTACTGGAGCAGATAGCTTTCTTTGGACTTACACGTTCAGGGTAAGGTTTCCTTTAACTTACATGTTGGGATTTAATCTGCAAATTCAGATGGAGGATGCATTCATTCAATTTGCAAATTCTTGATCAGGTTACCTTTACTTAACTTACACGTTCTGGGGCAGTTTTCCATAATTTCACTTGCCTATTTTAAAGTTACTTTATTTTTTTATGCACTTTCTAGAGCAGATTACCTTCATTTAATCCAAATATTCTCCAGCAGGTTATCCTAATTTAACTTAAACCTTTTGGAGCAGATTCCCATTGATTCACTTACATATACTGAACCAGGTGACTTACATTTACCTTATACTTTCTGAAACAGAAAACCTTCATTTTAATTACACGTTTTAAGGCACACAAGCTTCATTTAACTTACACGCTCCGGAGCAAGTTAACTTCATTCAACTTACAGGTTCAGGAGTAGGTTACCATCATTTAACTTACACATTCTGGAACAGGTTGCCTTCTTTTAAATTTCGCATTGTACAGTAGCCTAAATGACAATTATTGAACTTGGTCCAGTGAATTTTAGCATCATACTTTTTAGTGATTCAATTTTAGAGGGCTTTGTTGTACGCATAATAAGAATTTGTTTACCACTGTGATTTTCCACATTTAACTTCATTCATAGTAAAATTCTCATATTAGAAAAAGAGAATTTAAGAATCTTTGATTCCAGAATAAAACTATCTTTACTTGATTAAAAACCTCTATTGAGGAAACAATCTCTCTTCAACTTTGAGACTGTCCACTTTGCGATACGAGATCTCATATCAATCTGCCAATAAATCTCTGAAACTCGAGAGCGAATTTTTTTTTTCTTATCTCAAAATGGTTACTATTTAGGCCATCCAAACTTGTCCCAAGGCGTATATGGCAGGCAGGACGTGATAGAAAAAACTTGGGAAGGACATAAATCAGGTGCCAATGTCACGTCAGAAGAGTCACTTCGCAACAACTTCTTATTACACTTCTCTAATCAAAACTTAGGGACGAGTAAAAGTTATCCTGAATTGTCCAGGGAGAGGAAAGGTTGTCTAAACAAATTGCTCCTGAGAGATTGTCCGTGCAAAAGAGATGCATGTGCAAAGGGATGTAGTAGGTTCACGTAGGACTCTTTATCTTCCTTTGACTGAATGATGGAAGGGCTCAAAAATTAAAATATACTTTAGTACCGAATGGGTTACTTGTCATTATTTAAACATGGAGGTTACACGCGCGAGAAATAGAAAATAATATATGTTGAATATTTGCAAACACACAATTTATATACATATATATCTTTATATATATATGTGTATATATATATATATATAATATATATATGTTTGTGTATGTGTTTGTATAATTTATATAAACTCACACACATATATATGTATATATATATATATATATATATATATATATATATACACATACATATATATATGTGTGTATAATTTTTATATATAAGCTCGCACACATACACACACACACACACACACATATATATATATATATATATATATATATATATATATATATATATATATATATATATATATATATACACATACACATATATACATATATATGTGTGTGTATAATTTTTATATATATAAGCTCACACACACACACACACACACATATATATATATATATATATATATATATATATATATATATATATATATATATTTATAATGTGTGTGTGTGCGTGTGTGTATGAGTATCATTAACAACTGCCGTTACTAGTCCCCTGCAGAACAAAGGCTTCAGACATGTCCTATCACTTGCGTCTATTTATGGTCTTTCTATACCAGTCCACACACATACTTTCCTAGTTCGTAAATCCATCGTCTTTTGCAATAGACCCATTCTGATATTCTTTTAACACGTGTGCTATCTGCCACATTCATTATATATCCTTCCCACGTCTATTTAATTTTTCTACATGCTAGAATATCATCTGCTCTTTATCTTTCATCATGACTATTTCCATAGCTGTCTGAGTTCTAACTAGCCTATGTTCTAAAGCTTTAGTAAGGCTCCAAGTTTCTGATGAATAAGTTAAAACTGGTAGGACCATCTGATTAAATACTTTTGTTTTTAGAGAAAGTGGCATTATACATTTCATAATCTCATGTTGATTTTCAAAAGCTCTCCATCTCATGTTTATCCTCCTTTTAATTTCGGTCTCGTGTCCTGGGGAAACAATGTCTGTCCTAAGTACGTATAGTCATTAACAATCTCCAGAGGTTCGTCAGTAACCCGTGTGTGTGTGTATATATATATATATATATATATATATATATATATATATATATATATATATATATATATATATATATATATCATGTGCAGTGGTGTAGGTAAGGAGGGGATCCGGGTGTCTTTTTTAAAATGTCCCCCAGGCCTCCAAGAAAAGGGGCCCTCTAGAAAACGGATCATAAAATAGAAGGAATTTATTTTTAAAGTATCTATAAAACCAGACTCGATAGCCTCTTGAAAAGTATAAAAGTGCACCTAAGAGTTTTTTTTTTATTATTATTATTAGTGTCCCTTACCATCCAGCTAATCTGGCTTTGCTCGCCTCTTCCCATGGTAAGAGTGTGTGAGGACTCTTTACTAATACTAATTTAGCACCCCCAGCCACACTCCTGCCCCCAAAATCTGTAGCTACGTCGCTGTATATATATATATATATATATATATATATATATATATATATATATATATATATATATATATATATATCGACTTTTCTATGTATTTATTCATTATGCACACATATGCATAGAAATAGATAGGATATATATAAGCATATATACACACACACACACACACACATATATATATATATATATATATATATATATATATATATATATATATATGTGTGTGTGTGTGTGTGTGTGTGTGTGTTTGTTTATTTATATAAATTCAGTTCTCTCTCTACCTATCTTTCTCTATCTTACACATCTAGGTAATTAAAAGGATTATATATATATATATATATATATATATATATATATATATATATATATATATATATATATATATATATACATATACTGTACATATACATTTTTGCAATGCTTCTGTTCCATGCATATAGATGTATGATCAGTTCTGTTTTTGGACACCAATGAGGTTAGTCAGCTCCAGTAGATTTGCACGCTGCAGCAAGGATTCTTTGAGGCCTTTTCTGCCTCCACCCATGGTGGCTGCTCACTGTCCATGGAAAATTTGCTATGTCCAGCATGTTTTAAGGTACCGAACATCAATTGACACCCATTCCACGGTACAATGCACGTGTTCAATTTTGTTTTTAGTGTTTCATTATCTTTTAACAGCTTCTTTAAGATATTTCCCAGCCATTGCATTTCTTCTACTGACAAAAGCTGCTTATGCGGACATGACAAAAGAAACAGGGTAAGGAAGAGAATACAATGGATTGACGAACGAAGAAAGTTTTCTGATGTGGACTGACGTAGAAAGACTACAACCAGACGTAAATGGAAAAACATGTCAAGAGGCCTTTCTTCGTTATTGGACTAATAATGGCTTATGGTGACTATATATATATATATATATATATATATATATATATATATATATATATATATATATATATATATGTGTGTGTGTGTGTGTGTGTGTGTGTGTGTGTGTGTGTGTATAATATGCTACTATTAGTACTATTACCACTAGCCCATTGTCACTCCTAATTGGAAATGCAGAGTGTTACAAGCCCAAGGGCTCCAATGAAGAAAGCAGCCGTGTAAGGAAAGGAAATAAAAGGATAGTCTAACAATAAAACTATATATGAGAAAAAATAGATAAAAAATTATAAAGTATTTCAAGATTGGTAGCAACGTTAAAATGGATCTGTCATATAAAGTAGAAACTATGAAGAGACTTATGTCAATCTTTATAACCGAAAAGCATTTGCAACAAGTTTAAACTTTTGAAGTTATACCGATGCAATCACCAGATTCGGAAGATCATTCCACAATCTGGTCATGGCTGGATTAATACTTCTAAACACTGGGTAGTATTAAGACTTGTGGTAGTAAAAGCAGTATTGTTAGAATGCCCTGCTTACCTAGTGCCATGTACAAAATAATAAAGTCTAAGAAAATCTGAATGCAACCGCGCGATGGTCTGAATGCAATCATTATTAGGGACTGTGAAAAATCTTAAGCTTCAGGAATAGGAAATAATAAACCATATATTTTTGTCCCGCAAATTAAGATTAAAATCTGCAGCTGAAGATTAGACAGAATGAAAGAATTAAAACCTTTCCTCAGAATGTATGGATCACCAAAAATCTTGAAATACTTAAAGAAAGAAACTGACTGGATCTACTTCTCCAATGTAGATTTTCAATCAAGAATCACTCCTAGAATTTTAAATGAGCTGCATATAGCCAGTCGTCTCTGTCTTAAACTTTTAATTCAATACTTCTCCATTCATTATCTCCGACTTCACTCTTCATAGTTTTCAGACATGTAGGTCTGGGTCTTACAACTTTTCCAGTACCTTGTGGAGCCCAGTTAAATGTTTGGTGAGCTAATCTATCTTGGGGAGTGCGAAGAGCATGCCCAAACCATCTCCATCAACCCCTCACCATGATCTCATCCACATACGGCACTTGAGTAATATCTCTTATAGTTTCATTTCTATTCCTGTCCTGCAGTTTAACTCCTAATCTTCTTCTGTGGGCTTTGTTCTCAAATCTACTAAATCTGTTGGATGTTGTTTCCTTGTCATATCATGATTCATATCCATACAGTAACACCGATCTCACTAAATTGATATATAGCCTGATTTTTATAGGTAATTTCAGTCGATTTGATTTCCAAACTTTACTAAGCTTAGCCATTGCCTGGTTTGCTTTTTTTCAATCTTTCATTAAACTCCAATTCTAAAGACCCTGTATTAGAGATTTTAGTTCCTAAATATTTAAATGATTCTACCTCATTAATCCTTTCTCCTTCCAATGATATTTCATCTTCCATTGCATATTCCTTTCTCCTCATCATCTTTCTTCTATTCATCTTGAGCTCAACCTCACGTAATATTTCACGTATTCTGTTAAACAAGCATTGCAAATCCTTTAATGTTCTACTAATAAGGACATCATCATCAGCATACTCTAGGTCAGCTAATTTCCTATAACCAAGTCCAATCCCTCTTCACCATCCCCAACTGTTCTACGCATTACAAAATCTATGAGAAGGATAAACATCATAGGTGACAACACATGCCCTTGGATTACTCTGCTGCTCACTGGAAATTCATTTCATAGGACTCCACTCACATTAACTTTGTACTTGCTATGCTCATGAACAGACTTAATCAAGTTTACATATTTGAATTGGCCGGTGCACACTATCAAAGGCTTTTTTATAGGCCACAAATGCCATCAAAAGGGAATTTCTATATTCTACGCATTGGCTAAAAATTAAAATTTGTTCAGTACACCTTCTACAACTTCATAGTTCCTATGGTGAACATTAACAACTAAATTTTGAATTTTATTATTAAAAAATTCAATAATAATGCTGAGAAAAGACCCAACTATTATCTGTTTAAGCTTGAAAACAAGGGCCTCATAACTAAAAAGGCTGAAGGCAGTACTAAATTAAGGCCATTCACACGAACATTTGAACACAATCAAGGGATATATGAACTGCATTGGAAATTGTAAGAAGGGCATCACATGTTCCTATGCCAAAGCCAGACCACAAACTTAGGAACAGATAATTAGTTTCAGCATACCAGTTTAAACGTTTTGCCAATAGAGGTTAAAAACTTTAGATAATATTGGAGTTACGAATATGGAAAGGTGACCACCAGGGCTAGAGGTACTGCAAACACATTTACCTATTGGAATGACATTGTCAACTGTCTAGCAAAAAGGAACACTATATAGAAGCTAAGAAATTAGCTGTTATTATAAGAAAAAAATGAAAAATGCTATTTAGGTCTAGACCTCCATAAGCATCATGGTTCAGTACGAGTTTAAAATTCGTAGGTCTTAAAAAATAATATAGTTAGTTTAGATTCAGGGAAACACAAATGAGGAAAATATAGTTTCTTATTACTCTGCTTAGTGTAAAACACATCAGCCAAAAGTGTGTATAGGGATACAAGTGCATATATATGTGTATATATTTATACATATATAAATTTCTATATATATATATATATATATATATATATATATATATATATATATATATATATATATACATATATATATATATATTATATATATGTATATATATATATAATGTATATATATATATATATATATATATATATATATATATATATATATATATATATATATAATGTATGTATATATATATATATATATATATATATATATATATATATATATATATATATATATATATATATATATATAAATCATCATCATCTCCTACGCCAATTGACGCGAAGAGACGCAGTTAGATTTCGCCAGTCATCTCTATCTTGAGATTTTAAATCAATACTTCTCCATTAGTCCTCTCTTGCTTCACGCTTCATAGTCCTCAGCTATATTGGTATATTGGTCTAGGCCTTCCAGCTCTTCTAGTGCCTTGTAGAGCACAGTTGAAAGTTTGGAGAACTAATCTGTCTTGGGAGTGCGAAAAGCATGACCATACCATCTCCCCCTCACCATGATTTTATCCACATATGGCACTCGAGTAATCTCTCTTATAGTTTCATTTCTAATCCTATCTTGCCATTTAACTACCAATAGTCTTCTGGGGGCTTTGTTCTTAATTCTACGAAATCCGTTGGATATTGTCTCATTGTCACAACACGACACATAATCATACAGTACCACCGATCTCATTAAACTTATATATAGCCTGATTTATATGTGTAATTTCAGGCAATTCAATTTCCAAATTTTGTTTAACGTAGCATTCTCTGATTTGCTTTTTTCCATCTTTCATTAAACCCCAATTCTAAAGACCCTGTATTAGAGATCATAGTTCCCAAATATTTAAATGATTCTACTTCATTAATCCTTTCTCCTTCCAACGATATGTTATCTTCGATTGCATATTCCGTTCTCATCGTCTCTGTCTTTCTTCTATTTATCTTGAGCCAACCTCCTATGATATTTCATGCATTCTGTTAAGCAAGCATTGAGAATCCGGTGGTGTTATGTTAATAAGGACAGCGTCAACTGTATACTTTATAATTCCCTATTACCAATCCCATCCAATCCTTGTCCAATATTTCCAAATGTTCTATGCACTACAAAATCCATGATGAGGATAAACAACATAGGTGATAACACAATCCCTTGGAGTACTCCACTGTTCACTGGAAATTCATTTGATAGGACTCCACAAACACTAACTTTGCACTTACTATGCTCATAAACAGACTTAATCAAATTTACATATTTAAGAAGAACTCCATAATAACGCAGGACTCTTCACAAAATTGGCCGGTGTGCACTATCAAAGGCGTTTTCATAGTCCAGAAATGTCATCAACAGTCGATTCCTATATTCTACACATTTCTGTACAACATGTCTGAAAATGTATACACACACACACACACACACACACACACATATATATATATATATATATATATATATATATATATATATATATATATATATATATATGTGTGTGTATATATATATATATATATATATATATATATATATATATTATACACACACACATATATATATATATATATATATAAAATTTATATTTTTTTTTCTTACGAGTACGTGTTTATATACAGTGTGTGTATAATGAATTAGATTTAAATAAATTGATAGAAGAGAAAATCATAGAAAACAAACTCTTGCAGTAATCCTTTGGTCAGAAGGATGTATTAGGAGGAAGAGACCTCGCAAGTGGCGACCCTCTCGTGGGATATTCATGAAGTCATGCTGTGATTCTGTTAATTCCCTAAACGTGTAAACAAGAAGACATTCCTTTCCTCCTCAGGACACCATTATAAAGTAGTTCCTTAATGGCAACGAATGTGGAAGAATTACCAGATGCTATTTTCTTTTTCTTTCTTGTTTATTGTGAGACGCTTACTACTACTACTACTACTACTACTACTACTACTACTACTACTACTACTACTACTACTACTACTACTAATAATAATAATAATAATAATAATAATAATAATAATAATAATAATAATAATAATCATTTTTCTTCGCTCAAGGTGTTAACTACTCCACTGTTATTGTTCAGTGGCTACTTTCCTCTTGGTTAGAGTAGAAAAGACTCTTTAGCTATGGTAAGCAGCTCTTCTAGGAGAAGTACGCTAAAATCAGACCATTGTTCTCTGGTCTTGGGTAGTGCCATAGCCTTTGTACTATGGTCTTCCACTGTCTGGGGGTAGAGTTATCTTGCTTGAGGGTACACTCGGGCATACTATTTGATATTATTTCTCTTCCATTTTTTTTTTTTTCATTGCGTGTATATGAAAGCTTTATTTTATTTTTGTTAATGTTCTTAAAGTACGTTATTTTGATTGTCCTTGACCTTGCATGTACTTTATTTTTCTAATTTCCTAACTGGGTTATTTTTCCTCGTTGGAGCTTTTTGGCTTATAGCATCCTGTTTTTCCAACAAGGTTTGTAGCTTAGCTAATAATAATAATAATAATAATAATAATAATAATAATAATAATAATAATAATAATAATAATGATGATCTTGTAGATGCTACTTTCTTTTTGAACGTTGATTTTCTTATATTTAAAATTATTACCATCAAAAATATTTTACAACGATCATTATTTAATTTAGAATATGGTATCATAATGCCCAGGCTATCCTCTATGTTACATATGTCTCTTAATTATACTTAAGTCGATTTTACTGAAGAAACGAAACCTTTGTTAATTTTTGTCATATCTTTAAACAAATTGTCGAGAGTTGCATCAAGTAGGCAAAACTGAATATGAAATTAAAGCCAACGATAATCTCAGAATAGATATTCTTGTTTAACTTTAAGAAGTTATTATTATTATTATTATTATTATTATTATTATTATTATTTATTGTTTATTATTCATTATTTATTATTATTATTATTATTATTATTATAATTATTATTATTTGTTTATTTATTATTTATTATTTATTATCTAATATTTATTATTATTAGCTAAGCTACAACTTTAGTTGGAAAAGC
Organism: Palaemon carinicauda; assembly: GCF_036898095.1. Taxonomy (NCBI): domain Eukaryota; kingdom Metazoa; phylum Arthropoda; class Malacostraca; order Decapoda; family Palaemonidae; genus Palaemon; species Palaemon carinicauda. Next base: position 138,673,675 of record NC_090727.1, on the reverse strand, counting down.
AGTATGCTTTGAGGCCAATGGCTCCAACATGGAAACAATCTAATAGGAAAGGAAATAAGGAGACATAAAATAGTGAGCATGAGTATACTTCAAGCAAGAAAACTCTAACCCAAGACAGTGGAAGACATTGATACAGACTAGAGAACAATGGTTTGATTTGGGTGTGTCATTCTCCGAGAAGAGCAGCGTTCCATAGCTAGAATCTCTTCTACCCTAAGTGGAGAGTAGCCTCTGAACAATTACAGTGCAGTTAGTGACCACTTGAGTGAGGAACAACTTTTCAGTTATCTTAGCGTTATGTGGTGTATGAGGAAAGAGGAGAATGTATAAAGAGTGGGCCAGACTAATCGGTGTATGTGTACGCAAAGGAAAAATTAGCAGTAACTAGAGAGGGGTCTGATATAACACTATCTGGCCAGTTAAATGACCCAATAACTCTAGCAGTAGTATCTCAACCACGTGAGTGAAGAAGACTTTTTCTGTAATCTTAGCGTTGTTAGGTGTATGAGGGAAGAGGGGAATCTGTAAAGAATAGGCCAGATTTTTCGGTGTATGCATAGGCAAAGGAAAAAATGAACCGTGACGAGAGAGGGATCCTATGTAATACTACCTGGCCAGTCAAAGGACCTACTAACTCTAGCGGGTGGCTGATGCTATGGATAGATATTGTGGTATAAGGAAGGTTAATATCCCAATTGAAGGAAGAATGAATAACCTAAGGTGAATATCTTGAATAAAAGAGAGGGAGGCTTCGTGGTTAAAGGGGGCCAACTGTCCATAGTAATGGGAATAAAATATCTTCGTTATCAAAAGTTGATATCCTGGTTAAAAAAATGTTATATACAGTATCTTTATGGGTAGAAATCCTTTTGAAAGAGAATGTACATATCCAGGTTAAAGGAATGGTAGATATATTATTTAAGATAAGGGTAGGCAACCTGGTTAAAAGAAAAAATTAATATCCCAATCAAAGGTTAATTCGATATTATGATTAAAAGAAGGATAGATTTTTTGTTAAAGGGAGGGTAGTTATCTTAATTAAAGGTGCGGTAAATATCTTGGTTAAAGTAAGTCTAGATATCCTTACTAGATATCTAGGTTAAAGCAAAGGTAAATATCCTGGCTTTTAAGAAAGGTTAAATATCCCAGAAAACAGCAACGATTCGGAGACCCTCACTTGGAGTTGCATTTTATAAAAAAAAGGAATCTCTTTTCCATGATTCTTTTTGGGTTTTCGTAATCAAACTCTTTACAACATATCTGTAATCGTATCATATTGACGATGAATGTAAGAAACTACCCTGATATCACTTTGATATTATATCCAAAGGAACCAAAGATATTTTGGGCAATTTTCAAAACCAGGAATTACAGTGACATGTCTCATATGATTACCAAAGGAACATCGTCTTCATCTGGTAAAGTTATTGCCGAATTATCAAGTGATTCAGAAAGCAAAAAGTTGAAATTGGCTCCTTTTCATGTCCTTAAGATTCCTTCGCAAAACTCTTGCTCCAAGATTTACGAAAATTTAATCAGCTAATCTTTCTCTCATTCGGAATTTAATTCGAGATACGTTATGGAGCAAGAGAACGTTGTTGTTGTTGTTATCAGTATCATTATCATTATCATTATCATTATTATTATCATTACCATTATCATTATTATTTCAACTTTGAGAGCAACCATTTGGAGATTCGAATGCATGATTGAAAACGACGAAAAAGCAATAACGAATAAATACAAAATGAGAATAAATAAAGTCGCAAAGGAATGAACATAAGCAAAATATCTAAGGTTTATCGAAGTTGATTAGTTATATCTTTTAATCTAAACCAGATTATGTGAATTATCCGTTAGCTGGTTTTAGAAGTAATAAGTTATTAGACCAAAACCCCAGCATCCTAATTCCCTGTCGCTTCAAAAGTTTGATAATTTGGTCTTTGGTCTTGTCGGGACCCTTTCAAGATGTTTACGTCGATAATGTCTGTAGATAAGATTTTCAGTTTTTCGAAAGTTGACAAGTTTTTTATCCATATCTTCAGTGATATATATATATATATATATATATATATATATATATATATACATACATACATATAATATATATATATGTATATGTATATATATATACAGAATATATATATATATATATATATATATATATATATATATATATATATATATATATATATAGAGAGAGAGAGAGAGAGAGAGAGAGAGAGAGATATGCATATATATGTATATGTATATATATATATATATATATTGTATATATACATATATGTATATATATATATATGTATATATATATATATATATATATATATATATATATATATATATATATATATATATATATATATATATAAATTCTTACAAAGCTGGTCTAGTGTAGGATAAATATTTTATTCATGTATTTCATTTGTGTATTCACTAGGTGTATAGCCGGCTCGTAAGTGAGCTCCTCTCATGTAGGTATAAGTATTTGTATGTAAATTGCTTAAGACTTTATAAGTATTTGTATGTAAATTGTTTAAGACTTTCGTCATTCATTTCGTTGTATTTTTCATTTAAGTCAATATATGTAAATTTACATTATTTTCACGCATTAACTTTTTATTTCATGCATTTTGTTACAAAGTCTTATACAATCTCAAGTAAGTGTGCTGAACGAACCATACGAGGTATGTATGAGGGCTTATGTAATTTTTTTGTTTTCATGAGGTATTGCGTCATGTTTGTGAGAAATTACGCAATTCTTATATTTTCCACGTGTTTGGAATATTCTCGAAAACCCCATAGTTAGTTTTATCTTTTATTTTACGTTCCGAGAATGGAGGTGGGCGGAACTACTGAGAGAGGGGTGCCTTGCAAGTGAGGTTGAATATCCTGTTCGATAAATTCAGTTGGTAACTGTTATGTCGTTAGGCATGGACCTCAAGCTTCTAGACCCTCTAACCTAGAAGGATCTAGAATAATTAAGTCGATATACAGAATATGCACCCTCAGGGATGCATAGCAGCAGAAGAGAACCAGCCTGTCCTTTTGTAAGAGCCATGTTCACATCTCTCTTTCAAGTACCTTGAGTGTGTGTCCTCTCCAAAGTGAATGAGTTTATACCCAACATATATCGTGTGTAGTGTGTTAAAATGTTACTGCAACTTTGCAGGTGATTCCAAATATTTTTGTGTTATTGTACATAATGGTATTATTTAAATCTTTGTATCTGGCCCTGTGAGATTTATGAGAAAACGTGAAGTATATTTGTACTGCTATGTGTTCGATAACTTCGTGTGCGCTAAACACTTTCAAGTTTATCAGTTACTTTTATGTAAGTTTTAATAAGAGTTTAATCATAGAGTGTTAAAGGTCAACTATTTTCAATAATTATCAAGATTAAATATTTGTGTAAAATTTAATTTCCAGTGAAACAAGTTATCATATAATTTTTAGTGTAATATTTTCTTGTCTTAGTCTATGGTTTGTTCAGATTTAATATTTCGAGTGATTTATTTTTGGTGTAAATTCTTTAAATGTTTTGTGATTCTTTTATAGAATATATTTATTTTTGTAACGAGTGTATTATTTCGATTACCAGTGTTTCTTACAGAACTCTCTCGTATCCCTGTTCAAGAATCAAAATAAGAGGTTGTTCTGAATAGTTCATAATAATAATTACCCAGTTTGTTTTGAGTATATGTAAGATACCTTAAGATATTCAGCGTTTTTATATATTGCCGACTGGGAGTTATATGATTTCTAAGAGCTTGGGCATTATTCGAGTGCGATAGTTTTATGTAAAAACTAATAGGAGAGTTTGGAACTCGAGAGGTTGTGTAGCTTGCCAGCCGTAATATATGTATATGTATATATATATATATATATATATATATATATATATATATATATATGTGTGTGTGTGTGTGTGTGTGTGTGTTTGTGTGTGTGTCTATAAGCAGGCCTGCTATAGAAGTGGGTATTCAACAACTAGCCATATCCATGTAATTAACCAGTTAACTGAAAAATCAACACTTTGACAAACCACTATGTATGGCTTTTGATTCTGTTAAAACATAAGTACTGGAAATTCATTTGATAGGATTCCACTAACATTAACTTTGCACTTTCTCTGCTCATAAACAGACTTAATCAAATTTACATATTTAAGAGGAACTCCATAATAACGCATGACCCTCCATAAAATTTGCCGGAGCACACCATCAAAGGCTTTTTCATAGTCCACAAAGGACATCAAAAGTGGATTATGTATATTACTGTTTTAGTTATCTGCTCTACTAATACGCGCAATAACAAAATATAACCTTATTTCAGAAGACAATAACTACCATAATCATCATAATTTTTGTTGTCGTTTTCGTGAAGATAAAAAGTAGAATACCCTACAATAATTACAAAATGGAAGTCAAGACACACATAATGACAACAGCCACAATGATAGTAATGATAATGAGGACTAAGAAGAAGAAGAAGAAGAAGAAGAAGACTGTTAAGCATCTTTCCACGTCAAAAGTAAACAACAACAAACAACATCCATAACATCAAGTGACATTCGCTGCAGCATCTTTTGAATAGCCAGTGATTTATCACTGGTCATCAACCTTGATTAGGACCCGTAAATTAGGGTCGTGTTGCAGAGAGAAGTCAAATGTTACGATCTTGTTGTGATAACAAGGTTGGTAATTCTTTCTAATTTTTGGTTCTGTCCTTTTCTTATTGTTGATTTTGCTTTTGTTTGTTATGCGATATCGATCAGGGTTTTTAAATTTTTTTTTACTATATATTCATCGGATAAAATTAATATTGTTTCTACCGTCTTACATATATCGTTTTTATCGTACACAGTTTCAAATGCAAAAATACACTTACACACTATTGCATATATATATATATATATATATATATATATATATATATATATATATATATATATATATATATATATATGTGTGTGTGTGTGTGTGTATATATGTTTGTAATGCAGACGTGTACAAAATGGAGCCTACTATTGTGAACTTACATTAAAACTATCTAGCTAATGCCTTCAACGCCGCATTTCACAAAGGGCCTCCACCAGATTCCTCAAGTTATCCCTGTCTCTTGCTCTCATAGGCTGATCATCCCAGCCTATCCCAAACTTTCTTGTCTCTGTTCTTATCTATGCATATCAAGACCTTCCCCCCTTTCTCGGACATTCAGATCATAAACTTATAAAGTGTATTATTGAATGTCAACCGTAATTCATCAATCTTTGATCTATGTACTGAGAAATTTTTCATATCTTATAGTTTCATTACGAAAGAAGTCTCATCTTGGAATACCAATTATTTTGTTCCAGGCGTTATTTTCAAACGTGTTCAAACGTCCAGAAATTAACTTATTACCATACCAAGATATACCCTTTCTATGTCCTGTGGCAGGTTTGTAAGAATACTGCCACCATACGTCCTTCGTGTCGTAGAAAGCGAATAAAGGGACAGCTGCTACCTCCTTGCAGTCTTTGTTTTTAGCAAAAGACTAGGCCTACTGCCAATAACTGTGGAAACTGTTACCATTCAGTTTAACTATTTAGTTAAATGTTATGTCCACTGCTAATAACTGCGGTTGATGATTGCAAGGGCATGCGATTGTAAAAGCCTCTTGCCAAATCATAAACCATGCATCAGGCAACCTGCCCCTTAATCTAGGGGTTACGGTGGGAAAGAAGAGGAAGATACTACAACCGATATCACAAATGAAATATTTAAATTTTAGTTTGCAAGGGGAGCCAATATTATCTTCATACTTTTTAAATATATCCACAGCCTGATTCGCCTATTTCAGTCTTCCAGAAAATTCGTTTTCGAGAGATTCATTATTTCTGAAAACTGGTTTCGTAGTATTTGATTGTGTCAGCATCAACATAGGAAGACTACCGAGAGTCATACCATCTAATCCAATTGTTCCTTCTTGTCTCTTAACATTGATTTCAAAACTAGCTTTACTTACCATTAATGCGTGCTTGAAAATGCTATACTCTCTGGCCCAGGAATACTGATCATTTCCATACTCAAGATACGCCTAGAAAATACCATCAATCCATGTAATTTCTTGTCTCTTTTCTCCCAACGATGCTACGACAAAGAAAATTCACAAAAAAGAGCCAATGGAAAGATGGGATATTTCCATACAACCTGACTTTTAATTCATGAGCTAATGGACAACCGGAATTGACATTACACTTTTCATCTCCATTAATTATTTTTAGACATTA
>NC_090727.1:138644901-138662401 GCF_036898095.1 Palaemon carinicauda | reverse complement strand
TGAAAAACTGAAGCAAAATATGAAGATTTAATTTAATTCGTTTAGGTGGCTAAGATGTGGTAATGTAATTAAGAGGTTTACTTTTTTTGTTACCTGATATAAAGAAATTTCTTGAACTGAGGGGATCAGAGCATCCAAACTTACATTTGATTAGATTAAGAGTTGACATATAAATAAACTCTTTTTTTTCATCCTTCTTGAAATATTTTTCTGTAAATCTATGTGAAATAAGTCCTTTTCAATGTCTTAATCCTAACTTCTGAGTAATATATATATATATATATATATATATATATATATATATATATATATATATATATATATATATATATATATATATATATATATATATGCTGTCCCCTTTTTTTTATAAAAATCAGATCATTAACTGATATTTAGGCTAGACTTCATACTGATGTTAACTCAAGTCGTTATATACGTTTGGTCTCTAGGACATTGTGCAATAGCACTTTCCTCTGGTGGTGACTCTACGCAAGTAAAGTCAAGGCATCAATAGTCTATAAATCTTTTGCCCTGTATTCACTCACGATTAAGATTTGACATGTAAATAAACTCTTGTTCATCTTTCTTGAAATATATTTCTGTAAATCCATGTGAGATAAGTCCTTTTCAATGTCTTATTCCTAACTTTTGAGTAATATATATATGTTTGGTGTCTAGGACATTGTGCAATAGCACTTTCCTCTGGTGGTGACTCTTTGCAAGTAAAGTCAAGGCATCAGTAATCTATAAGTCGTTTGTCCTATATTCACGACTCAAAAGTCAGAAATATCTAATAATGCTGAGCGTTTGACATCATGTGTCCAAAGGATCTAAGAAATCCTGGAATGCTTCGATAAGTTTTAAAATGGTAATGATATCGCATGTGACAACTATTTTGGTATAAAAATCAAAATTTCTCCGAAGGGAAAATGTATAATAATTTAGATTATCTTTTGTGAATTGCTCAAATTTGTGATTCCTTCGTTATGATAATGACTGATGGAAGACTGCCTTCGGTATTTTATTCTGCGGCTTGTTATATACACAATAATACCAACACCTTTTATCTTTTGGAGTATATCAAACAAAAAAAGTTATTTGTTACTGTCATCTTTAAACCTATAGTGTAACACTCTTTCCCAGCCTCACATCTGCTTTATTCCGCATGCAAACTAAATCTCCTCAACAAAACGTTAATCCTCTTGACGCCAAGCGATAGTGTAAATTTCTCACCCTTGAGCTCCAATCTCTTTTCGGGAAGTGAAAAATAGTAACTGTTATTTTTGTAAGCCCCCTAGCGCAGTAAGTTTCTACACTAGAGAGCTAATTTTGTTATAGTTTCATATATATTTTTGTTTTTGTTTTTGCAATTAAGCAAAATATATCGTTCAATAGAAATGCTAAATTTACTTAAAGGTATATAAACATAACTAAAAACTTGAAAATGCATTGCGAAAAATGGAATGTTGGGTGATTATTTTCATTTAACTCTCATAAATACAAAAACTATTATAGATCATCATCATCTCATCTTACGCTTATAGACAGGAAAATGAGTTTAGTTTTTCCACTTTGGTGTTTATTGTTTACTATATTGTGTATAGATCTTGTATGTATAAATAATAAAGAAAACTAAATAGAAATATTCGTTAGTCAAACCCAAATCAAGTAAACGAATAATTATACAATGGTTATGGTGACTGCTGTTTGTTAGAGAAATCATTTAGGTGTTATTTAAAAGAGGAATAGGTGGGCGTCATACAAAATAATTATATAAACCACAAAAGATATAAAAATATAATTCAAAACAAACGAGTATAGATGAAACAACAATTAAAAAGATTATAGTGTGCTTTTGAAATGGTAATCACAGGAATTCATTAATTGCCCCCCCCCCCCAAAAAAAAAAAATATTTTTAATGTTTAGCTGAACAAATAAACTCTCAAATGATATGTGGTTTTCCATATTTGGTAGATATTATATGCATGTAAATAGTAACCGAAAAAGAAAAAGTACTTTCTCGTGTTTTGTTAAAATTTACGAGATTACGCATGCAAACAAGATAATTGGAACGGACGCAGTCACTTTGTTTACATTAGAGTGTTCCTTTTTGTATCATTTTAAAGCTAAATAAATACACTTTATATGAATAAAAGTAACCCCAAAATATGGAAAATATAGTCAAGTGTATAAAATGATACTAAAGTGTTAATTAAATGAATAGCGTAATTTCAAATATAAAAACATACTTTTTTGTATAGCTGAAAATAATCTTTCAGATGGTATATAACTTTATATAGATAGTAAATTTTCTTTGTGCATAAATAATTGCAGAAAATTCTTGTTTGCTTTTGAAAATTTTCATGAGATTATCGTTCAAGAAAATGGCTACGGCAACTTTTATTTGCGTTAGTGTTTATATTTTTAATTTTTTTTTTTTGCATCTATATAAACATAAATGTTACTGCAATTAGAATTTACCCAATATATATATAAATATGAAAAAATTGTCAAATGTTTCGATACTGGAAATAAAGTTGAGAAAGTATTAATAGAATGCTATCAGAAGAAAAAGGTGATTTCAAATCATCACCATCACCTACCACGCCTATTGTCGCAAAGGGCCTCGGTCAGATTTCGCCAGTCGTCTCTATCTGGAGCTTTTAAGTAAAACAGTATATTTTTACTATATTTTTTTGATAAATAGGTTTTCAAATTATATATAACATTATATAATTAGTCGATGTTGTATGTGAATAAGAAATAGCAAAATATGCACAACAAAATTCTAGTTACATTCAAAATTTACTGAGAGATTACATGCATGCAAATAAGTTCATTGAAACGGCTGCAGTGATTTTGTTATTTGAGTTATGGTGTTAATTTTGGTATCATTTTACAGCTACATAAATACATGAGAAATCGTATATCGGTGAATATTTCCTGAAAATATATTGGAATATGAATAAGATAAGAGTCAAATGTTGTAATACTGGATATAGAATTTAAAAAACGTTACTAAAACGTTATTCAGAAGAATAGTATAATTTGAAAAAGAATAACATTCCTTTTTCATTATATGGTCGAATAAGTAAGTTTTCAAATTATATATACTCATATTCAGTATTCTATGCAAGTAAATAATAAATTTAGCATAAACTGAACAAAAGAATTTTTCCTTTTCTTTAAAAAATTTCCACTAGATTACACATGCAGATAAGTTCATTGAAATGGTGACAATGACTTTGTTATTAACATCTATAGTTTTTCCCCAAAACATGTACAAATCTAGGAAAAACAATCAAATGTTGTACTATTTAAAAAAAAAAAAAAGGAGTAGAATGTGTTACTAAATCGCTATTTAAAAGATTAGTTTCATTTCAAATACAACATATAAATGAATAAATAATTAGTCAATATTCTATGCACATAAATTGTAGCAGGAATCGGAAAACAAAATTCTCGTTTTCTTTCAAAATTGACGCATCGCGAGATTAAGTATGCAAATAAATTCATTGGAACAGCAGGGGTTACTTTGTTATTTCTATTAGTGTTCGTTTTGGTGTCATTCTACAAATAATTAAATACATAATAAACCTTGCAGCATTGCCAATTTCCCCGAAATAGAGTCAAATGTAAATTTGATAAAATCTGTTCATGAACAAAGGAAGTGCAAAGTAAATGCTAGAGGAGTCCTATCAAACGAATTTAAAGTGAACAATGTAGTACTTCAAAGGAATGTGTTGTCACCTATGTTGTTTATCCTCCTCATGCATTTTGTAATGCATAGAACAGTTGGGGATGGTGGAGAAGGGTTGGACTGGATTGGTAACAGGAAATTAAGTAACCTAGAGTATGCTAATGACCCTGTCCTTATTAGTAGAACACCAGAGGACTTGCAAAGCTTGCTTACTAGAATGCATGAAATATCACATGTGGTTGGGTTCAAGATGGATAGAAAAAAAGACAGATGATGAAAACGGAATATGCAGTGGAAGATGAAATATCATTGGAAGGAGAAAGGATTAATGAGGTGGAATCATTTAATTATTAAGGAACTATGATCTCTAATGAAGGATCTTTAGAATTTGACTTTAATGAAAGATTGAGAAAAGTAAATCAGACAATGGCTAGGTTAAGTAAAATTTGGAAGTCAAATCGCCCGAAATTACATAAAAATTAGGTTATATATCAGTTTAGTGAGATAGGTATTACTGTATGGACATGAGTCATGGTATAACAATGAAACAATATCCAACAGATTTTGTATATTCGAGAAAAAAACCCTCGGAAGAATATTGGGAGTTGAGTGGCAAGACAGGATTAGAAATGAAACTATGGGAGATATTACTTTAGTGCCATATGCGGATGAGCTCATGGTAAGGGGTAGATGGAGATGGTTGGGTCATGCTCTTTGCACTACCCAAGAGAGATTAGTTCACCAAACTTTTAATTGGTCTCCTAAATACGCTAGAAGATTTGGAAGACTCAATCCTACATAGCTGAGAACTATGAAACATGAAGTAGGTTATGCTGAATAGAGAATTATTGATTTAAAAGCTCAAAATAGAGACGACTTGCAAAATTTAACTGAGGCCCTTTGCCTCAATAGGCGTGGGAGGAGATGATGAAGAGAGTCAATTGATTATAACAATCCTGGAATAAAGTAAGAAAGAAAAAATACATATAACATGTATATTACCAACAACAACAAATGTTGCAGGTTTCAGTCCACTGCAGGACAAAGGCCTCAGACATATCCTTAGGTCACATCCGGGAATTGGCCAGTTTTCATCATCACACTGGCCAATGCGGATTGGTGATGGTGGAAGATTTTTGTCTGATCGCTTACAGCAAACCTACCTAGTATAGGTGTCCCTGACTAGTACAGCTTTGCTGACCATGACTATGTGCAAACCCTTTCACCACGTTAAGTTATCCCCACTCAGAAAGGATATATGCATATATATATATATATATATATATATATATATATATATATATATATATATATATATATATTGTACCAACCGTGTGTCACACGATCGTACATAAATTATTTTGTATATATTATGCTTGTATCTGCGCTCTTCTCTCGTACTAAAAAGAACCTGAATGATCATGTCTCCGGTTTTCCTCTGTAACATTGTCTGTTTCTCGAACATGTTATGCCCTGTTGCCTTGAGGTTTTGTATATAAAGAAAAGTGTTCCTTAATAAAGTACTCAGTTGATTGCATCCTGCCTTTGAGTTCACAACCCTCTCTCGGCCCGTCACATTGGTGACCCCGGAAGTCGACTCGCTCCAACCGCCTTCCAACCCCCCCCCCCCTCGCCCCTCCATCGTTGGTACTGTGGCGGACTCTACGGCAGTTGGTGCTGCGGCCACTCCATTCAAACTTTCATCGTTTGCCAGCGGAGAGGCGTTTGCTTGGTTTCAGCGCGTAGAAGTCTAGTTTCGCATCAGGGGCGTGACTCGCTCAACCACCAAAGCGGATTATGTTCTCGCGGCGATACCCGAGGACACCTTCCCAGAAATATCCGACTGGCTTTGTGAACAAGGAGACACCCCAATAGCGTATGACGCCCTCAAAACATACCTTCTGCAGCAGTACTCGCCGTCGCCAGCCGCCCGTATAGCAAAGCTTTTTCAGCTCTCGCAACAACCGTTGGGGGACCAAAGGGCTTCGCTTGCCCTCAGGGAAATGACCAGTATCGCTCGCCTTCAACGGCTCTCCTCGTGAGGTGAACCTACTTCGTGCCCTTTGGATACGCCGTTTACCTGAACCTGTACGCGCTGCCATACCCGATGTCGATAGTTTACCCATAAAGGACTTGATAACCAAAGCCGACGCCCTTATGGACAGCCACTTCAAGACCTCCATCAACGCCTCCACCCCCGACGAAGAGGATGCCTATTCAACGTCAACCGAAGCTGACATGAATGCCGTAGGACATACACGCCTACCTCGTGACGTGCTGAAGCAGCGACAAAGCCGCCCACCACCCACCAATCGTTCGCGCCCCAACGAACGACTTCTACAGCCACTTACTACCTCCCATCCGCCGCAGTTTTGCTACTACCACTTCAGATTCGGGGCAACCGCGAAGAAATGTGCCAAGGATTGTCAGTGGCCAAAAAACGTGTAAGTAGGCCATCGCTCGTGGCGGTGGCCTCCCGTGTTTCTAATCTTTTCTTTTTACAGGATGCAGGAACGGGCGTTCGATTTTTGGTAGACACTGGTGCTTGTCGTTCTCTTTTGCCAAGGAAACTCTTCAAGACACGACTTAGTCTGTCTACATCTGCCGACGTCCGCTTGGTAGCTGCCAACGGATCTGCGATACCCACCTACGGTTATGAGAACCTCACATTATCGTTCGGAAACGGTAAATTCAATTGGAAGATTCTCGTTGCTGACGTCACATTGCCAATCCTCGGTGCGGATTTCCTCTCTCATTTCCACCGACGATTGGTCAACGCAGACTCGTACTTGTCGACACCTCTTCAACCCGCCTCCTTTAACCTCGCTCTCCACATCAGCGCACCCACGGATGCCTACACCCACCTCCTCACGTCGTACCCGGAAGTTTTCCGTCCAGAACTTCGCCAAACGCCCACGGTTCCTACCAAGCACGGTATTTATCACCATAACAAGACGACGGGACCCCCAGTCTTCGCAAAATTCAGACGTCTGGCACCGGAACGATTGGCAGCCGCCAAACAGACGTTCGCCGAAATGGAGGAAATGGGCCTTTGCCAAAAGGCCTCCAGCCCATGGTCGTCACCCTTACACATCGTTCTGAAGAAAGACGGCTCCCTCCGTCCGTGCGGGGATTACAGGCGCCTGAACATGCAAACAGAACCGGATCACTACCCCCTCCCAAACATTGCCAACGTGACCTCCTACCTGCACAAAGCGAAGGTTTTCTCTACGCTCGACCTCCTGAAGGGGTATTATCAGGTGCCTATGAACCCAGAAGACATCGCCAAGACCGCCATCACCACTCTGTTTGGTACATACACCTTCAATTACTCCTGTTTTGCCCTTCGTAATGCTGGGGCAACGTTTCAACGTCTCATGGATGGCATCTTAGGGGACCTCCCTTTCTGTGTATGTTATGTGGACGACGTACTTGTGTTCTCCTCCTCAAAAGAGGAACACCTCCGTCACCTGCGCATCGTGCTCGACCGCCTGCAACAAAACGGCCTTGTAGTCCGGTACAACAAGTGTACCTTTGGCGCCAACGAAGTGTCGTTCTTAGCACACCGTATCACTCCTAAAGGAGTCCATCCCCTCCCTGAGAAGGTAGCAGCCGTTCAGAACTTCCCCGCGCCCTCGACTGTCAAAGCTCTGCAGGAATTCTTGGGCATGATCAACTATTATCACCGTTTTCTGCCAGCCATTGCCGCCACTCTTGCTCCCCTCTACGCCTCCCTCAAGGGCAAGCCAAAGGACCTGAAATGGGGTCCCCTTCAAGAAGCAGCCTTCTGCAATGCAAAGAAGGCCCTATCAACTGCTGCGGCTCTCACTTTTCCTATCCCACACGCCCCTCTCCTTCTCTCCACCGATGCCAGCGACGTCGCTTTTGGTGCAGTACTCGAGCAGGTGGTCAACGGCTCGCCCCACCCATTGGCCTTTTTCAGCAGAAAACTGTCCAATGCAGAATCGGGTTATTCTACCTTCGATCGAGAATTGCTGGCGGTGCACTTGGCTGTCCGTCACTTTCGCCATTTCTTAAAAGGTACGCCCTTCGTCATTCACACAGACCTCATGCCTCTGGTGCACGCCTTCACTCGACAGTCTGACGCCTGGTCCGCCCGTCAACGCCGACATCTCTCCGCCGTGGCTGAATACAATTGCACCCTTCAATACGTCCCTAGGAAAAGGAATCCTGTTGCCGATGCCCTGTCAAGAAACACGTTGGCTGCCGTTCAACTGGGATTGGATTACAACGCCCTGGCTGAAGCCCAACGACAGGATCCAGAGTATCAAGCTTGTAGGACATCCTGCACGTCCCTCCGTTGGGAAGACTTTCCCCTCGAAGACTCCAACACCACCCTCCTCTGTGACGTCAGTACTGGTAGACCGCGACCTTGGATTCCATGCGCCGACAGGGGATTGATTTCATTCACGGCCTGTCACATCCCTCGTGCCGTTCTACTTCACAGCTGCTGAAGGCAAAGTTCATTTGGCACAGCATTTCTAAGGATGCTAAGGATTGGGTCCGCGCCTGTACTTCTTGCCAAACTTCCAAAGTACATCGACACACGGATTCAGGAGTGGGCACCTTTCCTCAACCTCAGCGTCGTTTCGCACACATTCACGTCGACCTTGTAGGCCCCCTTCCCACATCACAAGGACATCGTTACCTGTTTACCGTCATCGACCGCTCCACTCGTTGGCCTGAAGCCATTCCCATGGAAACTGCAACGTCCGCCTCATGTACATCTGCCTTACTCTCTGGATGGATTTCAAGATTCGGTATCCCTGAGCATATTACTTCTGACAGGGGAACCACTTTCACCTCTCAATTGTGGACGTCATTAGCAAATCTCCTGGGCATCACCCTACATCAGACAATGGCCTACAACCCCGCTGCCAATGGAATGGTTGAACGTTTTCATCGCACCCTCAAAGCAGCTTTGATGTCCCGCTGCAAGGATTGCAACTGGTTTACTCAGCTTCCCTGGGTCCTCCTGGGATTAAGTACCACTCCTAAAGACGCCCTCGACGTCTCGGCAGCTGAAATGGTGTATGGCAACCCGTTGGTCGCCCCTGCCGAATTTTTTCCTTCTACAACCTCCGACGACGATCTCCAGCGCATACGTCACGTCGTGGGAAAATTTACTCCGTGCCGCCAGACTTACAATCCCCCAGGGAAGCATCACATACCAACAGACTTGTACTCTGCAACGCACTTCTTCCTGCGCAACGACACTAGCAAGCCACCACTAAGGCCCCCTTACACGGGCCCTTTCCTAGTGATCCGACGCAGTCCGAAAGCATTCCTACTAAACATTCGTGGCAAAGAAGACTGGGTCTCCATTGATCGTCTAAAACCTGCTTATCTTCTACCGATTGACCCGCCTACAGTTCGCCTCTCTAGATCAGGGCGCCCTATTTAACATGTACAGTATGTCATTTTTAGGGGGGGAGCCATGTACCAACCGTGTGTCACACGATCGTACATAAATTATTTTGTATATATTATGCTTGTATCTTCGCTCTTCCTTCGCACTAAAAAGAACCTGAATGATCATGTCTCCGGTTTTCCTCTGTAACATTGTCTGTCCCTCGAACATGTTATGTCCTGTTGCCTTGAGGTTTTGTATATAAAGGAGAGTGTTCCTTAATAAAGTACTCAGTCGATTGCATCCTGCCTTTGAGTTCACAACCCTCTCTCGGCCCGTCACAATATATATATATATATATATATATATATATATATATATATATATATATATATATATATATATATATATGTGTGTGTGTTGAACAAGATTGAGAAGGGACAGCTGAGATGGCTGGGACATTTGATGAGAATGGATGGAAATAGAATTGCAAGGAAGAAATGGGACTGGAGGCCTGGTGGGAGGAGATCAAGAGGTAGACCACGTAAACGCTGGAGGGATAGAATTGAAGAGATTTGGACAAAGAACAACATGCCAACAATTGAACAGCTGAGAAGAGAGGGAATTTTTGAAAACAGAATTGAGTGGAGAAGACAACTGATTCCACTGACAGCCTGAAAGCCTACCTGGGAGTGGAAGTGAAGTGAAGTGATATATATATATATATATATATATATATATATATATATATATATATATATATATACATATATATATATATATATATATATATATATATATATATATATATATATAAATATATATATATATAATATGCATATATATACAATATATATATATATATATATATATATATATATATATATATATATATATATATATATATATATATACAGTATATATATGATATGCATATATATACAATATATATATATATATATATATATATATATATATATATATATATATATATATACAGTATATATATACAATATATATATATATATATATATATATATATATATATACAGTATATATATAATATGCATATATATACAATATATATATATATATATATATATATATATATATATATATATATATATATATATATATATAATAAATGAATCATGAAATACAGATTTACTGGCAAATTACAAAAAGAGCAATAAATTAGTATCATTGACCTGTTGTCCTGATAATGCACAATTTATATTTTGCCTCCCTTTTCGGGTGTTATTTTGAAGAATCTTAAATTTTTCGTAAGGGGTGGGGGGCATGAGTAGTTTTAGGTCATATTTCTCACTCTCAGGCCCCCCTTGACAGACTTCGGCGTAGAAGACCAATACTTCTGCTCGGAGTGTTAAGTTATCCCCACTCAGAAAGGATATATGCATATATATATATATATATATATATATATATATATATATATATATATATATATATATATATATATATATATATTGTACCAACCGTGTGTCACACGATCGTACATAAATTATTTTGTATATATTATGCTTGTATCTGCGCTCTTCTCTCGTACTAAAAAGAACCTGAATGATCATGTCTCCGGTTTTCCTCTGTAACATTGTCTGTTTCTCGAACATGTTATGCCCTGTTGCCTTGAGGTTTTGTATATAAAGAAAAGTGTTCCTTAATAAAGTACTCAGTTGATTGCATCCTGCCTTTGAGTTCACAACCCTCTCTCGGCCCGTCACATTGGTGACCCCGGAAGTCGACTCGCTCCAACCGCCTTCCAACCCCCCCCCCCCCCCTCGCCCCTCCATCGTTGGTACTGTGGCGGACTCTACGGCAGTTGGTGCTGCGGCCACTCCATTCAAACTTTCATCGTTTGCCAGCGGAGAGGCGTTTGCTTGGTTTCAGCGCGTAGAAGTCTAGTTTCGCATCAGGGGCGTGACTCGCTCAACCACCAAAGCGGATTATGTTCTCGCGGCGATACCCGAGGACACCTTCCCAGAAATATCCGACTGGCTTTGTGAACAAGGAGACACCCCAATAGCGTATGACGCCCTCAAAACATACCTTCTGCAGCAGTACTCGCCGTCGCCAGCCGCCCGTATAGCAAAGCTTTTTCAGCTCTCGCAACAACCGTTGGGGGACCAAAGGGCTTCGCTTGCCCTCAGGGAAATGACCAGTATCGCTCGCCTTCAACGGCTCTCCTCGTGAGGTGAACCTACTTCGTGCCCTTTGGATACGCCGTTTACCTGAACCTGTACGCGCTGCCATACCCGATGTCGATAGTTTACCCATAAAGGACTTGATAACCAAAGCCGACGCCCTTATGGACAGCCACTTCAAGACCTCCATCAACGCCTCCACCCCCGACGAAGAGGATGCCTATTCAACGTCAACCGAAGCTGACATGAATGCCGTAGGACATACACGCCTACCTCGTGACGTGCTGAAGCAGCGACAAAGCCGCCCACCACCCACCAATCGTTCGCGCCCCAACGAACGACTTCTACAGCCACTTACTACCTCCCATCCGCCGCAGTTTTGCTACTACCACTTCAGATTCGGGGCAACCGCGAAGAAATGTGCCAAGGATTGTCAGTGGCCAAAAAACGTGTAAGTAGGCCATCGCTCGTGGCGGTGGCCTCCCGTGTTTCTAATCTTTTCTTTTTACAGGATGCAGGAACGGGCGTTCGATTTTTGGTAGACACTGGTGCTTGTCGTTCTCTTTTGCCAAGGAAACTCTTCAAGACACGACTTAGTCTGTCTACATCTGCCGACGTCCGCTTGGTAGCTGCCAACGGATCTGCGATACCCACCTACGGTTACGAGAACCTCACATTATCGTTCGGAAACGGTAAATTCAATTGGAAGATTCTCGTTGCTGACGTCACATTGCCAATCCTCGGTGCGGATTTCCTCTCTCATTTCCACCGACGATTGGTCAACGCAGACTCGTACTTGTCGACATCTCTTCAACCCGCCTCCTTTAACCTCGCTCTCCACATCAGCGCACCCACGGATGCCTACACCCACCTCCTCACGTCGTACCCGGAAGTTTTCCGTCCAGAACTTCGCCAAACGCCCACGGTTCCTACCAAGCACGGTATTTATCACCATAACAAGACGACGGGACCCCCAGTCTTCGCAAAATTCAGACGTCTGGCACCGGAACGATTGGCAGCCGCCAAACAGACGTTCGCCGAAATGGAGGAAATGGGCCTTTGCCAAAAGGCCTCCAGCCCATGGTCGTCACCCTTACACATCGTTCTGAAGAAAGACGGCTCCCTCCGTCCGTGCGGGGATTACAGGCGCCTGAACATGCAAACAGAACCGGATCACTACCCCCTCCCAAACATTGCCAACGTGACCTCCTACCTGCACAAAGCGAAGGTTTTCTCTACGCTCGACCTCCTGAAGGGGTATTATCAGGTGCCTATGAACCCAGAAGACATCGCCAAGACCGCCATCACCACTCTGTTTGGTACATACACCTTCAATTACTCCTGTTTTGCCCTTCGTAATGCTGGGGCAACGTTTCAACGTCTCATGGATGGCATCTTAGGGGACCTCCCTTTCTGTGTATGTTATGTGGACGACGTACTTGTGTTCTCCTCCTCAAAAGAGGAACACCTCCGTCACCTGCGCATCGTGCTCGACCGCCTGCAACAAAACGGCCTTGTAGTCCGGTACAACAAGTGTACCTTTGGCGCCAACGAAGTGTCGTTCTTAGCACACCGTATCACTCCTAAAGGAGTCCATCCCCTCCCTGAGAAGGTAGCAGCCGTTCAGAACTTCCCCGCGCCCTCGACTGTCAAAGCTCTGCAGGAATTCTTGGGCATGATCAACTATTATCACCGTTTTCTGCCAGCCATTGCCGCCACTCTTGCTCCCCTCTACGCCTCCCTCAAGGGCAAGCCAAAGGACCTGAAATGGGGTCCCCTTCAAGAAGCAGCCTTCTGCAATGCAAAGAAGGCCCTATCAACTGCTGCGGCTCTCACTTTTCCTATCCCACACGCCCCTCTCCTTCTCTCCACCGATGCCAGCGACGTCGCTTTTGGTGCAGTACTCGAGCAGGTGGTCAACGGCTCGCCCCACCCATTGGCCTTTTTCAGCAGAAAACTGTCCAATGCAGAATCGGGTTATTCTACCTTCGATCGAGAATTGCTGGCGGTGCACTTGGCTGTCCGTCACTTTCGCCATTTCTTAAAAGGTACGCCCTTCGTCATTCACACAGACCTCATGCCTCTGGTGCACGCCTTCACTCGACAGTCTGACGCCTGGTCCGCCCGTCAACGCCGACATCTCTCCGCCGTGGCTGAATACAATTGCACCCTTCAATACGTCCCTAGGAAAAGGAATCCTGTTGCCGATGCCCTGTCAAGAAACACGTTGGCTGCCGTTCAACTGGGATTGGATTACAACGCCCTGGCTGAAGCCCAACGACAGGATCCAGAGTATCAAGCTTGTAGGACATCCTGCACGTCCCTCCGTTGGGAAGACTTTCCCCTCGAAGACTCCAACACCACCCTCCTCTGTGACGTCAGTACTGGTAGACCGCGACCTTGGATTCCATGCGCCGACAGGGGATTGATTTCATTCACGGCCTGTCACATCCCTCGTGCCGTTCTACTTCACAGCTGCTGAAGGCAAAGTTCATTTGGCACAGCATTTCTAAGGATGCTAAGGATTGGGTCCGCGCCTGTACTTCTTGCCAAACTTCCAAAGTACATCGACACACGGATTCAGGAGTGGGCACCTTTCCTCAACCTCAGCGTCGTTTCGCACACATTCACGTCGACCTTGTAGGCCCCCTTCCCACATCACAAGGACATCGTTACCTGTTTACCGTCATCGACCGCTCCACTCGTTGGCCTGAAGCCATTCCCATGGAAACTGCAACGTCCGCCTCATGTACATCTGCCTTACTCTCTGGATGGATTTCAAGATTCGGTATCCCTGAGCATATTACTTCTGACAGGGGAACCACTTTCACCTCTCAATTGTGGACGTCATTAGCAAATCTCCTGGGCATCACCCTACATCAGACAATGGCCTACAACCCCGCTGCCAATGGAATGGTTGAACGTTTTCATCGCACCCTCAAAGCAGCTTTGATGTCCCGCTGCAAGGATTGCAACTGGTTTACTCAGCTTCCCTGGGTCCTCCTGGGATTAAGTACCACTCCTAAAGACGCCCTCGACGTCTCGGCAGCTGAAATGGTGTATGGCAACCCGTTGGTCGCCCCTGCCGAATTTTTTCCTTCTACAACCTCCGACGACGATCTCCAGCGCATACGTCACGTCGTGGGAAAATTTACTCCGTGCCGCCAGACTTACAATCCCCCAGGGAAGCATCACATACCAACAGACTTGTACTCTGCAACGCACTTCTTCCTGCGCAACGACACTAGCAAGCCACCACTAAGGCCCCCTTACACGGGCCCTTTCCTAGTGATCCGACGCAGTCCGAAAGCATTCCTACTAAACATTCGTGGCAAAGAAGACTGGGTCTCCATTGATCGTCTAAAACCTGCTTATCTTCTACCGATTGACCCGCCTACAGTTCGCCTCTCTAGATCAGGGCGCCCTATTTAACATGTACAGTATGTCATTTTTAGGGGGGGAGCCATGTACCAACCGTGTGTCACACGATCGTACATAAATTATTTTGTATATATTATGCTTGTATCTTCGCTCTTCCTTCGCACTAAAAAGAACCTGAATGATCATGTCTCCGGTTTTCCTCTGTAACATTGTCTGTCCCTCGAACATGTTATGTCCTGTTGCCTTGAGGTTTTGTATATAAAGGAGAGTGTTCCTTAATAAAGTACTCAGTCGATTGCATCCTGCCTTTGAGTTCACAACCCTCTCTCGGCCCGTCACAATATATATATATATATATATATATATATATATATATATATATATATATATATATATATATATGTGTGTGTTGAACAAGATTGAGAAGGGACAGCTGAGATGGCTGGGACATTTGATGAGAATGGATGGAAATAGAATTGCAAGGAAGAAATGGGACTGGAGGCCTGGTGGGAGGAGATCAAGAGGTAGACCACGTAAACGCTGGAGGGATAGAATTGAAGAGATTTGGACAAAGAACAACATGCCAACAATTGAACAGCTGAGAAGAGAGGGAATTTTTGAAAACAGAATTGAGTGGAGAAGACAACTGATTCCACTGACAGCCTGAAAGCCTACCTGGGAGTGGAAGTGAAGTGAAGTGATATATATATATATATATATATATATATATATATATATATATATATATATATATATATATATATATATATACATATATATATATATATATATATATATAAATATATATATATATAATATGCATATATATACAATATATATATATATATATATATATATATATATATATATATATATATATATACAGTATATATATGATATGCATATATATACAATATATATATATATATATATATATATATATATATATATATATACAGTATATATATACAATATATATATATATATATATATATATATATATATATATATATATATATATATATATATATATATATACAGTATATATATAATATGCATATATATACAATATATATATATATATATATATATATATATATATATATATATATATATATATATATATATTAATAAATGAATCATGAAATACAGATTTACTGGCAAATTACAAAAAGAGCAATAAATTAGTATCATTGACCTGTTGTCCTGATAATGCACAATTTATATTTTGCCTCCCTTTTCGGGTGTTATTTTGAAGAATCTTAAATTTTTCGTAAGGGGTGGGGGGCATGAGTAGTTTTAGGTCATATTTCTCACTCTCAGGCCCCCCTTGACAGACTTCGGCGTAGAAGACCAATACTTCTGCTCGGAGTGTTATTTCCAGAAACAGCCATGCCTGGCAAACTTGACATTCTTGCAAAATGAGCACTGGAAAGTCGTGATGTGGCATATGTCATTCACGAAGCAAACACGAAGGAATTCCATATTTTCTTTACTTTTGTTATTTACAGACCGCAAACAATCTTTATGATCGTGAATGATGATGCAGGAAACAGCTGCAGGGTAATATACCTCGTCAGGAGTTACTGGTCAAGGAGAATCAGCAGGATTCGAATGTGACCACCGGCCATTGGTGGTGCAGCAGACAGTGGAGGAGGAAGACCATGGGGAGAACCATCAGCTCTCGTCACGAGACAAAAAAGGCTCTGAGTTTATCATTGGGCCAGAGCAAGGCCACTCATTTTCATTGTAGTGCAGATGGGCATCAGTAATCATTTCGTGAAACTCCCAGAGGGAATTTTTTTTCTATCTGTACTGTATTTTACATATAGAGCAAAGTCATTCAAAAGGGAAAGCTGCAACAGGTATGAAATTGTTTTCTTGGTCCAGCAGATTGATCTATTTACAGACAAATGATAGTTCATCAACTGGTCAAAGAAGTCCATTCCTTCCATATAGTTGATATATTTCCTCACGACCTCTGGCCTCGCCATAGTTACCTCTTTATAAACAAACTTTCTCCTCTGTCTGACCCTCCTTTAGTGGATAAACTGATTGTTGTTGGCTGACTATCCTGATATTCTGCCAGCTTACGATGAAGGTGTTGTCTTTTCTCTCGCACATGATTTCTCCATGATGCAAGGGCCAGTTCTTTACAACAGTCTTCAAGGAGTACGGTGAACTTCTCACAAGCTGGAGAGTGCCTTTACAATGAGTATCATTTTCATAAAGTTTTTCTGTGAGGATGATAGAATTATAAGTCATTCCTGAAGGCAATGTCATCTGTGCACAAATGCTGATCTATGAGTTGGAAAACGATGTCAGCAGAGACGAAGAAACTTCATGGTAAATGGTGAAATCAAGGTCATAACCCGACTGAGCATCGCACAGTAAGTAAAATCTTATGCTGTACTTCGCTGGTTTCATCTGGTTATGTACCTAAATTGAGAGGCTCCCTTTCCACTTACACATCCCTTCATCAAGCAACAGTTGTTTCTTGGCAATATACAGACTCCAGCATCTTTCCCGGATTTATTGCATGATGAGCGTAATGATAATCAGCTTGAGATTATTATCCTTCAGTATGACCTGCCTGTTGAACATGTGATAATACAGTACTTTTTGCATCACCTCAAACGCCTGTGACATAGTAGCAGAGAAAGTCGTCCAGAACATCCTCATATTGGACAAGCCAATATTCCCCATCAATACCAAGATATTGCCTAATGTCAATGACGTTGCACCCACACCATGGATACTTCAACAACAGTTCTACCTTATACCTTATGCATAATCATTTGTCTCTCTCTCTCTCTCTCTCTCTCTCTCTCTCTCTCTCTCTCTCTCTCTCTCTCTCTCTTTGTACACACACACCACACTTA
>NC_090727.1:138632401-138634901 GCF_036898095.1 Palaemon carinicauda | reverse complement strand
AGTAACGAGCCTAAACTCACCGTCCCGGCTGGAATCGATCTGCTCCCATGCGAATGCTAGGGGAACACGTTGTCACTGTACTAATTAGCAAACTTTCTTTAAAAGTAAAACCAGAGAAACTGAATTATGCGTGCAGAGCTACATTCTACTCGTGTATATATGTAACATGAAAAATCACTCACTGATTGAGAATTTGTTAATGAGTTTGTAATAAAAACAGTTAAAGAAATATCCCCAGAAACGTTATCAATTTTTCAAAAAGCAAGTTTGATGGCTCCAAAAATCGGGAGGAGTTTGGAAAATATAAGAGGAGCTGTCTTTTCAACTTTATCCAAAAAACCATGGTCTTTTCGATATTTTTCTTTACCTTTGGATGGAAGTGATGATACTTTTATACAGCAAAACTTCTATTTTTCTTATCAGAGGTGTTGACAACAACCTTCAGAGTGGGGGAATATTTTTGTGCCCTACGAAGCATGAAAAGTGTAACAACATAAAATCTATTTTTGGAAGTATCTCAGGCAAAAAAAAAAAAAAAAAAAAAAAAAAAAAAAAAAAAAAAAAAAAAAAAAAAAACCACGACGACTTGATTTAAGACGGGCCAAGCTGAAGATTGTAACCACAGAGGAAGCAAGAAACATAGCGCAAAATAATTCATGGTTTGTCGAAAAAAATCTGCACTGAAGTTTTGAATATTAATTTAACATTTCTAAAGTTCCATTGAATTATTCGTCAACAGACACCGCAATAAGGTCTTAATACGAAGATGTATTGAATGTTGCCGTGACAAGTGTAAATTACATCAGTCATTGGCATTTTCTGTGATATTCAGCTGAATTACATGCAAAGTATGGCGATATATTGCAACATACTGGAATGAGGTGACTCAGTATATAAAATGAGTTCTTTTGTTTGTCTCACCATGAAATTGAAATATTTCTTATTAAAAAGGAAATTCCCAGGACATATTTTCAGATGTTTTGCTTGATTTAAGTGTTCATTGGAATACTTTTTACATGAGACTTCAAGGAAAGGCAAATTTGATATCAGTGATGTTTACAGACCTGAAAGTTTGAAGATTAATTTTTACGAAACAACCGATGTAAGTAAAATGGATCCATTTTACTAAATGGAAGAAAAAAAATCTTAACGGACTCAAAAACAACAAATGAAACGAGGGAATAAAACTTCTAATATAGGAATTCGAAAATATATTCTAGGAATTCTATGATCATATGGTAGAAATTCAAAATCCTTTCAGTGTTTCCTCAGATTTTTTTTTTTTTAAATTTATCAAATGGAATTAATTTGGAAGGCAATTATGCTCATAAAAGTATATTTAAAGTGGGTAGCCTTTTTAAATTTCCATTCAATTGTTAGTTTTAAGTATATCTGCACAATCATTTTCCTGAATGAAAATAGTAAAATCAAGATTAAAATCAAGGCGTACTGATAAGCATTCTTCACCAAATTTTTAAATTGATATTGTTAAGTTAGCAGATAAGATAAATCTTCAAAATTCTTATTAAAGTGGCGCTAAACCTGATTATCTCTTTATCTTGTCAGCATGTGTACAAGAAGAAATAAACTACTATTGAATATCTTCTTTTTATACCACTCGTAACCTCCATTTCTTAATATCTTCCCCAAGTCAATGTTTGTTGTGTCAACTTGGTAAACAGTATGTTTGAATTGGCTGTTATAATTTTGTTGTGGATTCTGTATTCTTTGAAAACTTCTATTAATACGTCCCATATAAAGACTCGAAGCCTTTGCTAAAATCTTTAACACTTACTATAAGGGGTTTCTTATTTCTATAGCTCTATTCTACATAATACAATTGTATAAAGATGTTATCTTCAATTCTACCTCCTCCTGTAAATCCTCATATATTCTTGAGTGATTTTTTATTTCCTCTTCCATCATCATCATGAATATCTTATGTGAAATATTTAATAGAGCTATGGGTCATAGGTCTTTTGCCATTAGTCTTCTTTTCTTTCAATCATTTTTGTTCTTAATCTCTTCAAAGTACTTGATTATATTTTTCTCTACCTTTTTTTTTTTTTTTTTTTTTTTTTTTTTTTTTTGTAGGGTTTCAAGACATGTTTTATTCTTGTACGTCTTGGGTTTAAGGTCATCTAGTCCTGAAGCTTTTTGTACCCTTATTTTTCCAGGCTATTCTTTAATTTCCTTATTGTCATTTTTTGGTTTTTCATCGGTTTTATTATCCTTTCAGTTTCCATTTCAAGATCATTGTTTCCTTTAAGTATTTCTGGGATATATCCCTGTAATTTTGTGATTTCATCCAGGTGCACTATTTCATTTTCATATTTTATCTGTTTTCTTCGTTCCATTTTAAGTTTATTTTATTTTCATGCGTGCAATATATGGTTTTCCAGTATTTGACTAATTCTTCTTTTGTTTCTTCATTATTTAGTTCATTTCCTTGCATGCCGTAAAAATTTATTACTTAATGATAGGTTTTCTGCTGGTTCCT
>NC_090727.1:138612401-138627401 GCF_036898095.1 Palaemon carinicauda | reverse complement strand
GGCAGAGGCAAGGGACAGTGACATTGCGCTATCAAGCAGGACAATGCTGCTTTTTATTTTATCTTACAATAAATATTGTTAGAAACTTAATCATTCTTATTTTAAGAGTTCCAAAAGGATCTTTATTACAGCTTTTGTTCATTTTTAAATTATCAATACGTAAATGAAAAAACTGATTTTGAGAAATAATATTTTTGCTGGTTTTGGAAAATTATTTTTTTATTCTTCATCCAGTCACGCATAAAATATTCAAAGGAATTGACATATGTAATGTATAGACTGAATGGTATCATTTGCATCCATGTCGAGTAACCCGAACTTATTTGCTCCAAAGGTAATACGTCATATTTATTGAATTAATCCCATAAATTTTATATGGATTCTCTCTTGGTCTGAACATTATTATTATTATTATTATTATTATTATTATTATTATTATTATTATTATTATTATTATTATTATTATTTGAAATTAAACCCAGGATCCCAAGTAAAAGAAGTCCTGTAGAGATTTACCAATGTGATTAAAGTAAGAGATTAATAAATGGCCTAATAATAATGAAGAATAAATAAGGTAAAATAAATTAACTATGAATTTAGACCTTCAGACAATTATCTCAGGAATTAGGTAATATCAAAAGACCATTTCAAGACATCAACAGCGTCACTTATTCTTGCATGGTCATTACAATATTCTTCAATTTCACTTATTCATCCTAATTTTATCCCGTAATTTATTTTTCAATGCACTAGTCTTTTTCCTTCAAAATAAAATATAGTTACCTGGATTCAATTCGTAAAGACCGACAGCACGAAGAGCTTTACAACACTTTTTCATTTGCACGATTTGACATTGCATATAAGAAGTAGAATTATGAACCTAATTTATGTTTGTCTCAAACCTTTGCAGCAGTTGACCCTAGTTTTTTTTATTGAAAATCCAATATTCATTGAGTTAATATATTACTGGATTTAATTGTAAAGTAAAATAATCTTATAGTTATTCTTCACGAATATATACTTTATATCGTGTCATATTTTTTTTTCCTTTGTCAGAGCCCTTGTACACTGCACTTTATGTTTAAAAATGTTCGGCATATTTTTTCATTAGCATTTACAGACCGTCTTCTCAAACCAGTGGTTGATAACTTTTCCATTCCATTTTCAATAACGAACAAGTTTGTCATCTTTAATATTATTTCAAATATTTTTGTGCCTGTGTGAGTGTTTGTGTGCGTGTGTGTGTCTGTCTGTGTGTGTGTGTGTGTGAGAGAGAGAGAGAGAGAGAGAGAGAGAGAGAGAGAGAGAGAGAGAGAGAGAGATTCATGATTGTGTATCTATGAGATTCTGACAGCTTGTCAATCATCCAGTCACTTTATTAAACCTCACTCCTTTTAATTATGTCACTCACACGTTTACTATTTTCTTAGCCTTTATCCAATACCGATTCTTCCCAAACTGATCTTTAGTATAACATCTAAATAAAATCGTAAGAGACATGAGTGTCCTCTTATACATAAACAAATTTTGTCGATATTCGAGAACTCAGCCTTGAACATTAGTAATTACTGTAAAACTTTATTGAGTGACAGGAATATTTTACAATTTTAGAACTATTTAATAAATTATCATCACTTAAATGTTTTAATGTACTTTTCTCGGCGTCTTGAATACAATGAAGAGTATCGAATTTTCCAGTCTTAGATCAGGGTCGTATTGGTTCAGTGGCATCTCTGTTCACTGCCGTATGGTTATGTGTGCGTGTATATATATATATATATATATATATATATATATATATATATATATATATATATATTTATATATATATATATATATATATATATATATATATATATATATATATGTATATTCAGTACATATGTATATATATGTATATATATATGTATATATATATATATATATATATATATATATATATATATATATATATATATATATATGGTATATAGGCATGTTACTTAACATCTATATCGAATAAACAATGTCTTACTGGCGTCCAAAAATTCAAGATAGCATCTCTTCACACAAACTGCCCTCCAAATAGTTTTCGGAAAAACGTGAAAACTGTATTTACGTTTCTCCATTTGTTATTTGTTGTCGACACGTGTTTCGAATCACTTCGTGACCTTTCTCTAGGACTACATTGAGTGATGGCGTTACCCTTTAATATAAAGGCTATGGTGGTGAAAATTTATATATACATGTGTATTTATGTATATATATATATATATATGTGTGTATATATATATATATATATATATATATATATATATATATATATATATATATATATGTATACACATATATGCATAAATGGGGATGTGTGTATATAATGAATGATAGGTATGATATTAATCCCAAATATAAGACCCTCAGAGTATATTCTGTATTTTCCTTAGTGCAGTATTTAAAGTTATAGATGTATGATTTACAAAGATATTCTACATTTTCATACAATATATGTACAGTAATAAAAAGAACAAATGGTGAATCAGAAATGAAAATGGTGAATCAGTATTGAGAGTAATGGAAGTAAATATCTGATATTAAAAATAAATTAATTTAGCCCGAAAATTCATTCTTCCTCATTTGAGGTAAGTAACTCTTTTTTCCTAACCCTACTTTAAAAAAAAATGTAAATATCCCATATATGAAAAGAGCAGGTATCTGGCTATATATATATATATATATATATATATATATATATATATATATATATATATATATTATATGTATGTATATATATATACACATACAAGGAGTAGGGAGATGAGTAGTCATACTCAGGCGAGAGACGGATACCCCGATAAGGAAGGGTGAGTGGTGGGAAGGGTTGAACTTGCATGTTTGCGCCCGCCTGTGTGCATATATATTAAATATTTTGCCGTTTATTTTGAAGGGTCGCGTACACTAAATATAGATGGAGGCCCATCAGTTTTAATAGAAATTCAGTCGAAGATATCTTTCCCTTTAAAAACTGTACATAAGAAGCAATTCAGTCTAGCGAGTGAACTTTTTTTTCATATCGCGCGAATAATTTTCCCCCCGTCTGGACAATGGGACGAACGATATGCACCTCGAATAGGAATATTGAACTCTGGCGTCCTTCTCTGAAGAGAGGGCAATTTCTCGGGGCTCGCTTTCCACGCTGGAAGATGAAATATCAAGAAGAATGAAGGAAAAAAAAAACTCATAAAAGAGAGAAGAAAGCATAATCGTTTTGCCAATGCGATCCTCTGTTATCTTTTGTATTAGTGACTGGTTTGGACGTCGAAGTTTTTTTTATATATATATATATTTTTTCTTTTTTTTTTCTTTTTTTCCATTGTCCTTGCTTATAACTTTGTCCCCACCCTTAGTTTATCTTTATCCTTTTATTTCTTCCCTTAGAGTCATTACCCTTTGAGGAAAAATAACAAGATGAAAGGAAGATCACCTGTTTTATTTCTCCATATAGTTTAAAAACAAAAGAACCAGGAAATAATAAAAACATAATGGAAAAGGATAAAAAATATAAAAATATATGTACTCGATATATTTCTTACCATAATATTTTTTCTATTTAGTATAATTCACATCTCCTTTTTCTATCAATAACTTTGAAAAGAAATTAAAGCGGCAAGAAATATATAAAAGAGGCTCTACAAAACTTATTCTTATTCCTTTTTCTTAAGTGATTTTACCCCTCCCCCCTCCATCCCCACCAACCCAATGGGCCCCCTAAGGACCAGAATAGATAAAAAGATCTGAGTAAAGTTCTTATCACATGTCTGTTTGTTTGTCTATTTCTCATATCTTCTCGAACTTTTGAATGAAACCTAATGGAATTCGTCAGAAAAAAAAATTGCTTTATTAAAAAACTTGCGATCTTTCCAGTTTGTTTTAAAGTAATTGAACAAATAAATAAACAAAGAAATGGTTAAGATAGCATGTAGATAATAGAAAGTAGTAAGTGAGAGAAATAGAAAGACATGATACACTTTTATGAATATCTCAAGGTTGACCAAATTTCAAAAGAAATTTTCGATCGGAAAATATTGTCCTGAATTCTCAAAGAGAAATGGAGCTCTGCACTAGCCAAAAAATTCACCAAATCAATGTCTTATTTGTTACCTTTTCTTTATTCATCTATATTTTTTCGTATTTTCTCATTCATATTTTCTTTGTACCATTTACTTTTTGTTACTTTACACTTCCATGATTTGTCCGTGTTCTTTATATTTCTGCCTGTGACTTTTTCGTCTCCTTTCTTTCCTTTATTTCTCTAAGTTTTCTTGATTATTCTTTTACTCTTTTGACATATTCAGAAGTCCGTGAAGACTGCCACCAGGTCACTTTTTATGAAATAGGAATTGTTGTGTTGCAAAATCCCTCCAGCATTACTAAAGAATCATTCTTTCTGACATAGATTTGCAATAGCCAACATATTACATTTCTGTAACGCTTCCTGGGGTCTAGCTTAATATTTTGCAATAACAGTAAAAGAAATTATCTTAACATTTCAGTAACGTTTTTGGTACATTAGAGCACACTGTTGCTATAGTTACTAACTTCTCTAAATGTAGCATTATTTTCCGTTTTTATACTCCGAATTAATTTCGCAATTACAGACATGGGACCTTTGCAAAACAAAGGAACATTTTCGCATACGTTTTAGACGAAATTGATCGAAGATAAAGTTAAAACCTAGAAAAGAGACGTCTGTAAACTTCCGACAGAATCTCATCCAAGCCACGCAATAACGTCTAAACTCTGTTCACTTTCCGACCAAATATCGTCCAAGCTGCGCAATGATGTCTAAACTCTGTTCACGTCTCAACTAAATCTCGTCCAGATCTAAACTCTGTTCACTTTCCTACAAAATCTCGTCCAAGCCTCACAATGACGTTTAAACACTTCATATTCCAAAATAATCTCGTCTAAGTCGTGCAATGATGCCTAAACTCCACTTTTCGACAAAATCTCGTCCAAGTCACGCAATAATGTTTAAACTCTATTCACTCTCCGACCAAATCTTGTCCAAGCCACGCAATAACGTCTAAACTCTGTTCACTTTTCGAGAAAATCTCGCCCAAGCCACGCAAACGTCTGAACTCTGTTCTCTTCCCGACAAAATCTCGTCCAAGCCGTACAATGACATCTAAAATCGGTTCATTTTCCAAGAAAATCTCGTGAAAGCCGCGCAATGACTTCTAAATTTTGTTCATCTTTCGACAAAATCTCGTCTAATTCATGCAATTTTATGTGAACTGTGTTCACTTTCTGACAAAATCTCGTCCAAGCCGTACAATGACATCCAAATTCTGTACACTTTTTGACAAAATCTCGTCTAAGCCACACATTAACGTCTAAACCAGTAGTTCTCAAACTTTTTCATGAGCGACCCTATTTGAAACATTTCATTCCTTCGCGACCCAGAGTAAAGTGAAGAGAAAGAAAACATGCAATGATATATACACTTTATTTTGGAAAAAAAATAATGTGTACAGCTTTTCATTCACAAAACTAAACTAGTGGGATTTATGGCACTGCTTTTCCTTTTCACAAAACTAAACGAACACGATTCATGGCACTGCTTTTCGTTCCCAAAACTATATTAATAGAATCCATGGCACTGCTTTTAATTCACAAAACTAAATTAATAGAATCTATGGCACTGCTTTTAATTCACAAAACTAAATTAATAGAATCTATGGCACTGCTTTTAATTCACAAAGCTAAATTAATAGAATTCATGGCACTGTTTTTCATCCACAAAACTAAATTAATGGGATCCATAGTGCTGCTTCTCGTTTACCAGTTTGTCAAATCGTGGAATCATTGTCGTAAGGCTGCATCTCATATCATGCTCGGGGTTAAGCTTGTTCCTCGACTTATTTTTCATATGAGTCAGAGCCGAGAAACCTTGCTCGCAAAGGTATGTTGTTACAAATGGGAGCAACACTTTCACCGCCTCAACTCCTACTATAGACTTCTCTTTCTTTACCTGAATCCAGAATTCAGAAAGAGATACTTCCTTGAAGAGGTCCTTCAACAAATGTTCATTTTGAACCTCAATAAGTTGCTCTGGGAGTCCTGGAACGCTTTCTGGCAGGTCTTCAACATTTATGTTGAAAGGATTTCTCACCCACGACTGGGTTCGAATGTGTTCTTCTGGAATTCGTCTGTCAAACTCTGCCATCAACTCAGTCAAGTGTGGTACAATAAAAATTTTGGCATCATTCTGAGATGTCTCCTCCCACATCTCTAGAAATTCTGCCACACTAGGAAAAGCTGCAAATTTCCCTCGCTTCACGTTGCTTAACCACAGTTTTAGCTTGCATTTGAAAGAAGACAGATTTTCTGCAACTCCAGCAATTGTCTGGTTGCGGCCTTGCATGCTGATATTCAGATTGTTGAGTGCAACAAAAATGTCATTGATTACCCCACTTGTAGGAGCCACATCTTGTTCGCCAATTTGTTCACTAAGCCGCATTTCTTTTCGATCAGGAATATTTCCAACTCATCCCGAAGATCCAGTAGTCGTCGTAGTAATTTTCCTCTTGAAAGCCATCTGATGTTTGAGTGGAAGAGGAGATGCCTGTGTTCTGCATCGAAATCGGCACATAACTGCTCGAACAACCGAGTATTCAGTGCACTAGTTTTGATGTAGTTGACAATTTGAACTGCTTCGTTCATCACTTCGTTCAGTCCAGGTGACAGGTGTCGACCAACCAGATTTTCACGATGTAGCAGGCAATGCACAACGTTAACCATGGGATTAACTTTTTTTACAAATGCTGTGAAGCCTTTTCATGCCCCAAGCATCGCTGGTGCTCCGTCAGAACAAATGCTGAAGCAGTTTGTCCATGAAAGTTCTTCCTCTTTCAAGAACTGGTCAACCATTTGAAAAATATCTTCTCCTGTAGTGGTTGTTGGCAATGCACGACAAAAGAGAAACTCCTCTTCCAGATCTACTGGCCCCTCATACTTAACATAAACTAACAGTTGGGCGTTATCACTTACGTCTGTTGACTCATCTAGCTGCAAGCTAAAGGCTCCCTTGGCCTTGATGCGATCTACTACTTGGTGTTTGATATCAAGTGACATGTCCACTATTCTCCTGCGCACAGTGTCATTTGACGACGGGATAATTTCCAGTTTTCTTGCTACGTCTTCTCCACACACCGTTTTTACCATGTCAATGGCTGCAGGCTTGACGAGATTTTCTCCAATAGTGTGGGGTGCTTTCTTGTTTGAAATTCTTCATGCAACCTTATATGATGCCAATGTGGCTTGCTTCAAAGCCACTAATGCTGGATTGTCAGGTGTCTCGAACCTTTGTCGTTTCAGAGCAGCTTCTTTTCTTTCAAAAAAAGCTCTCTCTTGGAGAGCATGTTGAGGGTGCTTTGAAGTCAGATGTCTTTTCAACTTATTAGATTTCAGCGACTCATTTGACAGAACTTCGCAGCAGATAACACACTGAGGCTTGATGATTCCATGATCAACGATGTTTGTTATTTACAAATGGTATGTAAAAAGAGACAGACACAGACAAAAACAGAGAGAGACAGACAGACAAAAACAGACAGAGAGAGACAGACACAGACAAAAACAGACAGAGAGACAAAAACAGACAGAGAGAGACGAAAACAGACACAGACAGACAGTCAGACACAGACAGACAGACACAGACTTGCAATGTTTTCATCTTTTGCCATTGTAACCCGGGCGAAGCCGGGTATCCCTGCTAGTTATTATTATAGTAAGTAGTATATGAAACAAGATATTATATAATTATACAACACACACACACACACTCTACTCACACAAATGACTGCAAACGGCACAACCTCCCTTGCCTGCGGTCGGTGGAAAATAGACACCGCGCGCGAGCATACACGGGCCCACTGCCAGTCCAACATACGCGTTGGACTGTCAGAGACACCATTACATGGGGCCTAGGAGGAGGGAGGTGGGGGGAAGATGAACATACATAACAAAAGTAATTTGTGGTTAAAGAAGAATAATTCAATTAAGCAACTGAAATACACTGAAACACTGAAAGCATGATAATGTTCCTGTGTTCATGCGACCCATCAAAATTGATCTCGCGACCCAACTTTGGGTCGCGACCCATAGTTTGAGAACCACTGGTCTAAACCCTTCACTTTCAGACAAAATCTAGTGCAAGCCACGCAATGCTGTTTAAACTCTGTTCATTTTCCAATAAAAATCTCGTCCAACCCGCACAACGACGTCTAAGCTCTGATCATTTTCCAAAAAAATCTCCTACAAGCTGTACAAAGACGTCTAAATTCTATTCACTTTCCGTCAATTTCTCATCTAAGCCGCGCAATGACGTCTAAACTGCGTCCACTTTTTGACAAAATCTTGTCCAACCCACACAATAACGTTTAGACTCTATTCGATTTCCGACAAAATCTCTTCCAAGCCGCGCAATAAGATCTAAACTCTGTTCACTTGTCCAGGCCATGCAATGACTTGTAAACTCTATTCACTTTCCTACAAAATCTCGTGGAAGCCACACAATGACGTCTAAACTCTGTTCAGTTTCCGACAAAATCTCTTCTAAGCCAGGCAATGACGTCTAAACTCTTTTCACCTTTGGACAAAACCTTGTCCAAGTCATGCAATGACATTTAAACTCTATTCACTTTCTGACAAAATCTTGTCCTAGCAGCATAATGAGGTCTGAACGCTGTTCCTTTTCCAACAAAATCTCATCCAAGCCACGCAATGACACGTAAACTCTATACACTTAAATCTTATCCAAGTCGCTCAATGACCCTCTAAACTCTGTTCACTTTCATACAAAATCTCGTCCAAGCCATGCAATAACGTCTAAACGCTATTTACATTCCAACAGTCTCGTCCAACCCACGCAATGACCTCTGAACTCTGTTTACTTCCCTACAAAATCTCGTCCCACCTGTATAATGACATTTAAACTCTCTTCGCTTTCCAACAAAATCTTGTCCCAGTGGTATAATGACGTCTAAACTCTGTTCACTTTCCGGTAAAATCTTGTCCCAACCGCGCGAAGAAGTCTAAACTCTGTTCAAATTGCAATAAAATCTTGTCCAAGCCATGCAATGACATCTAAATTCTGCTCACATTTCAACATTTCGTCCAACACACGCAATGACATCTAAATTCTTTTAATTTCCCGACAAAATCTCGTTCAAGCCTCGCAATACCATCTGAAGTCTGATCCCTTTATGACAAAATCTCGTCCAAGCCTCACAAAGACTTTTATAACTCTGTTCACTTTCCGACAAAATCTCATTAAGGCCACGCAATGATATCTAAACTTTATTCACTTTCCTGCAAAATTTCGTCCCAGCCGCATAGTGACTTCTAAATTCTGTTCACTTTCCGACAAAATTATATCCCAATCACGCAAAGTCAAAACTC
The DNA here is from genome assembly GCF_036898095.1 of Palaemon carinicauda. Classification (NCBI taxonomy): domain Eukaryota; kingdom Metazoa; phylum Arthropoda; class Malacostraca; order Decapoda; family Palaemonidae; genus Palaemon; species Palaemon carinicauda. Next base: position 138,617,960 of record NC_090727.1, on the reverse strand, counting down.
TTTGCTTTCCAACAAAATCTTGTCCAAGCCATGCTATAACGTCTAAACTCTACTCTTATTCCAACAAAATATCGTCCAACTCAAGCAATGACATCTAGACTGGCCTCTCTTTCCTCATACACCTGACAATAATGAGATAACAGAAAAACGCTTCTACATTCGAGGGGTTAACTGCTGTACTGTATTGTTCAGTGGCTAATTTCCACATGGTAAGGGTAGAAGAAACTCTCTAGCTATGGTAAGCAGCTCTTCTATGAGAAGGACACTCCAAAATTAAACCATTGTTCTATAGTCTTGGGTAGTGCCATTGCCTTTGGACCTTGGTCTTCCACTTTCTTGGGTTAGAGGTCTTTTGCTTGATGGTACACTCGGGCACAATATTCTGTTTCCTTATTTCCTTTCCTCACTGGGCTATTTTCCCTGCTGGAGCCCTTTGGCTGTAACATCCTGCTTTTCCAACTAGGGTTGTAGCTTTGCTATAAATAATAATAATAATAATAATAATAATAATAATAATAATAATAATAATAATAATAATAATGTCCATTTTCTATAGTTTAGGCTGCATGGGCACCACCTCCACACCTTCAGACTTCTCTTTATTAGAATCGGGATATAGTAGGCCTCTTTTGTGTTTCTGTCCTCCAATTTGTCTCATATTAAAAAGTATGAGAGAGAGAGAGAGAGAGAGAGAGAGAGAGATTTTATCCAAAATTTCTACTACCAATGCCTCTGGGATAACTAATAAGGAAGTGACCAGCCAAGTTTGAAAATCTCGTTACTCATAAATTGAACTGTGTCCATTACCAAATTTGTCGGTCAGAAAAAAAAATGAGAAAATTAAAAACCAGCGCTAACTGAATACGAATAAGTTTGGAATACGTCACTGTAGGAGAGAGAGAGAGAGAGAGAGAGAGAGAGAGAGAGAGAGAGAGCCTTACCTTATTGCCTTATTTTTTGTTTGGGTTCCCCCAGGTCCCTCAGTGTGAGGCACCTCGTATATCCACCAGAGAGTTGCTAATGCATCTTCCGGTGTATTTTGCATCATCCAGTCTTGGATGGTCTGGGATGCATCTTAGGTATTTATCGAGCTTATTCGTAAACACATCTATGCTCACTCCTGATATGTTTCTTAGATGAGCTGGCAGCACATTAAATAGTCGCTGCATTATCGATGCTGGTGCGTAGTGGATTAATGTCCTGTGCGCCTTTCTTAGTTTACCTGGAATATTTTTTGGCACTATTAATCTACCTCGGCTTGCTCTTTCTGACATTTTAAGCTCCATGATATTTTTAGTAATTCCTTCTATTTGCTTCCATGCTTGTATTATCATGTAGCGTTCTCTTCTCCTTTCTAGACTGTATAGTTTTAAAAATTGCTGTCTTTCCCAGTAGTCAAGGTCCTTAACTTCTTCTATTCTAGCAGTATAGGACCTTTGTACACTCTCTATTTGCGCAATATCCTTTTGGTAGTGTGGGTACCATATCACATTGCAGTACTCGAGTGTACTACGTACATAAGTTTTGTAAAGCATAATCATGTGTTCAGCTTTTCTTGTTTTAAAGTGTCTGAATAACATTCCCATTTTTGCTTTACATTTAGCCAACAGTGTTGCTATTTGGTCGTTGCATAACATATTCCTATTTAACATTACACCAAGGTCTTTAATTGCTTCCTTGTTTGTGATTGTCTCATTATTAGGTCCCTTGTATGCATACACCATTCCTTCTCTGTTTCCATAATTTATTGATTCGAATTTATCGGAGTTAAATACCATCCTATTTATCTCCGCCCATTCATATATTTTGTTTAGATCTCTTTGTAGTGAGTTCCTATCTTCATCACAAGTAATTTCTCTACTTATTCTTGTGTCATCGGCGAAACTTCTCACTACGGAGTTTTCAACATCACAGTCTATGTCTGAGATCATAATAACAAACAGCAGTGCAGCTAATACCGTACCTTGTGGCACACCAGATATTACCTGGGCTTCATCTGATTTCTCGTCATTTGCAACCACTATCTGTTTTCTGTTTTGCAGGAATTCTTTTACCCATTTTCCTATCTTTCCCACAATATTATGCTTTCTCTTTTTCTCCAATATGTTATGGTCTACCTTGTCAAAGGCTTTTGCAAAATCTAGATAGATCACATCTGTGTTTTTTTCATTTATCATATTTTTGTATATGTTCTCATAGTGTGCTATCAGTTGGGTCTGTGTACTTTTTCCAGGCACGAAACCGTGTTGACCCATATTAAACAAATTATTTTTAACCAAATTGTTCATTATTTTCTTTTTTATTACCTTCTCATACACTTTCATAATATGTGATGTTAGACTAACAGGTCTATAATTGCTTGCCTCTAGTCTTGATCCACTTTTGAAGATAGGGGTTATATAAGCTAATTTATGTTTAACATATATCTCGCTCATATCTACACTTTGTCCTAGCAGTATTGCAAGCGGCTTCACGATAGTGTTTGCAGTTTTTTTTTAACAAAATCGCTGGAACTCCATCTGGTCCGGCTGCCGATCCATTTTTAATTTCGTTTATAGCCTTGACAATATCTGCTTCCTTAATATCTATATCCGTTAGATATTCAACATTTTCTTCTCTCATTTCTGTTTCATTATTCTCATTTGCAATTCTTGGCGTGAACTCACTCTTATATTTTTCTGCTAATATGTTGCATATTTCCTTTTTTTCATTCGTTAGCCGTCCTTCAATTCTTAGAGGGCCTATTTCTACTCTCCCTTTATTCATCTTTTTTTGCATAGGAGCAAAGTACTTTGGGGTTTCTTTTTATATTTTGAAGTGTCCTTTCTTCTAAGTCCCTTTTTTCATTTTCTTTCGACTGTATAATCCTTTGTTCTGCATTTTCTATCTTACATTTTATTTCCCTCATTTTCCACACATTTTTTTCTTTTGCAAGATTTTTCTTCCACTTTCTAATTTTCTGAAATAAGATCCTTCTGTCTCTTGGTAGGCACGTCTTTTGTTTATTGTTTTTTTCGGTACATATTTTTCAACAATTTTCTCCAGTATTTTGTACAGTATGTCCGTATTTACCTGTATATTATCACTTACAAATACATTTTTCCATTCTTTATTCAGTTCTTCATTTATTTCTGACCATTTTATATTCTTACTGTAAAAATTATATTTTCCATATCCTTCCCAAAGTTTTGTGCTTTTATTAATTCTGCGATCACTTGCTTTGGAATGGACTATCAATTCTATGACATCGTGGTCTGAAATTCCCGTGTTATACACTATTATTTCTTTAACATAATTTACCTCATTCACAAATACTAGATCTAGGACATTTTCCTTTCTTGTTGGAATATGGTTTATTTGTTGCATATTATATTCTAATAGCATATCTTGAAGCTTTTCAAATTGCCTCTTATCTTCTGCGCTACTATGACTCTCTTTTTTATATGTATACATACAACCACTTTCTTCTATCCGTTCTTTCCAATCCACGAAAGGAAAGTTAAAATCTCCGGATAGGAGTATATTCCAGTCTTTATGGTTTCTACATATATCATCTATTTTTTCTATTATTATGTCAAACTCCTTAGTGTTTGGGGTTTGTAAACTACAATATTCACTAGTTTTTCAAATTCAAATTCTACCGCAATCAATTCACATTCTGTGTTGCTGTATTTTTCACAGACTTTTCCTTGATTTATGTCTCTTCCATATATTTCAGTTCCCCCTTGATTCCTATTTTTTCTATCTGATAGTTTGGAAACCCTTTATCTGGTCATCACTGCCAGTCTCTTGGGAATACCATGTTTCACTTATATTTAATATATCTATTTTTTCAATTTGGGTTAGTTCTTCTAAGAACTCTATTTTCCTTTTAGAGTTACTCGTGACTAAACCCTGTGCATTCATCACTATTATGGTTTGTGTTTCATCCCCATTATTTAATATTGGTAATAATATGGATTCTCCCATGCTTCCTTCCTGTTCTGATATGATGTTCTTTTCTTTATTTCCTGGAATTCTGCCATTAAAAAATCCAACTTTTCTATTATATTTGCTCTTTCGCCTCCATAGTTATTTTTGTGTGTATACCTGCAATTATCCCCATATCTGCACCATCCCCTGGCATTATAGATGCATTCTTTGTAGTTGGGCTCTAAATGTGCAGATTTGGGTTGAAAGGCCTCATATCTTGGGGCTCTTGGTTCATAGCGCGGTATATACACAGCCTGCTTTTTTGTTTCTTTTTTTGTTTCTTTTTGCTTTCATTTTTCTTTTCAGTTTGCTGAGTTTTCTTACTTTCATTCATGGTTGCAGGATGCATATATCGACATTTTTTGTTGAAACTGCATCCTTTTCCTTCTTTTAGGTTTTTGCATATTTTTGGATGGAGATCTCTGCATTCGTCTCCATATCCGTCTAAATACGCACATTTACCATATATTTCATAATTATGGCATATCTTTGGATGCTTGTAGTAGCATCTTTCGCCAAATCTGCAATTCCCTCTTTTCAGCATATTGCAGACTATATCCTTCTTTTCTTTTTTTTCTTGTTCTTGCTCTTCCCTAAAATTATGTAGGTCCGGGTAGAGTCTCTTGGGTCTATTATTTGTTTCCATCTGGTAATTTATTTCTTCATAAGTATGCTGTTGGATGGCATCATAAGTTATATCAATGATTTCCTCTGCATCCTTACACATAGCCTGTTCATTTTTCTCTTCTTCTTTTTCTTCTTCTTCTTCCTCTTCTTTATCTTCAACTATTTGCAGATTTAGTCTCGACTTAATTATATTTTCTATCCAGACTAAGCATGTTGAGCAGAATACCTTTGTGTCTTTGTTTTTTATTTTTTGCTGTACTTCAGCACATGTGGGGTGTGTTGGAACATGACAGGCATCACATTTTCTAATCAGTTGTTGAGGATTATTAATGGAATACCATATCTTACATGTATTACACCATTTTGGCATTCTTTTTCCCAATGCACCAATCAGCATATTCACCATATTGGACTTCTTATTGTTCTTTGATGGAATGTGTTGATTGATGTAGACTTTCTTTATAAGTCTTTTTATCACTTGGATCTTCTTTGGAATTTCTTTTATTATTTTGCTGATGTTTTCCGCAGATTTGCTCCAGTTTATTGGATCGTATTGTTTCAATATGTCTGCGAATATTTTTCCGTCACACTGGTTGGCGTTACTAGTGACCTCTGTTATCAGACGGTCGAGCTCCTGTTTCGCCAACTCATGGAATTTACTTTTGCTGAGTCCAGCAATGTCTCTCCAAGCCTTGCCCGTGTTGTACATAGCCATCTTGATTAGATTTTTAGTAATTCACAAGATAACTATTCTATGCCTACGTTTTATCCCACTTCTCTGACCTCAAACTAATCACCGACTATTCACGAAAACTTGTAGCTATATTGCACTCGATAGCCTTTTGTTATCCGCGTTAAATCAGGATATTTATAGGGTCGCAAAAGTGTAATCACTCACCGGCACACTTATTGAGAGAGAGAGAGAGAGAGAGAGAGAGAGAGAGAGAGAGAGAGAGAGAG
>NC_090727.1:138607571-138611901 GCF_036898095.1 Palaemon carinicauda | reverse complement strand
TTCAAAAGTGTGGAGTCAGAGTGTGCAGAGGCCGTTCACTCCTGATGGCGTACACAGCATGCGATCGTTTTATCTCTAATACAGTTTTACTTCCTGTTGCTGTCTCAATGCTTCAGTGATTCCGTATTAGATCATTTTTCCTTGCCGGGTAATTTTCTATCATCTATTAAAATATGCGTCATTTTTCATTGAATTATGAAAGGAGAGTGGCAAAACCATTAAGGGTTCTTTAGCAGTGGTTCCTCACAAAATCAGTTTTCGAATATAATCACCAAGATGCTACAAGAATGCACAGAAAAGTAAATTTTCTGAATAGAAAGGGGTTAAGGGTAGAATTTCACTCAATTTGTTTGTTGATGCATTAAGAGCATGACCTTACATACATGCATGCATACATACATATACTGTGTGTGTGAGTATATATATGTATATATATATTATATATATATATATATATATATATATATATATATATATATATATATATATATATATTGTGCATGCTTGTAAAAACATGAGTAGTATCCCTATTATTGATGGGTTACAGAGGGAACAAGGCCATAGTCGGTGGCACATTCCGATTCAATACTTGCTGTGTTAGCGATGAATACATCTTTCTGAAAACTTCCACAACATTATCTATACTTCATACACTTGCAACGATGGTTCGTCATCAAAAGTTGATAAGCACTCTGCACTTTACCCTTTATACTATACCGTTTCATTCCCCCTTTCCTGATTTACTCAAGCATTTCATTTCCTGCTGCCTTTATTCTGTACATCTTAATACCTTTGCTATCTCTAAAACCTTGAGATCTGCAAACAAAGGAAATGAAACAGTTCATTTCGAATCGACCTTCGAACCTTGTTCAACAAAGAGGGATACGAATTCATTTTAGTTCATATCCATATATCTCCAAAGGTCAAATATGCTAATATAAATTGCCCCTGTTTTATTTTTCTTTCAGCTGAAATGAATAATTTGTTGGTATTGCTGCTGCTCTTAATCATACGTATGAATATGCAAATGCTGCATTTGGTCGTCAAACTTCCCACGCTTCTGAAATATATTTTCCTGTATAATTTCAAGGAGATTGTTCTTGTATAACATTCCATTGCATTTTTTGCATATACATCATAATAGCTTGCTGTCTTTTCTGTGAAAAAATATTCTTTTTAAATAATACAATATTATGTGAGAATAATAAATAAATGAACTTGCGAAAAACCTATTAATTTTATAATTGATATATAACCAAACCTACATTTTCATGATTTGGGAAGAGGATTCTGGCTGTTGTTCCTTTAACACCAGTTTTCGTGTAAAAACCGATTTTGTAAAAAATAAGTGATCAATTTGGTTACGTAATTTTCTATATTGGTGTCAGGGTATTTTCCTGATCAACTTTGTTAGGTTTTGTCATGCAATTTCTTTTGGTAAAGTTTTTATCTTTTTTGGAAAATATTTCCGATGAACAACTTTTCGTTAATTTTACTTTCTATACGACGGCTAAAAATTTAGATATGCACACACACGCACACACACATCCCTCTCACTAGGGTAGAACTACTCCCTCTCCTCCCTACCCGAGGGACGGGAGAGCTGAGCGTAACCGGGAATATATATACATTTGTGTGTGTATGTGTGTGTATATATATATATATATACATATATATATTATATATAATATATGTATAATATTATATATATATATATATATATATATATATTTATATATATATATATATATATATATATATATATATACATATATATATATATACATATATATATATATATATATATATATATATATATATATATATATATATATAAAATATGGCCAGACACTTGCTCTTTATTATAAAGGGGAGATTTTCCTGATCATTTTAACCCTTGTCAAAGAAGTGTCCTACTCAACTGCTTTATCATTACATTTTGATATTACACTTGGTCAGATATTTTCATACATTTTCTGAGAAAGCTTACTTCAATTTTTCGTTGTACATTTTCTTGATTAGTTGTTGTCTTATATTTAGCCGATTAAATTTCCTAATCGTACGGAACTCCGTTAACAGGACCTTCTCACAACTAATTATTCTTGCTTTGATTTTTTTTTTAACCAGAATTTAGCAATTTAGCCATTTGCTTCGACAGCCTGATAAGCATTGGTTTCTCCAAATTGCATCTCTTATCAGAATACGAAGCTTCTGACGATTTTCCTTCACTGCAATGTATTTTCAGCAAATGCCGTTTCTTTTCGTAAGCACTCTTTCTCATTTTTAAATAGGTTGGCTAGGGCACCAACCACCCGTTGAGATACTACCAGGAGAGAGTTATTGGGTTCTTTGACTAGCCAGACAGTACTACATTGGATCTATCTCTCTGGTTACAACTCATTATTCCTTTGTCTACTCATATACCGAATAGTCTGGCCTATTCTTTCCACTTTCTCTTCTGTCCTCATACTCCTGACAACACTGAGATTACCAAACAATTCTTCTTCACTCAAGAGGTTAACTACTGTACTATAATTTTTCAGTTGTTACTTTTCTTTTGGTAAGGGTAGAAGAAACTCTTTAGCTATGGTAAGCCGATATTCTTTGAGAAGGACACTACAAAATCAAACCATTGTTCTCTAGTCTTGGGTAGTGTCATGTCCTCTGTATTGTGTCTTCCAATGTCTTGGAGTAGATTTCTATTGCTTGAGGGTATACTCGGGCACATATCCTACCTTATTTCTTTTCCTCTAGTTTTTTAAAGTTTTGTTTTTATAATTTATAGATGAAAGGTCCATTTTAGTGTTACTTTTCTTAAATTGTTTATGTTGTTCATTACTTCTCTTGTAGTTTATTTATTTCCTTTCCTCACTGGGCTATTTTTTTCCTTTTGGAGCTCTTGGGCTTATAGCATCCTACTTTTTCCAACTTGTAAAAAGTAATGATAATGTATCGTACTCCTTGAAATCTTTCTGCTGATTCCACATCTAAGGACAGAACAAGGTATCAAGGAGCGAATTTTGAGTTTCTTTTATATCGAAGGTAGACTCTTATTATCATTCGCCAACTTCGTTGCGGCGAAGGTTAGGATTTGATACCCGTATCTTTGTATGGTTTTGTGTGTGTGTGTGTGTTTGTGATTCGCATAACTCAAAAATTATATGACTGAATCTCGTGAAATTCGGTTGGATGACTTGCCATGATCCAAGGACAATTCGATCATATTTTGGGAGTGATGTGGTCAAAATTCAAGTCCAAGGTTACGAAAAGATCAAAAACGTGTTTTTTGCCATATCGTGGCCAATTTTTATATGATTTGCATGAAACGAGGGACAATATTTGAATAATTCAATTACCCACAACATCATCAGTTTTCTTGGGACCAAAGTCTCAGGGGCGAAGGTATGCACTCTACCTAGTGCCGTTCTAATTGTCTTTGCCCAAATTTGCGAAGGGGATGTATTCATCCTAGTCGTCATTTATTTGTTTGTTTGTGAGTAACTTTATTCTAAAACTACTGTACCGATTTTGACCTAACTTGACAGTCTTTTGGATAAAGTACATCAAAGTACAAGTACGCAAGCAGTACTCTGAAAATAAACGCAATTTTAATTAAATGACAAATATATTTTTTGTTTGTTTTTCTTTTGTATACAACATTACGCAAAAGTACTAAATCAATTTCATTGAAAATTGGTGACCGTGGGGTATAACCCAAGGACAATCCATTAGATTTTAAAGAAAACACATCGAAATACAAGTGCGCAGAGGAGATAAAAGAAAAATAAGTCTGTTTTGGCGTGGCGAAGGCATGCTCTCTACCGTGTACCCCTCCAATTGCTAATGCATTGCCTTCGTGTCACTTTTATACAGTTTCTTTCCGTGGATGATGTACTTTTTCTCTGTTCTTCTCCCCCATGGCCATACCCACCTGTTTTGGATTATTCAGTGGCCAGTTTTATTATGTAATGCTTCAGTAACTGACATGATAAAACTTAACAGAACGTATGGTAAATTGATATGACAGATCTTTTTAAATGGCATTTCCTTTCTACTTGCATTTTCTGATAATAAGGATCATTACAGGTTGTTTCCGATAGTTTCTCATTACCCTTTTATTGCTTTTCTTTATGTAGTTTTAGGATTTGTGTACGACCCATATAAATATCTTCTAACATAAGATTAATCTCTTCCTTCCTTTTGAACGGCTTTAAAAGGCGAAGGATTGATTGATTGATTTGAAGTTCTCTGGCATCCTGACATCGAAGGTCATTGACGCCGATATCGTTTATTATAGATGAAGATTAAAAGAATATTCAATTGAAACCAG
>NC_090727.1:138595071-138605071 GCF_036898095.1 Palaemon carinicauda | reverse complement strand
GTTGTTTTCGTTCATTTATGCAACGTAGGACAATGAATAATGGATGTTTAATGGGTATACCCATTTAGGAAATCATTTTGGCTGGGTCCTGGGAAGCTTAAACAAATGTCAGTTCACAGACGAAAATAACTTGGGAACGTCCTTTGCATTGTTTCTTGTTCTACTGATTATTACTAATTTTATAATATTTAAATGTTTTATAAATTTTAGTAACGAAGACCTATTGTATACATTTTATTTTCATCACATGTCTCTTTTCCTTCTACATGCATCCGTAGAGGAAGAAAGTGCTGTCAGAGTACCTCATGCAATGCACTGTAGGCATTAATTGAGGGTTTTTATAGTCATTTTGGACATGAACACAGTCGCCCACACAATAAACTGCCCCAGTCTAATAGGCACTTTCGCCACAGTTCTGTGTGCCGACAGTAAACTAATCAGTTAGACTAAGTATCCAATCCCTTTTTGGATTCTTCAGAAGAATATTCTATTTCCGGGCCAATTCGTTTTCGTTATTATCATCAGTCAAGATTAAGAAAATTCCTTTTATTCGTCGATGGTCACATCAAAAATCCTTAACGGCAGTCTATTTGAAATCCTTAAATGCTAACTGGGTCATCAACAATCAATCCGGTATTCAATCTCAGATGGTCAACAGTTCACTGCCAATAAGTAAGATGCAAAACCGGACTTCCACGGGGGGGGGGGGGGGGGGGGGGGGGGAATTATGGCCTGAAAATGAAAATAGAAAATCGCTTACGAACGCTCTTAGTTTTATCTAACTAAACTATCACAGTATAAATATGAAAAAAATAGACTGATTTAATCATTCACAGCCACATCAAACAAGGACAAATAAGTCCAGTAATGGTTATTAGTAAATTAGCGAAACATTTGTAATGCTGATATATAAATATATAAATTCAGCATCAAACAACTCTCATCTCGGTAACCCCCCCCCCACCCCAGCCCCCCCCCCAAAAAAAAAAAAGAAAAAAGAAATCGCTCACGACTTTCGCTCTCGATTTAACCTATCTAACTTATAACTTACAGTTATACAAACTGTCTTACTCGCTACAATAACTGTTAAACTAATAACCCAACCATCTCTCTCTCTCTCTCTCTCTCTCTCTCTCTCTCTCTCTCTCTCTCTCTCTCTCTCTCTCTCTCAAGGATTTGATAAACAAAAACAAATGTAAAAATAAACAAAAATAAATCATCCACAATACAACTGTTGATTGCTCCTGTGCGAAGTGGCTGTTATATACAGAGGGGCGAGGTGAATGTAAGTAAATTTATTCAACAAGATAACGAGTTTATATACAAACAGTTGAGGGCAACAATGTCACAAAAATTCAAACGATGTGAAACATGCGATGGCAAGCTTAAAGAAGTTTTCTATTATCAGTGCGGGAAAGATCGAGATGAAAAATTGTAACATTAGAGTGTATTACCGTGTACGGAACACGTGCCGTACACCGCTTCTCATTACTCCCTATTGGATAACAAACTGTACGATAATGTCTTCAAAAGAAATGCCCTTGCAGTTATAGAATAATTGGTAACAATGAAGAATACCGTGGGGGCGAGTATTTGTGGTCATTTTGATTATATAATTAATTGATTATCACATTTGGCCTTTGCTCCGCCGTGGTTCGCTTCGCCTGTAATTTAATATCATCTTTGTCCTGGCAAGCGGTATATGTTGCGTTATGAGTACTTTGGCATTTTGATTATAAAAACAACTACTAAATTCAGTACTTGTACATATAATTATATTCTAGTGAGGTAGGACACATTCAAATCTGATAGGCCACATGTGCCGGGATCTAAATTACCGTTATTTTTTTTTCCTCTTAGATTTCACTCTTCCGAAATGTTGGACACTTTCGTAAATAAACCTGTCTCTTCCTATTTTCAAACTATTTTGATATATATATATATACATATATATATTATATATATATATATATATATATATATATATATATATGATACACACCTTTTTCCATCGTAAAAAGTTTCAACCCTTTACTTCGAATCCTAATTGTAACGGATCTGTTGAACTCCTTACAATCTCTGAGTAATTTATAGTTTTTATTCTTGTAACAGCAATAGAAACCTTATTACCAACTTTAGGACATCACATAACTTAGCCTAGATATAGGCTATTTGCTTCGACACTGTTCCATCACCGATTCCAGGCCGGTATGAGTATGCTAATCTAACGATACAGCACTCTCCTCTTCTAGTGTCGTCATGACCAAGCTATATTATAAATAAAAACGATGTAATTGACTATTGGATCGATGTGAAATAAGTCTTTAATTCTAACGGATACTGATATCGATAACAGAAACGCTGAAAGGTGGCATTAGTGCAAATCAATTTCGAGAACTGGGAACCATCATCAAATGTCCTGTGATTGAGGGAGTTGTGTGACGGGCCGAGAGAAGGTTGTGAACTCAAAGGCAGTGTGAAAGTAACAGAGTTAATTTATTATAGAACACTCTCCTTTCTATACAAAACCTCAAGGGCAACAGGAAATTACATGTTCGAATAACAGACAATGTTACATAAGAGAAACGCAGACATGTTTATTATGGTTCTTTTTAGTGCGAGGGAAGAGCGAAGATACAAGCATAATATTATACAAAATGAATTATTTACGATCGTGTAACACACGGTAGGTACATGGCTCCCCCCCTAAAAATGACATATTGTACATGTTAAATAGGGCGCCCTGATCTAGAGAGGCGAACTGTAGGCGGGTCATCTGGCAGAAGATAAGCAGGTTTTAGACGATCAATGGAGACCCAGTCTTCTTTGCCACGAATGTTTTAGTAGGAATGCTTTCGGACTGCGGCGGATCACAAGGAGAGGGCCCGTGTAAGGTAGCGTTAGCGGTGGCTTGCTAGTGTCCGTTGCTCAGGAAGACGTGCATTGCAGAGTGCAAGTTTGTTGGTATGTGATGCTTCGCTGGGGGCTTGTAAGTCTGGCGGCATGGAGTAAATTTTCCCACGACGTGACGTATGCGCTGGAGATCGTCGGAGGATGTTGTAGAAGGAAAAAAATTTGGCAGGGACGACCAACGGGCCGCTATACACCATTTCAGCTGCCGAGACGTCGAGGGCGTCTTTAGGAGTGGTCCTTAGTCCCGGGAAGACCCAGGGAAGCTGAGTAAACCAGTTGAAATCCTTGCTGTGGGACATCAAAGCTGCTTTGAGGGTGCGATGAAAACGTTCAACCATTCCATTGGCAGCAGGATTGTAGGCCGTTGTCTGATGTAGGGTGATGCCCAGGAGATTCGCTAATGATGTCCACAATTGAGAGGTGAAAGTGGTTCCCCTGTCGGAAGTAATATGCTCAGGGATACCAAATCTTCCAATCCTTCCAGAGAGTAGGGCAGATGTACATGAGGCGGACGTTGCAGTTTCTATGGGAATGGCTTCAGGCCAACGAGTGGAGCGGTCGATGACGGTAAACAGGTAACGATGTCCTTGTGATGTGGGTAGGGTGCCTACAACGTCGACGTGAATGTCTGCAAAACGACGCTGAGGTTGAGGAAAGGTGCCCACTCCGAAATCCGTGTGTTGATGTACTTTGGAAGTTTGGCAAGAAGTACAGGCGCGCACCCAATCCTTGGCATCCTTAGAAATGCCGTGCCAAATGAACTTTGCCTTCAGCAGCTGTGCAGTAGAACGGCACGAGGGATGTGAAAGGCCGTGAATGAAATCAAACACCTGCCGTCGCATGGAAGCAGGAATCCAAGGTCGCGGTCTACCAGTACTGACGTCACAGAGGAGGGTGGTGTTGGAGTCTTCGAAAGGGAAGTCTTTCCAACGGAGGGATGTGTAGGATGTCCTACATGCTTGATACTCTGGATCCTGTCGTTGGGCTTCAGCCAGGGCGTTGTAATCCAATCCCAGTTGAACAGCAGCCAACGTGTTTCTTGACAGGGCATCGGCAACTGTATTCATTTTCCCAGGGACGTATTGAAGGGTGCAATTGTATTCAGCCACGGCGGAGAGATGTCGGCGTTGCCGGGCGGACCAGGCATCAGACTGTCGAGTATGTGGTCTGTGTGAATGACGAAGGGCGTACCCTCTAAAAAATGGCGAAAGTGACGGACAGCCAAGTGCACCGCCAGCAATTCTCGATTGAAGGTAGAATAACCCGATTCTGCCTTGGACAGTTTTCTGCTGAAGAAGGCCAATTGGCCGGGCGAGTCGTTGACCACCAGCTCGAGTATTGCACCAATAGCGACATCGCTGGCATCGGTGGAGAGAAAGAGAGGGGCATGTGGGATAGGAAAAGTGAGAGCCGCAGCAGTTGATAGGGCCTTCTTTGCATTGCTGAAGGCTGCTTCTTGAAGGGGACCCCACTTCAGGTCCTTTGGCTTGCCCTTGAAGGAGGCGTAGAGGGGAGCAAGAGTGGCGGCAATGGCTAGCAGAAAACGGTGATAATAGTTGATCATGCCCAAGAATTCCTGCAGAGCTTTGACAGTCGAGGGCATGGGGAAGTTCTGAACGGCTGCTACCTTCTCAGGGAGGGGTGGACTCCTTCAGGAGTGATGCGGTGCCCTAAGAACGACACTTCGTTTGCACCAAAGGTATACATGTCGTACCGGACTACAAGGCCGTTTTGTTGCAGGCGGTCGAGCACGATGCGCAGGTGACGGAGGTGTTCCTCTTTTAAGGAGAACACAAGTATGTTGTCCACATAACATGCACAGAAAGGGAGGTCCCCTAAGATGCCATCCATGAGACGTTGAAACGTGGCCCCAGCATTACGAAGGCCAAAACAGGAGTAATTGAAGGTGTATGTACCAAACAGAGTGGTGATGGCAGTCTTGGGGATATCTTCTGGGTTCATAGGCACCTGATAATACCCCTTCAGGAGGTCGAGCATAGAGAAAACCTTTGCTTTGTGCAGGTAGGAGGTCACGTCGGCAATGTTTGGGAGGGGGTAGTGATCCGGTTCTGTTTGCATGTTCAGGCGCCTGTAATCCCCGCACGGACGGAGGGAGCCGTCTTTCTTCAGAACGATGTGTAAGGGTGACGACCATGGGCTGTAGGCCTTTTGGCAAAGGCCCATTTCCTCCATTTCGGCGAACGTCTGTTGGGCGGCTGCCAATCGTTCCGGTGCCAGACGTCTGAATTTTGCAAAGACTGGGGGTCCCGTCGTCTTGATATGGTGATAAATGCCGTGCTTGGCAGGAACCGTGGGCGTTTGATGAAGTTCTGGACGGAAAACTTCCGGGTACGACGTGAGGAGGTGGGCGTAGGCATCCGTGGGTGCGCTAATGTGGAGAGTGAGGTTAAGGGGGCGGGTTGAAGAGGTGTCGACAAGTACGAGTCTGCGTTGACCAATCGTCGGTGGGCGACATCGACCAGAAGGTGGAAATGAGAGAGGAAATCCGCACCGAGGATTGGCAATGTGACGTCAGCAACGAGAAACTTCCAATTGAATTTACCGTTTCCGAACGATAATGTGAGGTTCTCGTAACCGTAGGTGGGTATCGCAGATCCGTTGGCAGCTACCAAGCGGACGTCGGCAGATGTAGACAGACTATGTCGTGTCTTGAAGAGTTTCCTTGGCAAAAGAGAACGACAAGCACCCGTGTCTACCAAAAATCGCACGCCCGTTCCTGCATCATGTAAAAAGAAAAGATTAGAAACATGGGAGGCCACCGCCACGAGTGATGGCCTACTTATACGTTTTTTGGCCACTGACAATCCTCGGCACATTTCTTCGCAGTTGCCATGAATCTGAAGTGGTAGTAGCAAAACTGCGGCGGATCGGAGGTAGTAAGTGGCTGTAGAAGTTGTTTGTTGGGGCGCGAGCGATTGGTGGGTGGTGGGTGGCTTTGTCACGTCACGGTGTAGGCGTGTATGTCCTACGGCATTCATGTCAGCTTCGGTTGACGTTGAATAGGCATCCTCTTCGTCAGGGGTGAAGGCGTTGATGGAGGTCTTGAAGTGGCTGTCCATAAGGGCGTCGGCTTTGGTCATCAAGTCCTTTATGGGTAAACTATCGCCATCGGGTATGGCAGCGCGTAATGGTCCGGGTAAACGGCGTATCCAAAGGGCACGAAGTAGGTTCACCTCACGAGGAGAGCCGTCTGCAGCAGGTTGAAGGCGAGCGATACTGGTCATTTCCCTGAGGGCAAGCGAAGCCCTTTGGTCCCCCAACGGTTTTTGCAAGAGCTGAAAAAGCTTTGCTACACGGGCGGCTGGCGACGGCGAGTACTGCTGCAGAAGGTAAGTTTTGAGGGCGTCATACGTTATTGGGGTGTCTCCTTGTTCACAAAGCCAATCGGATATTTCCGGGAAGGTGTCCTCGGGTATCGCCGCAAGAACATAATCTGCTTTGGTGGTTGAGCGAGTCATGCCCTTGATGCGAAACTGGACTTCTGCGCGGTGAAACCAAGCAAACGCCTCTCGCTGGCGAATGACGAAAGTTTCAATGGGGCAGCTGCATCGCCAACTTTTGTAGAGTCCGTCATAGTACCAACGATGTAGGGTCGAAGGGGGTGGGGGTGGAAGGCGGTGGGAGCGAGTCGACTTCCGGGTTCCCCAATGTGACGGGCCGAGAGAAGGTTGTGAACTCAAAGGCAGTGTAAAAGCAACTGAGTTAATTTATTATAGAACACTCTCCTTTATATACAAAACCTCAAGGCAACAGGAAATTACATGTTCGAGAAACAGACAATGTTACATAGGAGAAATGCAGACATGTTTATTCTGGTTCTTTTTAGTGCGAGGGAAGAGCGAAGATACAAGCATAATATTATACAAAATGAATTATGTACGATCGTGTGATACACGGTTGGTACATGTGTCGGCGTTGCTCATGTACCAACCGTGTGCCACACGATCGTACAGTTGCAAGGATTCCTTCTGTTCGTTATCTCTCTCTCTCTCTCTCTCTCTCTCTCTCTCTCTCTCTCTCTCTCTCTCAGACCTTAGGTTTTAAGCTTTTAGAAAGAGAAAGGTTTCATTAAGGATTTGGTCTTTTAAGACTATTCTTAATATATTTTCTACTCCTGATTCTGGAGAGTTTAGCATTCCTAAAAGAGGGAATTCCTTTCACTGTCTATCCATCTATCTATCTCTCCATTCCAAGCATACAGCAAGGAAACGTTGCGTTGGCTAAATGCTTTTCTGCTCTCATAGTCATCCATTTTGAAGCATCCCAACTGAGAGCTTGTGGAATGCAGGACATGAAAAGAAGAAAAATTGTCGAGGGGAAGCGTTGGGGAAGAGACGGGGAAATATTTTTGAGGAAGAACCACCGGTTGAGGCTCTTTGCTTATGCTAATTCTTGAGAACTGGTTTTTTAAGCGGAAATTACCGTTCTGGAAGATATTCGAGCGAGAGATTTCAGTCGGCGGTTTGATAATAAAAAGGGGAAATTGTGCAGATGAGACGGATTCTTTCTCACATGTACAGCATATGTATTTCATCATCATCTTCTATGCCTATTGACGCAAAGGGCCTCGGTTAGATTTCGCCAGTCATCTCTATCTTCAGCTTTTAATTGAATATTTCTCCATTCATCATCTACTTCGCACTTCAGTCCTCAGCCATGTAGGCCCGGGGCTTTTAACTCTTCTAGTGCCTTGTGGAGCCCAGTTTAATGTTTGGTGAACTAATCTCTCTTGGGGAGTGCGAAGAGCATGCCCAAACCATCTCCATTTACTTCCCCCCCCCCCCCTCCATCCCTCATGATCTCATCTACATACGGCACTCGAGTAATCTCTCTTAAAGTTTTATATCTAATCCTGTCCTGCCATTGAACTCCCAATATCCTTATGAGGTCTTTGTTGTCAATTCTACTAAATCTATTGGAGTTTGTTTCATTGTCATACCATGACTCATGTCCATAGCGTAACGCCGATCTCAATAAACTGATATATAGTCTGATTTTTATCGGTAATTTCTGGCGATTTGATTGCCAAACTTTACTTAACCTAGTCATTTTTTATTTGCTTTTTTTACATTTCACTAAACTCTTTCTAGAGACCCTACATTGGAGATCATAATTCCTAAATAATTGAATGATTCTACCTCATTAATCCTTCCTTCTTACAATGGTATTTCATCTTCCATTGCATACTCCGTTCTCATCATTTCTGTCTTTTCTTATTTTTCTTTAGCACAACCTCGTGTGATATTTCATGTATTCTGGTAAGCAAACATTGCAAATTCTGTGGTGATCTGCTAACAAGGACAGCATAATCAGCAGCATTCTCTAGGTTTGCTAAATTCCTATCACCAATCCAGTCCAATCCTCCTCCATCTCCGATTGTTCTACGCATTACAAAATCCATGAGGAGGATAAACGACATAGGTGACACATTCCCTTGGTCAGTGCAACTTCTACATTTTCAATATCCTGCTTGCTCACCTTTCAGTTCTTCATTCTTTCTCGTCAGTCTCTTAACAGTATGCATACTGTTTATTTTCATAACAACTGACATAAGTGTTATGCCTCTGTAATTATTGCAATCAATCAGGTCTCCTTTTTTGTCATTTTCACCAACACTTCTAACTCCCATTTTTCATGTTTTACCTGTTCATGCCACTCTCTACAAAATAATCTTGTAAGTATTCTGGGAGTCACTTCATTTTCGGCTAGTATCATCTCGGCAGTTAATCCACCGTATCCAGGGGCTTTTCATCTCGTGATATATACAGTATATATATATATATATATATATATATATATATATATTATTTACTTGCTAAGCTACAACCCTAGTTGGAAAAGAAGAATGCTATAAGCCCAGGGTCTCCAACAGGGAAAATAGCCCAGTGTGGAAAGGAAACAAGGAAAAATAAAATATTTTAAGAGCATTAACAACATTAGTATAGATATCGCCTATATGCTATATAAACTATGCAAACTTTAACAAAACAAGAGGAAGAGAAATAAGATATTACAGAGGCTATGGCACTACCCAAGACTAGAGAACAATGCTTTGATTTTGGAGTGTCCATCTCCTAGAAGAGCTGCTTACCATAGCTAAAGAGTCTCTTCTACCCTTGCCTAGAGGAAAGTGGCCACTGAACAATGAAAGTGCAGTAACCCCTTGGGTGAAGAAATTTTTTTTGGTAATCTCAATGTTGTCAGGTGTATGAGGACAGAGGAGAATATGTAAACAATAGGCCAGACTATTCGGTGTATGTGTAGGCAAAGGAAATATGAACGGTAACCAGGGAGAAGAATCCAATGTAGTGCTGTCTGGCCAGTCAAAGGACCCCATAACTCTAGCATTAGCATCTCAATGGGTGGCTGGTGCCACATACATATATTTATAGATATATATATATATATATATATATATATGTGTGTGTATGTGTGTCTGTGTGTGTGCAATATAAACCACATGTAAAGTGAAAACATTGAGTGAAACCAAACTAGTCTCGCCTTATGACATCTTCAAGAGGATTACGTGTTCCTGTGAGTTTTATGTATATATATATATATATATATATGTGTGTGTGTGTGTGTGTATACTGTATAGTCTTATGAAGCTGGTCTAGTGTAGGGTAAATACAATAGTTTATTCATGATTTAAAATGAGTTCCTCTCATGTATACATAAGTTTATTGTGTAAATTGCACAAGACTTTCGTCGCTAATTTCATTATATTCTTTATTCAAGTCAGTATATGGAAATTGACGTTATTTTTAAGAATTAAGTGTTTATTTCTCTTATTTTCCTTACAAAGTCTTTCGTAAGCTGTTTGAGAGTGTTATGTAACCCATACGAGATATGAACAAGGGCTTATGTAAATTTGTTTATATTTTTATGAGGTACTGCGTCATGTTTATGAGTAAATACGCAGTTCTTATTATATGCAATGTGCTTTGGAAGATTCTCGAGGGCCCTGGGGCTTGATTTTATCTTTTTTTTTTTATTTCGAGAACGGTAGGTGGGCGGAGCTGGCTGGGGAGGGTTGGCGTAGAGCAGGATTGGTTCTCCTGTTCGA
>NC_090727.1:138530071-138585071 GCF_036898095.1 Palaemon carinicauda | reverse complement strand
GGGGAAATATTTTTTAGGAAGAACCACTGGTTGAGGCTCTTTGCTTATGCTAATTCTTGAGAACTGGGTTTTAAAGCGGAAATTACCGTTCTGGAAGATATTCGAGCGAGAGATTACAGTCGGCGGTTTGATAATAAAAAGGGAAATTGTGCAGATGAGACGGATTCTTTCTCACTAAAGATTTTATGGCGTAGATATACTCGTACATATATGCACACACGGAACCACTACCTCCCACACATGTACAGTATATGTATTTCATCATCATCTCCTCCTATGCCAATTGACGCAAAGGGCCTCGGTTAGATTTCGCCAGTCGTCTCTATCTTCAGCTTTTAATTGAATAATTCTCCAGTCATCATCTCCTACTTCGCGCTTCATAGTCCTCAACCATGTAGGCCTGGGGCTTCCAACTCGTCTAGTGCCTTGTGGAGCCCAGCGGAACGTTTGGTGAACTAATCTCTCTTGGGGAGTGTGAAGAGCATGCCCAAACCATCTCCATCTACCCCTCATCATGATCTCATCTACATACGGCACTCGAGTAATCTCTTATGGTTTCATTTCTAATCCTGTCCTGCCATTGAACTCTCAATATCCTTCTGAGGGCTTTGTTCTCAATTCTACTAAATCTATTGGAGATTGTTTCATTGCCATTGCATGACTTATGTCCATAGAGTAACACCGATCTCAATAAACTGATACATAGTCTGATTTTTATATGTAATATCAGGTGATTTGATTTCCAAATTTTACTTAACCTATCTATTGTCTGTATCTATTGTCTGATTTGCTTTTTTTCAATCTTTCACTAAACTCCAATTTTAAAGACACTGTATTAGAGATCATAGTCCCTAAACACTTAAATGATTCTACCTAATTAATCCTTTCTCCTTCCAATGATATTTCATTCTCCATTTCATACTCGGTTCTCATTATTTCAGTCTTTCTTCTATTTATCGTCAGCCCAACCTCGTGTGATATTTCATTCATTCTGGTAAGTAAGCATTGCAAATCCTGTGGTTGTCTGCTAACAAGGACAGCATAATCATCAGCATACTCTAGGTCTTCTAAATTCCTATCACCAATCCAGTCCTATCCTCCACAATCTCCGACTGTTCTACTCATTACAAAATCCATTAGGAGGATAAACAACATAGGTGACACATTCCCTTGGTCAGTGCAACTTCTACTTTTTTAATATCCTGCTTGCTCATCTTTCAGTTCTTCATCATTCTTTCTCTTCAGTCTCTTTACAATAAGCATACTGTATATTTTCATAACAACTGACATAAGTATTATGCCTCTGTAATTACTGCAATCAATCAAGTCTCCCTTTTTTTGCCATTTTCACCAACACATCTAACTCCCATTCATCAGGTTTCACCTGTTCATGCCACTTTCTACAAAATAATTTTGTATGTATTCTGGGAGTCACTTCATTTTTGGCCAGTATCATCTCGGCAGTTAATCCACCGTATCCCGGGGTTTTCCATCTCTTGATATATTTTTATATATATATATATATATATATATATATATATATATATATATATATATATATATATATATATATTTATATATATATATATATATATATATATATATATATATATATATATATATATATATATATATATATATATTTATATATATATATATATATATATTTATATATATGTATATATATTTAATTATTACTTATTAAGCTACAACCCTAGTTGGAAAAGCAGGATGCTATAAACCTGGGGGCTCCATCAGGGAAAATAGCCTAGTGAGGAAAGAAAAAAGGAAAAATAAAATATTTCAAGAACATTAACAACATTAAAATAAATTTTGCCTTTATCCTATACAAACTCTGCAAATTTTAACAGAACCAGATGAAAAGAAATAAGATAGAATAGTGTGCCCGAGTATCCTGAAGCAAGAGAATTTTAAACCAAGACAGTGGAAGACCATAGTACAGAGGCTATGGCACTACCCAAGACTAGAGGACAATGGTTGGATTTTGGAGTGTCCTTCTCTTAGAAGAGCTGCTTACCATAGCGAAAGAGTCTCTTCTACCCTTACTTAGAGGAAAGTGGCCACTGAACAATGATAGTGCAGTAACCCCTGGGGCGAAGAAGAATTGTTTGGTAAACTCAATGTTGTCAGGTGTATGAGGACAGAGGAGAATATGCAAGCAATAGGCCAGACTATTCAGTATATGCGTAGGCAAAGGAAATATGAACGGTAATCAGAGAGAAGAATCCAATGTAGTACTGTCTGGCCAATCAAAGCACCATAACTCTCTTGCATTAGTATCTCAATGGGTGACTGGTGCCACATGTACATATATATATATATATATATATCTATATATATATATATATATATGTGTGTGTGTGTGTGTGTGTGTGTGTGCAATAAACCACATGAAAAATGAAAACTTGGGTGGAACCCAACTAGTCTCGCCTCATGACATCTTCAAGAGGATTACATGTTCCTGTGAGTTTTATGTATACATATATATATATATATATATATATATATATATATATATTCATATATATATATAGATATATATATATATATATATATATATATATATGTATATATATGTATATATATAGATATAATATATATATATATATATATATATATATATATATATATATATACTGTATATTCTTACAAAGCTGGTCTAGTGTAGAGTAAATGCAATAGTTTATACATAATTTATTTATATATTTTATTTGTACATTGAAGAGAGGTTAGCCAGCTCTTAAAATGAGCTCCTCTCGTGTAGTCGTTAAGTCTATTGTGTAAATTACATAAGACTTTCGTCGTTAAATTCATTGTATGCCTCACTCAAGTTAGTATATGTAAATTTACGTTATTTTTTATTTTTTACCTTTTATTTCACTATTTTCGTTACGAAGTATCACGTAACCTGTTTGAGAGAGTTTTGTAACCCATACGAGATACAAACAAGGGCTTATGTAAATTATTTTGTATTTTTATGAGGTATTGCGTCATGTTTGTGAGAAAATACGTAATTCTTTTTATATGCCATGTGCTTTGGAAGATTCTGGAGGGCCCTAGAGCTGGATATTATCTTTTTTTTTATTTTGACAATGGTAGGTGGGCTGAGCGGGCTGGGGAGGGTTTTTTTAGAGCGGGATTGGTTCTCCTGTTTGATACGGGATAGTTGGAAATTCTGGCGTCACAGTTAGGCCAGTCCCCACACTTTCTAGATCTTTTGGAATCTTCTGGAAGTAGTTAAGCTTCATATAAAGGTGACCCCAGGGTTGCATAGATCAGATAGAGAATCCCAGCCTTAAGTCATAGCTATCTCCCCCTCTCTCTCAGATACGCATCTCAGTATATTGTTTTAAAAGTGTTCAGTGACATGTCAAAGTTTTGTTGTGATGGGTTTTTGTAAGTATTTGTGAGTATTTATAAAAATTCTCGTAGAGCTTTTGTAAATGGCCCTGTAGTACGGTGAAAGTTATTTGTATCGTGATTGGGTTATCTATTCTAATTAAGTATCAAACATGAATATTGTATTCAGATTTAATTTCAAGTGAAAGAAGTGATTGTATAATTTTTATAAGTATTATTTTTTTTTGTCTTAGTCTAATGTTTATTTAGTTTTAATATTCCAAGTCAAGTGATTATATAATTTTCCGATTGTAACTTATTTTATCCTAATCTAAGCTTTGTTCAGACTTAATATTTTGAGTTATTTATTTTGTTTTCATGTAAATTCTTTCAAAGTGTTGTAATTTATATAGAATATTTTTTTGTAAAGAGTGTATTATTCTAATCATCAGTGTTTAAATTAGTATTTGCTTGCATCCTGGTAAAGAATCATAGTAAGAGTTTGTTTGAATAAGTCTTAAGAATAAATACCCAGTTTTGTTTGAGTGTATTTAAGAGACCTTTGGATATTCAATGTTTTATATATTGCTTTCTCGGAGTTATATAACTCTCTCAGAGTTTGGGTATTAATATTTTCATGTGTAACAGATTTAATATAAAAGCAAACACGTGAGTTTGGAACTAGAGAGGCTTTTTAGCTTGCCAGCCTTAATCTATATATATATATATATATATATATATATATATATATATATATATATATAATATTTGTTTACTTCCCAGACGCGGGATCATTGTATAATAATATACATATATATATGTAAAACTGGTAGACGAGAATGACCATGAATGGGAGGTAAATAAGTTGTTGTTTGTGGATGATACTGTACTGGTTGCAGACACAGAAGAGAAGCTTGGCCGATTAGTGACAGAATTTGGAAGAGTGTGTGAGAGAAGGAAGTTGAGAGTTAATGTGGGTAAGAGTAAGGTTATGAGATGTACGAGAAGGGAAGGTGGTGCAAGGTTGAATGTCATGTTGATTGGAGAGTTACTTGAGGAGGTGGATCAGTTTAAGTACTTGGGGTCTGTTGTTGCAGCAAATGGTGGAATGGAAGCAGATGTACGTCAGCGAGTGAATGAAGGTTGCAAAGTGTTGGGGGCAGTTAAGGGAGTAGTAAAAAATAGAGGGTTGGGCATGAATGTAAAGAGAGTTCTATATGAGAAAGTGATTGTACCAACTGTGATGTATGGATCGGAGTTGTGGGAATGAAAGTGATGGAGAGACAGAAATTGAATGTGTTTGAGATGAAGTGTCTAAGGAGTATGGCTGGTGTATCTCGAGTAGTTAGGGTTAGGAACGAAGTGGTGAGAGAGAGAACGGGTGTAAGAGATGAGTTAGCAGCTAGAGTGGATATGAATGTGTTGAGGTGGTTTGGCCATGTTGAGGGAATGGAAAATGGCTGTCTGCTAAAGAAGGTGATGAATGCAAGAGTTGATAGGAGAAGTACAAGAGGAAGGCCAAGGTTTGGGTGGATGGATGGAGTGAAGGAAGCTCTTGGTGATAGGAGGATAGATGTGAGAGAGGCAAGAGAGCGTGCTAGAAATAGGAATGAATGGCGAGCGATTGTGACGCAGTTCCGGTAGGCCCTGCTGCTTCCTCCGATGCCTTAGATGACCGCCGAGGTAGCAGCAGTAGGGGATTCAGCATTATGAAGCTTCATATGCGGTGGATAATGTGGGAGGGTGGGCTGTTGCACCCTAGCAGTATCAGCTGAACTCGGTTGAGTCCCTTGTTAGGCTGGGAGGAACGTAGAGAGTAGAGGTCCCCTTTTTGTTTTGTTTCATATGTTGATGTCGGCTACCCCCCAAAATTGGGGGAAGTGCCTTGGTATATGTATGTATGTATGTATATATAATATTTATTTACTTCCCAGACACGGGATCATTGTATAATATATATATATATATATATATATATATATATATATATATATATATATCTTTATATAAATACACACACACGTAAAGCTCACAGAGAAAGACAGATAGATGATAACAAATTTAAATAGGGAAAGCAGAAGTGTTAGAACGGAAATAAATTGACTAAAAATTAGGTAATGGGCAATGACAATTTAAAGACAACAAATAAGGGTTATGGACAAGCCTCTAGAGATTCTTAATGAATGGGATAGTTAGTAAGTGTTTCCTTGAAACATGAGACCAAAAATAAAAGAAGGATAAGCATGGGATGGAGAGATTATGTTAAATAAAGCGAGACAATGAAAATTAAAATTCCACTTTCCCTAAACAAAAGTATTTATTCATATGGTCTTATCAGTATTAACTTATGCATCAAGAACTTTAAGCCTAACAAAAGCCTTAGAACATGAGCTAGTTACAACTCGCAGAGCTCTATGGAAAGAATCATAATGGAAATGACTCCAAGAGAAGAGACCAAAAAAGAGCAGCAAGGATACCAGAGCAAACAAAACCAGACGATATTCTATGAACTTATAAGAAAAATTAATGGACATGGGCAGAACATATTATGAGAATGACAGATAATACACGGACTTTAAGGATAACAGAATGGATCCTTAGAGATTGCAAAAGAACCAGGGGAAAGAAGAGAAGACAATGGGTTGACGAGCGAAGAAGATTTGCCAGTATAGACTAGCTATTTTTCCCTGTTAGAGCCCTTGCTACCTGCTCTTCCAGCGATGGCTGTAGCATAGCTAATAATAATAATAATAATAACAATAATAATAATAATAATAATAATAATAACTGAATGCCGCTAGAGAGCACTGCTGGCCATGGCTCCGGATAGAAGAGTAAGCCTTATCTTATGTATGGATAGAGCTCTCTATGTTCCTTTTCGGGATCACATTGAAACTCGAGCTAGCAAACCGACCGACCGAGATCCTTTAGAAACAAACCATACTATCAATAAACATTTATCAATTATTTTCTTCGTTTATCTCCTGCAAATTCTCATTTTAGATATTGTCATTTATAGTTCTTTATTTGCTTTTACATAAGATGAGAGGAAGAGAAAACATCCAGTAAATAAACCCAAAGATTTCTCAACATCCGAGTTTTTCTCAAGCTTTGTTCAATCAAGTAACATCGTTATTTCACGGTCCCAAATTGTACTATCTCTCTCTCTCTCTCTCTCTCTCTCTCTCTCTCTCTCTCTCTCTCTCTCTCCGGCGAGTGTTTAGCAAAAAAAAAAAAAAAAAAAAAAACACGAGCTCGGGCTAATATTTCTGTAGTACACAATACATTTACGCTTTACGAACCCGATCCGGAATGGCTTCCAATTATGTAGTCAGTCTGGTTGTTTTGTGGCAATTTAAGGATCGCCCAACAATTCTTCTCTCTCTTTTCCTACTTCCCACGCCCACTGCGAGGTAGACAGCCATTCAGACAGACAAACAGAGAGAGAGAGAGAGAGAGAGAGAGAGAGAGAGAGATGGAAGTCTCCCCTTTCTCGGTTAGTTTTGTGTCGATTGCCTGGATAGGCAAACAAACAGAGAGAGAGAGAGAGAGAGAGAGAGAGAGAGAGAGAGAGAGAGAGTATTCTTTTATTCAATATTCTGCATTCACAGGAAGATAGGCCTACATAGGAACGAGAGAGAGAGAGAGAGAGAGAGAGAGAGAGAGAGAGATGGAAGTCTCCCCTTTCTCGGTTAGTTTTGTGTCGATTGCCTGGATAGGCAAACAAACAGAGAGAGAGAGAGAGAGAGAGAGAGAGAGAGAGAGAGAGAGAGAGAGAGAGAGAGAGAGAGTATTCTTTTATTCAATA
Organism: Palaemon carinicauda; assembly: GCF_036898095.1. Classification (NCBI taxonomy): domain Eukaryota; kingdom Metazoa; phylum Arthropoda; class Malacostraca; order Decapoda; family Palaemonidae; genus Palaemon; species Palaemon carinicauda. Next base: position 138,577,903 of record NC_090727.1, on the reverse strand, counting down.
TTCTGCATTCACAGGAAGATAGGCCTACATAGGAACGAGAGAGAGAGAGAGAGAGAGAGAGAGAGAGAGAGAGACCGAAAAATATCCTTTAATTTCAAAAATCTGCATTAAGTAGAAATGTAGGCCTACTTAGGAACAAGAGAGATAGAGGGAAATTCTCCTCTTTTCTCTTCTTCAATTTCCGCAGACAGAGTAGGCGACGAACACACACATAGAGAGAGAGAGACCATTTTTCTATCCAAAATTCGGCATTCACCAGAAGATAGGCCTACATAAGAGAAAAAAAAAAAGAGAGAGAGAGAGAGAGAGAGAGAGAGAGAGAGAGAGAGAGAGAGAGAGAGAGAGAGAGAATATCCTTTAATTTAAAAAATCTGCATTCACTGGAAAAGTAGGCCTGCATAGGAACATGACAAAGAGTGATTCTCCTCTTTACCTTTTCTTCAATTTCCGCAGAGTAGGCAACGAACAAAGAGAGAGAGAGAGAGAGAGAGAGAGAGAGAGAGAGAGAGAGAGAGAGAGAGACCCTGTGGGTGGATCGCATGGCCTTTCAATTGCAGCTAGAGGCGTTTCAAAAGTGTGGAGTCAGTGTGTGCAGAGGGTGATGGAGCGTTCACTCCTGATGGCGTACACAGCATGCGATCGTTTTATCTGCAATACAGTGTTACTTCCTGTTGCTGTGTCAATGCTTCAGTGATTCCGTATTAGATCATTTTCCCTTGCCGGGTCATTTTCTCTCATCTATCAAATTCTGCTTCATTTTTCATTGAATTATAAAAGGAGGGTGGCAAAAGCATTAAGGGTTCTTTAACAGTGGTTCCTCACAAAATTAGTTTTCGAATATAATCACCGAGATGTTACAAGAATGCACAGAAAAGAAATTTTTCTGAATTTATAGGGATTAAGGGTAGATTTTCACTCAATTTGTTTGTTGATGCATTAAGAGCATGACCTTACATACATACATGCATACATACACACATACTGTATATATATATATATATATATATATATATATATATATATATATATATATATGTATATATATATAAATATATATATATATATATATATATATATATATATATATATATATATATATATATATATGTATATATATTGTATGCTTGTAAAAACATGAGTAGTATCCCTATTATTGATGGGTTACAGAGGGAACAAGGCCATAGTCGGTGGCACGTTCCGATTCAATACTTGCTGTGTTAACGATGAATACACCTTTCTGAAAACCTCCACAACATTATCTATAATTCATACACTTGCAACGATAGTTCGTCATCAAAAGTTGATAAGCACTCTGCACTTTACCCCTTATACTATGCCGTTTTATTCCCCCTTTCCTGTTTTACTCAGGCATTTCATTTCCTGCTGCCTTTATTTTGTACATCTTAATACCTTTGCTATCTCTAAAACCTTGAGATCTGCAAACGAAAGAAATGAAACGGTTCATTTCAAATCGACCTTCGAACCTTGTTCAACAAAGAGGGATACCAATTCATTTCAGTTCATATCCATATATCTCCAAAGGTCAAATATGCTAATATAAATTGCCCCTGTTTTATTTTTCTTTCAGCTGAAATGAATAATTTGTTGGTGTTGCTGCTGCTCTTAATCAAACATATGAAAATGCAAATGCTGCATTTGGTTGTCAAACTTCCTACGCTTCTGAAATATATTTTCCTGTATAATTTCAAGGAGATGGTTCTTGTATAACATTCCATTGCATTTCTGTTATCTATGTCATATGTCTTTTCTGTAGAAAACCATTTCCTAGAAACCAATACAATATTATGTGAGAATAATAAATAAATGAACTTGCGAAAAGCCTATTAATTTTTAAATTGATATATAACAAAACCTACATTTTCATGGTTTTGGAAGAGGACTTTGGCTGTTGTTCCTGTACCACCAGTTTTCGTGTAAAAACCGAGTTTGTAAAAATTGAGTGATCAATTTGGTTACGTAATTTGCTATATTGGTGTCAGGTATTTTCCTGATCACCTTTGTTAGTTTTTGTCATGCAATTTCTTTTGATCAAGTTTTCTACCTTTTTGGAAAGTATTTCCATGGACAACTTTTCGTTAACTTTACTTTCTATACGATGGCTAAAGAAGTAGATATGCACACACACACACACACACACACCCCTCTCACCAGGGTAGAACTATTCCCTCTCCTCGGGGAGAGCTGAGCGTGACCGGGAATATATATATATATATATATATATATATATATATATATATACATACATATATACATACATACATATATATATATATACATACATATATATATATATATACATACATATATATATATATATATATATATATATATATATATATATATATATACATATATATATATTATATAATCACCTCCCACGCCTATTGACACAAAAGGCTTCTAGTGTGTGTGTGTGTATATATATATATTTATATATATATATATGTGTGTATATATATATATATATGTATATACTGTATATATATATATATATATATATATATATATATATCTTGTACATCAATATATTTATAAGGTTACTTCAATTTTTCGTTGTAAATTTTCTTGATTAGTTTATGCCATATTTTTCATAACCAGTTTGATTGATAAGCAGATTAAATTTCCTAATCGTAAGGAATCCTGTTAACAGGACCTCCATACAACTAATTGTTCTTGCTTTTGATTTACTAGAATTTATTCATTTACCTCGACAACCTGATAAGCATTGGTTTCTCCGAATTGCCTCTCCTATTGCAATGTCTTGTCAGCAAATGTCGTTTCTTTTCGTAAGCACTCTTTCTCTATTATAAATAGGTTGGCTAGGGCACCACCCACCCATTAGAGATACTGCAACTAGAGAGTTATTGGGTCCTTTGACTTGCCAGACAGTACAACATTGGTGGACGTGGGGTATGACCCAAGGACAAGTCCATAAGATTTTGAAGAAAACACATCGAAATACAAGTACGCAGATGCATTGCCTTTGTGTCACTTATACAGTTTCTTTCCGTGGATGATGTACTTTTTCTCTGTTCTCCCCCATGGCCATACCCACCTGTTTTGGATTATGCATTGGCCAGTTTTATTATTCAATGCTTCAGTAACTGACATGATAAAACTTATCAGAACGTATGGTAAATTGATATGACAGATCTATTTAAATGGCATTTCCTTTCTACTTGCATTTTATGATAATAAGGAGCATTACCGGTTTTTTTCCGATAGTTTCTCATTACCCTTTTATTGCTTTTCTTTATGTAGTTTTAGGATTTCTGTACGACCCATATAGATATCTTCTAACATAAAATTAATTTCTTCCTTGCTTTTGAACGGTTTTAAAAGGCGAAGGAAAGTAGATACTTCAGCATTTGGACGATTTATTTGCTAAGCTTTCGGGAACAACATTTCCCATCATCGGAGCTAAAAATTAAACATAAAACATATATCATTAGACATAATTACGTTAAATCAATTAAATGCATGATTAACTGAATTACATTGATTTAACGTAATCATGGCTATTGATTTATGTTTTGTGTTCATTTTTTAGCTCTGATGATGGGAAATGTTGTTCCCGAAAGCTCAGCAAATAAATTGTCCAGATGCTGAAGTATTTACTTTCCTTCTCCTTTCTACAATATATATATATATATATATATATATATATATATATATATATATATATATATATATATATATATATTACCATCTTCATCATCAGCCGTGACTAGTCCACTGAAGGACAAAGGCCTCAGACATGTCTTTCTGCTCACGTCTGTTTAGAGTCTTTCTATGCTAATCTGTACTTACAAATTTTCTTAGCTCGTCAATCCATCGTCTTCTCTTCTTTCCACTGCTTCTTTTGCAATCTCTTGGCACCCATTCTGTTTTTCTTAATGTCTATCTAATATTTGTCATTCTCATTATGAGTCCCGCCCATGTCCTTTTCTTTTTCTTACTTGTTGTCATAATATCCGCTACTTTAGTTTGCTCTCGTATCCATGTTACTCTTTTTCTGTCTTTTAGTGTTATTCCCATCATTATTCTTTTCATATCTCCCTGAGTTGTAACTAGCTTATGTTGTAAGACTTTTTTTAGTAAGGCCCCAAGTTTCTGATGCATAAGTTGATACTGATAGGACCATTTAATTAAATACTTTTCTTTTTAGAGAAAGTAGCATTTTACTTTTCGTAATCTCATTTTGTTTATCAATAGCTCTCCATCTCGTGCTTATCCTTCTTTTAGTATCGGTCTCATGTCCTGGGGAAACACTTCCTGTGAGTCCTAATTGCTTATATTTATTACCAATCTCTACCGATGTGTCCATAACACTTGTTTGCTATCTCTGCATTTTCATTGAACATTATCGTAGTTTTACTCTTATTCATTGTCAGTCTTACACTTCTGTTTTCTTTATTCAATCTTCCATATTTTTCAATTCCTCGCATGATTAAAGGAACTATGTCATTTGCAAATCTTAAGTTTGTAAGGCATTCTCCATTAATGTTAATTCCTACATTTTCCTAATTTAAATTCTTAGAAACTTCATCTAGGCCCACTGTGAATAATTTGGGTGATAGGGTCTCCCCGTCTAACTCCATTCTCAATTGGAATTTTCTCACGACCTTTATGTAGTTTTAGGATTGCTGCGTTTCCTGTATAGATATTTTCAAGTTATCTAATGTAAGATTCATCTATTCCTTGTCCTTGAAGGGCTTTCATTACTGCTGAAGTTTTGACAGAATCAAAAGCTGTTTCCTAGTCTAAAAATGCATACATAGTTATTTGTCATGCTCTGTTGATTTTCCATAAGCTGGTTAGTTACAGGGATATGAACAGTTGTTGAATACCCACTTCGAAAGACTGCCTGCCTGCCTTCTTCGTTGATTAAAGTCTAGCACTGTTTCTATTCGGCCTAATATGACCCTGGTAAATATATATATATATATATATATATATATATATATATATATATATATATATATATATGTATGTATATATATGTATGTATGTGTATATATGTATATATATGTATGTATATATATATATATATATATATATATATATATATATATATATGTGTGTGTGTGTGTGTGTGTGTGAGTGTGTGTGTGTGTGTGTGTGTGTGAGTGTTTGTGTGTGTAGTTGTATTTGCAGTACATCAAACGCGTGTTTGTTAACGGGATACGTGCGGTTGACCACAATTTCATAACTTCTATTAAGCATTACGGAACAACATCGTTACAAAGGTATTGCAGAACCATTTCAGACTCTAATTTCCTTCTGTTACTAGGCACTACGAAATAAAAATCATAACATAACCCCAGCCTCCTATTAAACCGTATTCCGCGTTATATGAAAAAGACAAAGTTTATTTGCGAAAGCTCCGTTTAATTAACTTAGCGTAAGCAACACAGCCTCTGCCGTGATTCATTTGCCAGAGCAGCATGGAACGGGGCCCAGGCTTAAACTATCTATTTAAGCGGTAAATACCCTTTTCTCAATTTTGTTCCTTTTTTTCGTTCATATATGCGGCGTAGGATAATGATTGGTCGATGTTTATCGGGTATACCAATGTAGAAAATCATTTCGGCTGGGTCCTGGGAAGCTTAAATGTCCATTCACAAACAAAAAGAACCTAGGAACGTCTTTTGCATTGTTTCTTGTTCTACGGATTATTACTAATTTCATAATATTTAAATATTTTATAGATTTTAGTAAGGAAGACCTATTTTATACATTTTGATTTCATCACACGCCTGTTTTTCCCTCCTGATGAGGAAGATAGTGTTTACAGTGTACCTCAGGCAATGTACTGTAGGGTCTTTATAACGTCACTTTGGACATGGACACAGTCGCCCACACAATAAACTGCCCCAGTCTAACAGGAACTTTCGCCACAATTCTTGGAGCCGACAGTAAACTAATCAGTTAGACTAATCACCCAATCCCTCTTTGGATTCTTCAAAAGAATATTCTATTTCCGGGCTAAATCGTTGTCCTTATCATCAGTCAAGATTAATAAAATTCCTTTTATTCGTCGATAGTCACATCAAACCCTTAACGGCAGTCTATTTGAAGTCCTTAAATGCTAACAGGGTCATCAACAATCAATCCGGCATTCAATCTCAGGAGGTCAACAGTTCACTGCCAATAATTGAGATGCAAAACAGGACTTCCAAGGGGGAATTATCGCCTGAAAAGGAAAATAGAAAATGGCTTACGAACATTTAGTTTTATCTAACTAAAGTATTACAGTATAAATAGGAATAAATAGACTTATTTAATCATTCACAGCCACAGCAAACAAGGATAAACAAGTCCAGTAATGCTTATTAGTAAATTAGCGAAACATTTCTAATGCTGATATATAAATAGATAAATTCAGCATTTCAAACAACTCTCATCTCTGTAACCGCCCCCCCCCCCCCAAAAAAAAAAATCGCTTAAGAATTTCGCTCTCGATTTAATCTATCTGACCTATAACTTTGTTATACAAACTGTCTTACTCGCTACAACAACCGTTAAACTAATTACCCAACACTCTCTCTCTCTCTCTCTCTCTCTCTCTCTCTCTCTCTCTCTCTCTCTCTCTCTCTCTCTCTCAAGGATTTGATATACAAAAACAAATTTAAAAATAAACAAAAATAAATCCTCCACAATACAAGTGTTGATTACTCTTGTGCGAAGTGGCTGTTATATACTAACAGAGAGGCGAGGTGAATTTAAGTGAGTTTATTCAACAAGATAACGAGTTTATATACAAACAGTTGAGGGCAACAATGTCACAAAAATTCAAACAATGTGAAACATGCGATGGCAAGCTTAAAGAAGTTTTCTATTATCAGTGCGGGAAAGATCGAGATGAAAAATTGTAACATTAGAGTGTATTACCGTGTACGGAACACGTGCCGTACACCGCTTCTCATTACTCCCTATTGGATAACAAACTGTACGATAATGTCTTCAAAAGAAATGCCCTTGCAGTTATAGAATAATTGGTAACAATGAAGAATACCGTGGGGGCGAGTATTTTGTGGTCATTTTGATTATATAATTAATTGATTATCACATTTGGCCTTTGCTCCGCCGTGGTTCGCTTCGCCTGTAATTTAATATCATCTTTGTCCTGGCAAGCGGTATATGTTGCGTTATGAGTACTTTGGCATTTTGATTATAAAAACAACTACTAAATTCAGCACTTATACATATAATTATATTCTAGTGAGGTAAGACGCATTCAAATCTGATAGGCCACATGTCGTGCCAGGATCGAAATTGCATACATTAATTTATCATATCGCCGTTATTTTTTTTTCTCTTAAATTTCACTCTTCCGAAATGTTGGACGCTTTCGTAAATAAACCTGTCTCTTCCTATTTTTCAAACTATTTTGATATATATATATATATATATATATATATATATATTTATATATATATATGTATATATATATATATATATATATATATATATATGTTTGTGTGTGTGTATACATATATATATATATATATATATATATATATAGTATTTTTATATATATACTGTATATATATATGTATATATATACATATATATACATATATATATATATATATATATATATATATATATATATATATATATATTTATATATATATGATACACACCTTTTTCCATCGTAAAAAGTTTCAACTCTTTATTTCGAGTCCTAATCGTAACGGATCTATTGAACTCCTTACAATCTCTGAGTAATTTATAGTTTTTATTCATGTAACAGCAATAGAAACCTTATTGCCAACTATAGGACATCACATAACTTACCCTAGATAAAGGCTATTTGCTTCGACCCTCTGTACCATCACCGACACCAGGCCGGTATGAGTATGCCAATCTAACGATACAGCACTCTCCTCTTCTAGTGTCGTGACGACCAAACTATATTCTAAATAAAAACGATGTAATTGACTATTGGATCGATGTGAAATAAGTCTTTAAATCTAACGGATACTGATATCGATAACAGAAACGCTGAAAGGTGGCATTTGTGCAAATCAATTTCGAGAACTGGGAACCATCATCAAATGTCCGAATGGTGGGCATTGTTACCTGTGATTGAGGGAGTTGTAAGGATTCCTTCTGTTCGTTATCTCTCTCTCTCTCTCTCTCTCTCTCTCTCTCTCTCTCTCTCTCTCTCTCTCAGACCTTAGGTTACAAGCATTTAAAAAGAGAAAGGTTTCATCAAGGATTTGGTCTTTTAAGACTAGTCTTAATATATTTTCGACTCTAAGATTCTGGAGAGTTTAGCATTCCTAAAAGAGGGAATTCCTTTCACTGTCTATCCATCTATCTATCTCTCCATTCCAAGCATACAGCAAGGAAACGTTGCGTTGGCTAAATGCTTTTCTGCTCTCAAAGTCATCCATTTTGAAGCATCCCAACTGAGAGCTTGTGGAATGCAGGACATGAAAAGAAGAAAAATAGTCGAGGGGAAGCGTTGGGGAAGAGACGGGGGAAATATTTTTTAGGAAGAACCACTGGTTGAGGCTCTTTGCTTATGCTAATTCTTGAGAACTGGTTTTTAAAGCGGAAATTACCGTTCTGGAAGATATTCGAGCGAGAGATTACAGTCGGCGGTTTGATAATAAAAAGGGGAAATTGTGCAGATGTGACGGATTCTTTCTCACTAAAGGTTTTATGGTGTAGATATACTCGTACATATATGCACACACGGAACCACTACCTCCCACACATGTACAGTATATGTATTTCATCATCATCTCCTATGTCAATTGACGCAAAGGACCTCGGTTAGATTTCGCCAATCGTCTTTATCTTCAGCTTTTAATTGAATACTTATCCATTCATCATCTCCTACTTCGCGCTTCATAGTCCTCAACCGTGTAGGCCTGGGGCTTCAAACTCTTCTGGTGCCTTGTGGAGCCCAGCTGAACGTTTGGTGAACTAATCTCTCTTGGAGAGTGCGAAGAGCATGCCCAAACCATCTCTATCTACCCCTCATCATCAACTCATCTACATACGGCACTCGAGTAATCTCTTATAGTTTCATTTCTAATCCTGTCCTGCCATTGAACTCTCAATATCCTTCTGAGGGCTTTGTTCTCAATTCTACTAAATCTATTGGAGATTGTTTCATTTCCATACCATGACTCATGTCCATAGAGTAACACCGATCTCAATAAACTGATACATAGTCTGATTTTTATATGTAATATCAGGTGATTTGATATCCAAATTTCACTTACCCTATCTATTGTCTGATTTGCTTTTTTTCAATCTTTCACTAAACTCCAATTCTAAAGACGCTCTATTAAAGATCATAGTCCCTAAACACTTAAATGATTCTACCTAATTAATCCTCTCTCCTTCCAATGATATTTCATCCTCCATTGCATACTCCGTTCTCATTATTTCAGTCTTTCTTCTATTTATCGTCAGCCCAACCTCGTGTGATATTTCATGCATTCTGGTAAGTAAGCATTGCAAATCCTGTGGTTGTCTGCTAAGAAGGACAGCATCATCAGCAGCATACTCTAGGTCTTCTAAATTCTTATCACCAATCCAGTCCAATCCTCCACCATCTCCGACTGTTCTACGCATTACAAAATCCATGAGGAGGATAAACAACATAGGTGACACATTCCCTTGGTCAGTGCACCTTCTACTTTTTCAATATCCTGCTTGCTTATCTCTCAGCTTTTCATCATTCTTTTTCTTCAGTCTCGTTACAATAAGCATACTGTATATTTTCATAACAACTGACATAAATGTTATGCCTCTGTAATTATTGCAATCAATCAAGTCTCTCCCCCCCCCTTTTTTTTTTTTTGCCATTTTCAACAACACGTCTAACTCCCATTCATCAGGTTTCACCTGTTCATGCCACTTTATACAAAATAATCTTGTAAGTATTCTGGGAGTCACTTCATTTACGGCCAGTATCATCTCGTCAGTTAATCCACAGTATCCCGGGACTTTCTATCTCTTGATATATATATATATATATATATATATATATATATATATATATATATATATATATAGATATATATATATATATATATATATATATATATATATATATATATATGTGTGTGTGTGTGTGTGTGTGTGTGTGTATATATATTTTATTATTACTTATTAAGCTACAACCCTAGTTGGAAAAGCAGGATGCAATAAGCCCAGGGGCTCCAACAGGGAAAATAGCCTAGTGAGGAAAGGAAAAAACAAAAATGAAATATTTCAAGAACATTAACAACATTAAAATAAATATTGCCTATATCCTATACAAATTCTGCAAACTTTAACAGAATAAGAGGAAAAGAAATAAGATAGAATAGTGTGCCCGAGTATATCCTGAAGCAAGAGAATTCTAACCCAAGACAGTGGAAGACCATAGTACAGAGGCTATGGCACTAACCAAGACTAGAGGACAATGATTTGATTTTGGAGTGTCCTTCTCCTAGAAGAGGTGCTTACCATAACGAAAGAGTCTCTTCTACTCTTACTTAAAGGAAAGTGGCCACTGAACAATGATAGTGCAGTAACCCCTTGGGCGAAGAAGAATTGTTTGGTAATCTCAATGTTGTCAGGTGTATGAGGACAGAGGAGAATATGCAAGCAATAGCCCAGACTATTCAGTATATGTGTAGACAAAGGAAAAATGAACTGTAATCAGAGAGAAGAATCCAATGTAGTACTGTCTGGCCAGTCAAAGCACCATAACTCTCTAGCATTAGTATCTCAATGGGTGGCTGGTGCCACATGTACACACACACATATATATATATATATATATATATATATATATATATACGTGTGTGTGTGTGAGTGTGTGCAATAGACCAAATGAAAACTTTGGTGGAACTAGTCTCGCCTCATGACATCTTCAAGAGGATTACATGTTCCTGTGAGTTTTATGTATACATATATATATATATATATATATATATATATATAGATATGATATATATATATATATATATATATATATATAGATATATATATATATATATATATATATATTTATTTATTTATATATATTTATATATAGATATGATATATATATATATATAAAATTTATATATATACTGTATATTCTTACAAAGCTGGTCTAGTGTAGAGTAAATACAATAGTTTATACATAATTTATTTATATATTTTATTTGTGCATTGAAGAGAGGTTAGCCAGCTCTTAAACTGAGCTCCTATCGTGTAGTCGTTAAGTTTATTGTGTAAATTACATAAGACTTTCGTCGTTAAATCCATTGTATGCCTCACTCAAGTTAGTATATGTAAATTTACGATATTTTTAAGAATTAACTTTTTATTTCACGTATTTTCATTAGGAAGTATTATGTAACCTGTTTGAGAGTGTTATGTAACCCATACGAGATATGAACAAGGGCTTATGTAAATTATTTTATATTTTTATGAGGTATTGCGTCATGTTTGTGAGAAAATACGTAATTCTTTTTGTATGCCATGTGCTTTGGAAGATTCTGGAGGGCCCTAGGGCTGGATTTCATCTTTTTTTTATTATGACAACGGTAGGTGGGCGGAGCTGGCTGGGGAGGGTTTTTTTAGAGCGGGATTGGTTCTCCTGCTTGATACGTGATAGTTGTAAATTCTGGCGTTACAGTTAGGCTAGTCCCCATGCTTCCTAGATCTTTTGGAATCTTCTGGAAGTAGTTAAGCTTCATATAAAGGCGACCCCAGGGTTGCATAGATCAGATAGAGAATCCCAGCCTTAAGTCATAGCCATTTCCCCATCTCTCTCACATATGCATCTCAGTATATTGTTTTAAAAGTGTTCAGTGGCATATCAAAGTTTTGTTGTGACGGGTTTTTTGTAAACAGTGAGTATTTATAAAAATTCTCGTAGAGCTTTTGTAAATGGCCCTGTAGTAAGGTGAAAGTTATTTGTATCGTGATTGGGTTATCTATTTTAATTAAGTATCAAACTTAAATATTGTATTCAGATTTAATTTCAAGTGAAAGAAGTGATTGTATAATTTTTATAAGTATTATTTTTTTGTCTTAGTCTAAGGTTTATTTAGTTTTAATATTCCACGTCAAGTGATTATATAATTTTCCAATTGTAACTTATTTTATCCTAATCTAAGCTTTGTTCAGACTTAATATTTCAAGTTATTTATTTTGTTTTCATGTAAATTCTTTCAAAGTGTCGCAATTTATATAGAATATATTTTTGTAAAGAGTGTATTATTCCAATCATCAGTGTTTAAATTAGTATTTGCTTGCATCCTGGTAAAGAATCATAGTAAGGGTTTGTTTGAATAAGTCTTAAGAATAAATATCCAGTTTTGTTTGAGTGTATTTGAGAGACCTTTGGATATTCAGTGTTTTTTATATTGCTGTCTCGGAGTTATATAACCCTCTCAGAGTTTGGGAATTAATATTATCAAGTTTAACAGATTTATAATAAAAGCAAACACGTGAGTTTGGTACTAGAGAGGTTTTTTAGCTTGCCAGCCTATAATATATATATATATATATATATATATAATATATATATATATATATATATATATATCTATATATATATATATATATATATAATATTATTTGTTTACTTCCCAGACACGGGATCATTGTGTAATATATATATATATATATATATATATATATATATATATATATATATATATATATATATACACAAACTTAAAGCTCGCCGAGAAAGAGAGATAGATGATAGCAAATTGAGATAGAGAAAGCAGAAGTGTTAGAACGGAAATAAATTGACTAAAAATTAGGTAATGGGCAATAACAATTTAAAGACAACAAATAAGGGTTATGGACAATCCTCTTAGAAATTTTTAATGAATGGGATAGTTAGTAAGTGTTTCCTTGAAACATGAGACCAAAAATAAAAGGATAAGCATGAGATGGAGAGATTTTGTTAAATAAAGCGAGATAATGAAAATTAAAATTCCACTTTCCCTAAAAAAAAAGTATTTATTCAGATGGTCTTATCAGTATTAACTTATGCATCAGGAACCTGAAGCCTAACAAAAGCCTTAGGCCCTGTCCTCACTACCGGGCAGTCCCCGACGGGCAAACGCTGTTACCATACCCCGTTTCAAGACATATGGTGGTAGAGTGATCGGAGGCCACAAATGGAGGAGATTAAAGATGGGAAAACCACGGGAAAACAGTGTTTGTCGAACACAATTGTTGCCAAGTAATATTATGAAGGAAGCGTTAATGACGTCAATAACGAGCACAAAGTGGTGTGTCGGACAGTGCCTTTGTTCGTAATAGTCCAAGCTTCAGACACTCCAGAGGTGGAGTGGCACTATGGACGGAGTTCAACTTGGATACCAGATTAACTTTTACTTTTAGAAAATTAGGTATCACGTTCCCTGTAAACATAACTAGTTGTAATTCAGTTGCGGAGGAAAGCTGACTTTGAGATAGAAGAGAGGCCCAGTTGCTAATCTAACAGAACTGGCAGAACCCTTGCTTATAAAATAGCAAAGCAAATGTTTACAAAGACAGAAATAATCGTGTAGCAGCATTAAATAAAATAACGTCAGAACTTCCGAGAGGTGGAACGATTGTAACTGATTTAGAAGTCGAAAGGAATATGGAATCTAAAATAGGTCATTAAAAGAACTACGCAAATTGGATAATTAAAAAAGTCGGAGGTTGGTAAGGAAGACATTTGCACAACCAAACTATGGCTTTTCGATATACGAGTATAGCATAACAGAATTTGTTTCAATGGACACCTTAGTTTCATTTCCTCTAAGTGTTTGATCGTGACGAAAATTCGTAATCTCTCTCTCTCTCTCTCTCTCTCTCTCTCTCTCTCTCTCTCTCTCTCTCTCTCTCTTTACGAGAACAGGGGAAACACATTTTGAACATTTTATCTTTATCACTGAAACAATTTGGATTTAGTTAACATAATCCGAAGTATGACCAGTCTCAAACAGTTATTTCTTGGAATAATATAGGCTATACATTGCACGTTGATAACAATAACATCCTCAGTTCACTGAAGGGCTATTTTAAGTTAGGCATATGTGATTCTTTAAACTTCTAGACGTGCTTCTGGAAAAATGCTTCCTCTCTTATATGTGTCCTGCTTAGCTATAAAAGGTGTTATGTTCTCCGATAAAATGTATACAGCGTTTGGGCCCATCAGTATAGGTTTTAAAGTCTGATTCATAATCAATTTGAGATTCCTTGAAAATGGATGAATGGCTCCTCTTTTCTCTCTGTCTTTGCAACTAGTCCTTCCATGTGCCATTCCATCGTTCTCAAAAGATCAGGAATAATCATGCTGCATAATTTAATTTATTGAATTGTGCTTTAATTTTATGGTGTACTATGGTTATGATGCTCCGTACTTGAAGCTGATAACTACTATTTGATTCTCGAGTACAGATTATAACACTGATATAGATAACAGAGATGCCAGCGGATATCAGCTTCGGACATTTCTTCCAGTCTCTGTCTGGTAAAAGGAGTAGTAATCCTGGTAGTCAGCTTCATCTGGTACCACTGTTTGTTACCATATCAACTTCCCTCATTTCCACACTTATGACGTCATTCTTTTTTAATTTAGATATGGTAACAGTTATGTCCGACAGACACTGTTCGACCGCGTGGACGCACCTTTAGAACATAAGCTAGATACAACTCGCAGAGCTCTATGTAAAGAATAATGATGGAAATGACTCTAATAGACAGAAAAAGAGCAGCATGGATACCATACCAAACTAAAGCAGACCATATTCTATGAACTTATAAGAAAAATTAATGGACATGGGCAGAACATATAATGAGAATGACAGATAATACACGGACTTTAAGGATAACAGAATAGATCCTCAGAAATTGCAAAAGAACCAGGGGAAGGAAGAGAAGACGATGGGTTGAAGCGCTAAGAAGATTTTTCCATGTTGGAGCCCTTGCTTCCTGCTTTTCCATCGGTGGTTGTAGATTACCTAATAATAATAATAATAACAATAATAATATTAATAATAATAATAATAATAATAATAATAATAATAATAACTGAGTACCACTAGAGAGTACTGCAAACTTTTTCTAGGGCGTTGGCAGAAAGAGAATACATTTCTCCAAAAATTATTTGTGAAATTTTGTTGATTACATTTTCCAAAAGAAATGCAAATGATATTTTTGAGCTAAATGATATCAGGTTAGATGAAAATGAGACCTGAACTTAAACTTATTTTTTCCTTGTTTCCTTTCCTCACTGGGCCATTTTCCCTATTGGAGCCCCAGGGCTTATATCATCCTGCTTTTCCAAATAGGGTTGTAGCTTATCAAGTAATAATAATAATAATAATAATAATACATACATACATACATACATACATACATATACCATGGCACTTCCCCCAATTTTGGGTGGTAGCTGACATCAACAAAGAAACAAAAACAAAAAGGGGACCTCTACTCTCTTCGTTCCTCCCAGCCTAACAAGGGACTCAACCGAGTTCAGCTGGTACTGCTAGGGTGTCACAGCCCACCCTCCCACATTATCCACCACAGATGAAGCTTCATAATGCTGAATCCCCTACTGCTGCTAGCGGTCATCTAAGGCATCGGAGGCAGCAGCAGGGCCTACCGGAACTGCGTCACAATCGCTCGCCATTCATTCCTATTTCTAGCACGCTCTCTTGCCTCGCTCACATCTATCCTCCTATCACCCAGAGCTTCCTTCACTCCATCCATCCACCCAAACCTTGGCCTTCCTCTAGTACTTCTCCCATCAACTCTTGCATTCATCACCTTCTTTAGCAGACATCCATTTACATTCTCTCAACATGGCCAAACCACCTCAACACATTCATATCCACTCTAGCTGCTAACTCATTTCTTACACCCGTTCTCACTCTCACCACTTCGTTCCTAACCCTATCTACTCGAGATACACCAGCCATATTCCTTAGACACTTCATCTCAAACACATTCAATTTCTGTCTCTCCATCACTTTCATTCCCCACAACTCCGATCCATACATCACAGTTGGTACAATCACTTTCTCATATAGAACTCTCTTTACATTCATGCCCAACCCTCTATTTTTTACTACTCCCTTAACTGCCCCCAACACTTTGCAACCTTCATTCACTCTCTGACATACATCTGCTTTCACTCCACCATTTGCTGCAACAACAGACCCCAAGTACTTAAACTGATCCACCTCCTCAAGTAACTCTCCATTCAACATGACATTCAACCTTGCACCACCTTCCCTTCTCGTACATCTCATAACCTTACTCTTACCCACATTAACTCTCAACTTCCTTCTCTCACACACTCTTCCAAATTCTGTCACTAATCGTCCAAGCTTCTCTTCTGTATCTGCAACCAGTACAGTATCATCCGCAAACAACAACTGATTTACCTCCCATTCATGGTTATTCTCGTCTACCAGTTTTAATCCTCGTCCAAGCACTCGAGCATTCACCTCTCTCACCACTCCATCAACATACAAGTTAAACAACCACGGCGACATCACACATCCCTGTCTCAGCCCCACTCTCACCGGAAACCAATCACTCACTTCATTTCCTATCCTAACACATGCTTTACTACCTTTGTAGAAACTTTTCACTGCTTGCAACAACCTTCCACCAACTCCATATAACCTCATCACATTCCACATTGCTTCCCTATCAACTCTATCATACGCTTTCTCCAGATCCATAAACGCAACATACACCTCCTTACCTTTTGCTAAATATTTCTCGCATATCTGCCTAACTGTAAAAATCTGATCCATACAACCCCTACCTCTTCTAAAACCACCCTGTATTTCCAAGATTGCATTCTCTGTTTTATCCTTGATCCTATTAATCAATACTCTACCATACACTTTTCCAACTACGCTTAACAAACTAATACCTCTTGAATTACAACTCTCATGCACATCTCCCTTACCCTTATATAGTGGTACAATACATGCACAAAACCAATCTACTGGTACCATTGACAACACAAAACACATATTAAACAATCTCACCAACTATTCAAGTACAGTCACACCCCCCTCCTTCAACATCTCAGCTCTCACACCATCCATACCAGATGCTTTTCCTACTCTCGTTTCATCTAGTGCTCTCCTCACTTCATCTATTGTAATCTCTCTCTCATTCTCATCTCCCATCACTGGCACCTCAACACCTGCAACAGCAATTATTTCTGCCTCCCTATTATCCTCAACATTCAGTAAACTTTCAAAATATTCCACCCATCTTTTCCTTGCCTCCTCTCCTTTTAACAACCTTCCATTTCCATCTTTCACTGTCTCTTCCATTCTTGAGCCAGCCTTCCTTACTCTCTTCACTTCTTTCCAAAACTTCTTCTTATTCTCTTCATATGAATGACCTAATCCCTGACCCCACCTCAGGTCAGCTGCCCTCTTTGCCTCACGTACCTTGCGCTTTACTTCCACATTTTTCTCTTTATATTTTTCATACTTCTCTATACTATTACTCTGCAGCCATTCTTCAAAGGCCCTCTTTTTCTCTTCCACTTTTACCTTCACTCCTTCATTCCACCATTCACTGCCCTTCCTCATGCTACCTCCAACAACCTTCTTCCCACACACATCACTTGCAATCCCAACAAAATTTTCTTTTACTAACTTCCACTCCTCCTCTAAATTGCCAGTTTCTCTTACTTTCACTTCGTCATATATCATTTTCAACCTTTCCTGATATTTAATTTTTACCCCCGGTTTTATTAGCTCTTCAACCCTCACTACCTCCCTTTTACATCCACCTACTCTATTCCCCCATTCTTTTGCTACAACTAATTTTCCTTCCACCAAAAAATGATCAGACATACCGTTAGCCATACCCCTAAACACGTGCACGTCTTTCAATCTCCCAAACATTTTTTTAGTTATCAACACATAATCCATTAATGCCCTTTCTACTACTCTTCCACTT
This sequence comes from Palaemon carinicauda, assembly GCF_036898095.1. Taxonomy (NCBI): domain Eukaryota; kingdom Metazoa; phylum Arthropoda; class Malacostraca; order Decapoda; family Palaemonidae; genus Palaemon; species Palaemon carinicauda. The sequence goes on along the minus strand of NC_090727.1, from coordinate 138,559,924 downwards.
GCCACTCACCCATGTATACTTATTTTTATCTTTCTTTTTGAAAAAACTATTACTTATCACCATCTCTTGCTCAACACACATATCTACCAGTCTCTCACCACTCATTTTCACCTGGTACGCCGTACTTCCCAATGACACCTTCTACCTCTCCAGCGTCCACTCTAGCATTTAAGTCACCCATGACAACTACATAATTCCTTCTACCCAGTCCTTCTACACACCTAGTTAAATCATTCCAGAACTCATTCCGCTCTTCTTCACTTTTCTCACTACCTGGCCCATACTCACTGACAAACGCCCAACATTCCCTACCCAACCTAACCCTTACCCACATTAACCTAGATGATATCTCCTTCCATTCCACTACTTTACCTGTCATCCATTCACTCAGCAATAAAGCCCCACCCTCTCTCGCTCTTCCCCTTTCAATCCCAGACACTCTACCAGACATTTCACCAAACATAATAATAATAATAATAATAATAATAATAATAATGATAATAATAATACCGTATGTATAGATAGCGCTCTCACTGTTCCTTTTCTGGATCACATTGAAACTCAAGAGCAAACTGACCGACTGAGATCCTTTAGAAACACACCATACTATCAATAGACATTTATCAATTACTTTCTTCGTTTATCTGCTGTAATTTCTCATTTTAGATATTGTCATTTATAGTTCTTTATTTACTTTTACATAAGATGAGAGGAAGAGAAAACATCCAGTAAATAAACCCAAAGATTTCTCAACATCCGAATGTTTTTCTCAAGCCTTGTTCAATCAAGTAACATCGTTACTTCACGGTCCAAAATTGTACTCTCTCTCTCTCTCTCTCTCTCTCTCTCTCTCTCTCTCTCTCTCTCTCTCTCTCTCTCTCTCCGGCGAGCGTTTAGAAAAAAGCACCAGCTTGGGCTAATATTTCTGTAGTACACAATACATTTACCCTTTACGAACCCGATCCGGAATGGGTTCCAATTATGTAGTCAGTCTGGTTGTTTTGGGGCAATTTAAGTATCGCCCAACAATTCGCCTCTCTCTTTTCCTACTTCCCACGCCCACTGCAGGTAGACAGGCATTCAGACAGAGAGAGAGTGAGAGAGAGAGAGAGAGAGAGAGAGAGAGAGAGAGAGAGACTTCTTGTATTCAAAATTCTGCATTCACTAGAAGATAGGCCTACATAGGAACGAGAGAGAGAGAGAGAGAGAGAGAGAGAGAGAGAGAGAGAGAGAGAGAGAGAGAGACTATTCTTTTATTCAAAATTCTGCATTCACTTGAAGATAGGCCTACATAGGAACGAGAGAGAGAGAGAGAGAGAGAGAGAGAGAGAGAGAGAGAGAGAGAGAGAGAGAGATGAAAAACTTCACTAATAAAGAATGGGGTTAGGCTGGATATAGAAAAAACCCAGTTATCTTCAAAAATTACCTTTCCTTCCGTTGCAAATGAGAGAGAGAGAGAGAGAGAGAGAGAGAGAGAGAGAGAGAGAGAGAGAGAATATCCTTTAATTAAAAAAATCTGCATTCAGTAGAAAGGTAGGCCTACATAGGAACAAGAGAGATAGAGGGAAATTCTCTTTACTCTTCAATTTCCGCAGAGTAGGCGACGAACACACACACAGAGAGAGAGAGAGAGAGAGAGAGAGAGAGAGAGAGAGAGAGAGAGAGAGAGAGAGAGAGAGAAGGTGGGGGTAGGAGGAGGATGCCCTATGGTTTGATCGCATTATTATTATTATTATTATTACTATCCAAGCTACAACCCTAGTTGGAAAAGCAAGATGCTATAAGCCCAGGGGCTCCAACAGGGAAAAATAGCCCAGTGAGGAAAGGAAACAAGGAAATAAATAAATGAAGAGAACAAATTAACAATAAATCATTCTAAAATAAGTAACAACGTCAAAACAGACATGTCATATATAAACTATTAACAATATCAAAAACAAATATGTCATAAATAAAATATAAAAAGACTCATGTCCGCCTGGTCAAGAAAAAAGCATTTGCTCCAACTTTGAACTTTTGAAGTTCTACTGATTCAACCACCCGATTAGGAAGATCATTCCAAAACTTGGTCACTGCTGGAATAAAACTTCTAGAGTACTGCGTAGTATTGAGCCTCGTGATGGAGAAGGCCTGGCTATTAGAATTAACTGCTTGCCTAATATTACGAACAGGATAGAATTGTCCAGGGAGATCTGACTGTAAAGGATGGTCAGAGTTATGAAAAATCTTATGCAACATGCATAATGAACTAATTGAACGACGGTGCCAGAGATTAATATCTAGATCAGGAATAAGAAATTTAATAGACCGTAAGTTTCTGTCCAACAAATTAAGATGAGAATCAGCAGCTGAACACCAGACAGGAGAACAATACTCAAAACAAGGTAGAATGAAAGAATTAAAACACTTCTTCAGAATAGATTGATCACCGAAAATCTTGAAAGACTTTCTCAATAAGCCTATTTTTTGTGCAATTGAAGAAGACACAGACCTTATATGTTTCTCAAAAGTAAATTTACTGTCGAGTCATACATATTTAAAGAAACATTATCAATACTGAGATCCGGATGTTGAGGAGCCACCGTCCTTGACCTACTTACAATCATACTTTGAGTTTTGTTAGGATTCAACTTCATACCCCATAATTTGCACCATGCACTAATTCTAGCTAAATCTCTATTAAGGGATTCACCAACCCTAGCTCTACATTCAGGGGATGGAATTGATGCAAAGAGAGTAGCATCATCTGCATATGCAACAAGCTTGTTTTCTAGGCCAAACCACATGTCATGTGTATATAGTATGAAAAGTAATGGGCCAACAACACTACCCTGTGGAACACCGGATATCACATTCCTATAATCACTATGGTGCCCATCAACAACAACTCGTTGAGATCTATTACTTAAAAAATCAATAATTATGCTAAGAAACGACCCACCCACTCCCAACTGTTTCAGTTTGAAAACAAGGGCCTCGTGATTAACACGGTCAAAGGCAGCACTAAAATCAATGCCAATCATACGAACTTCCCGACCACAATCAAGGGATTTCTGTACAGCTTTGGAGATTGTAAGAAGGGCATCACATGCTCCAAGGCCTTTACGAAAACCAAATTGCAAACTAGGGAATATATGATTACCTTCAGCAAACCTATTAAGACATTTTGCCAGAAGACGTTCAAAAACTTTAGATAATATGGGAGTTATGGAAATTGGGCGGTAATCAGTGGGACTTGAGCTACCACAAACACATTTACATAGAGGAGTAACATTACCAATTCTCCAACTAGTGCTAAAAGCTCCTCTTCTTGCTAACTTACGCAAAATAACAGATAACTTTGGAGCTAAGAAATCTGCTGTCTTTATAAAAAACAAGGAAAAATACCATTTGGGTCTACACCTCCATAAGCATCAAGGTCCACCAACAGAGCTTTAATCTCATGAGATCGAAAAGCTAAACTAGATAGTTTAGCCTCAGGAAAACATGAATGAGGAAGTTCAAGTTTTTCATTACTCTGTTTACTGTCAAAAACATCAGCCAAAAGGGTTGCCTTTTCCTTTGGACAGTGAGTGACTGAGCCATCTGGTTCAAGTAAAGGAGGAACTGTTGCATCTACACCGAAGAGTGCAGATTTAAGGGTAGACCACCATTTATGTTCCTGAGTTGTACCAGAAAGTGTTTCTTTTATGGTTAAATTGTACTCCTTTTCAGTTGAGGCATAAACTCTCTGAGCAAAAGCTCGAAGCTGAGTATAGTTGTTCCAGGTCAAATCTGATCTGTTACCCTTCCAAAGTTGATAGGCCTCCTGCTTCTCCAAAGAAGCACTTCTACAATCATCATTGAACCACGGTTCGTCCTTCACTTGGTACCTTAGCACACGAGAAGGGATACGACTATCAATTATGTTGACTAGATTCTCATTCAAAGGGACAACAGGATCTACACTATTATATAATTGTGACCAATTCAAGCACAAAAGATCATATAAAATCCCATTCCAGTCTGCCTGGGATTTCATATAAATTTTACAAGAATATGATATATCAGGGACAGGCTGCTCAGTCTTCACTAATAATGAAATCAAGGCATGATCAGATGTCCCGACTGGAGAACCAACCTTACTAGTTATAACGCCAGGGGAGTCAGTGTATACGAGGTCCAAGCAATTACCAGACCTGTGAGTAGCTTCATTTATGATTTGCTCACAGCCTGATTCAGAGGCAAAGTCTAAAGCTCTTAAGCCATGGCGATCGGTAGGAGAGATAGAACTTAACCACTCCCTATGGTGAGCATTAAAATCACCAACAAAGACAAAAGAAGCCTTTCTATCATCTTCTTGTATCTTAGCCATAATGGTAAGAAGACAATCGAAGATAGAATCATCCATGTCTGGATTCCGGTAGATCGAACATAAATAAAAGTTGTTATGCCTGCCACAAACTTTTATTACCTGAATCTCATGACATCCACATTGATAGCAGGACTTATGAGAAGCAGGGTACTCGGTCCTAATATACACCGCCATTCCCCTGGCCCTAGGGATGGCATCACGTTTCAACATAATTGGCTTCTTAAAACCAGTTATAATGAGCTCAGATGAGTGCCTCATATTAGAAAGCAAAGTTTCTGAGCACATGGCCTTTCAATTGCAGCTAGAGGCGTTTCAAAAGTGTGGAGTCAGAGTGTGCAGATGGTGATGGAGCGTTCACCCCTGATGGCGTACACAGCATGCGATCATTTTATCTGCAATACATTTTCCTTTCCTGTTGGTGTCTCAATGCTTCAGCGATTCCAAATTAGACCATTTTTCCTTGCCGGGTCATTTTCTCTCATCTATCAAATTCTGCTTCATTTTTCATTGAATTATGAAAGGAGAATGGCACAAGCATTAAGGGTTCTTTAGCAGTGGTTCTTCACAAAATTAGTATGGGAATATATTCCCCGAGATGCTACAAGAATGCACAGAAAAGTAAATTTTCTGAATATATAGGGGTTAAGGGTAGAATTTCACTCAATTTGTTTGTTGATGCATTAAGAGCATGACCTTACATACATACATGCATACATACACACGTACTATATATATATATATATATATATATATATATATATATATATATATATATATATATATAAATATATATATATATATATATATATATATATATATATATTTATATATATATATATATATATATATATATATATATTTATATATATATATATATATATATATATATATATATATATATATATATTGCATGCTTGTAAAAACAACATTGTCTATACTTCATACACTTGTAACGATGGTTCTTCATCAAAAGTTGATAAGCACTCTGCACTTTACCCCTTATACTATGCCGTTTTATTCCCCCTTTCCTGTTTTACTCAAGCATTTCATTTCCTGCTGTCTTTATACTGTACATCTTAATACCTTTGCTATTTCTAAAACCTTGAGATCTGCAAAGGAAAGAAATGAAACAGTTCATTTCAAATCGACCTTCGAACCTTGTTCAACAAAGAGGGATACGAATTCATTTCAGTTCATATCCATATATTTGCAAAGGTCTAATATGCTAATATAAATTGCCCCTCTTTTATTTTACTTTCAGCTGAAATGAATACTTGTTGGTATTGCTGCTGCTCTTAGTCATACGTATGAAAATGCAAATGCTTCCTACGCTTCTGAAATAAATTTTCCTGTATAATTTCAAGATGGTTCTTGAATAACATTCCATTGCGTTGCTGTTATCTATATCATATGTCTTTTCTGTAGAAAACCATTTCCTAGAAACCAATACAATATTATGTGAGAATAATAAATAAATGAACTTGCGAAAAGCCTATTAGTTTTATAATTGATATATAACAAAACCTACATTTTCATGGTTTGGGAAGAGGATTCTGGCTGTTGTTCCTTTAACACCAGTTTTCGTGTAAAAACAGGACACTGACTCAGTCAGCAACAAGAAGTTGTTGTGAGAGAAACTGTGACTCCTCAGTCATCTTCTCCAAATCATAATTTTCTCCATGCGTTTCCCTTTTGATTATGCCAAACCATAATCAGATTCCTCGACATTTATAATCCCTCATATTCCTGTGCTTTCGTTCAACTGTAATAATTGTTATTTAATTCATACGAAAATTACTTGTCAAAACGATGAGAAAACTATGGAAGAAAATTAAGCTCTTTTCTAGAATGTAAGGTAGGATAAATAAAGATGTGAAGAAAAATTTGCTTTTGCTATTCATTAAGGAATGTCTTATAAAGGCGTTTTTTAATAAAGGTAGAAAAGTACTGTATGATTGGCGAGTGAACAAAATAACAGATAAAACTACAAGATCCCTATTTCTTCATGCAAGGGGTTAGATACTGCACTGTTATTGTTCAGTGGCTACTTTCCACTTGGTAAGGGTAGAAGAGACTCTTTAGCAATGGTAAGGGTAAGGGTAGAAGAGACTCTTTAGCAATGGTAAGGGTAAGGGTAGAAGAGACTCTTTAGCAATGGTAAGGGTAAGGGTAGAAGAGACTCTTTAGCAATGGTAAGGGTAAGGGTAGAAGAGACTCTTTAGCTATGGTAAGCAGCTCGTCAGCAGTAAAAGGACTCTCTAAAATCTAACAATTGTTCTCTAGCCTTGGGTAGTGCCGTAGCCTCTGTACCATGGTCTGCCTTCCCTTTAACAGGGATTTCTACCTTCAAAGATACCCTGTATAACCTTCTCTTAACCAGTATATTAACTTTCAATAACGAAAATATTTTTCTCCCGTTAAAATTGGACAGTTACCCTCCCTTTAACCACTAAGTCTACCCGTCTTATAAACAAGATATTTACCTAAAGTTTTCCATTCTTCCTTTAATAACGATATTGAGCCTTTTTATACCACATCTACCGAAGGCGCCAGCCACCCGTTGAGATACTACCGCTAGAGAGTTATGGGGTCTTTTGACTGGCCAAATAATATTACATTGGATCCCTCTCTCGTTACGGCTCAGTTTTCCTTTACCTACACATACACCGAGTAGTCTGGCCTCTCTTTCCTCATACACCTTACAGTACTAGGGATAACAGAAAAATTCTTCTACATTCGAGGGATTAACTGCTGTTCTGTATTGTTCATTGGCTACTTTCTACATGGTAAGGGTAGAAGAGACTCTTTAGCTATGGTAAGCAGCTCTTCAAGGAGAAGGACACTCCAAAACTGAACCATTGTTCTATAGTCTTGAGTAGTGCCATTGCCTTTTAACTTTGGTATTCCACTTTTTTGGGTTAGAGGTCTCTTGCTTGAGGGTACACTCAGGTACACTATTCTATCTGTTTCCTTATTTCCTTTCCTCACTGGGCTACTGTATTTTCCCTGCTGGAGCCCTTGGTCTTATAACATCCTGCTATTCCAACTAGGGTTGTAGATTGGCTATGAATAATAATAATAATAATAATGATAATAATAATAATAATAATTAGTCCATTTTCTACAATTTAGGCTGCATGGCGTCACCACCTCCACACGTTCAGCCTTCTCTTTGTTAGATTTGGGATATAGTAGGCCTCTTTTGTGTGTCTGTCCTCCAATTTGTCTCACATTAAAAAAGTATGAGAGAGAGAGAGAGAGAGAGAGAGAGAGAGAGAGAGAGAGAGAGAGAGAGAGAGAGAGAGATGATAAGATATTGATAAATTTTATCCAAAATCTCTACTACCAATGCCTCAGAGATAACTAATAAGGAAGTGACCAGCCAAGTTTGAAAATCTCGTTACTCCTAAATTGAACCGTGTCCATTACCAAGTTTGTCAGTCAGAAAAAAAAATGAGAAAATTAAAAACCAGCGCCAACTGAATACGGATAAGTATGGAATACGTCACTGTAGGAGAGAGAGAGAGAGAGAGAGAGAGAGAGAGAGAGAGAGAGAGAGAGAGAGAGAGAGAGAGAGAGAGAGAGATTATTCTGACGGTCAAATATAAACCGAACAATTAAAGGTTGTCTTATCAAGCTGGACAATAACATAGAGACTGACCATATATACTTATGATCAGCACTGAAACTCCCTCTCCACGTATAGGCTCCCCCAAACACCCCATCCTTAGCTCACAAGGATGGTGAGGTTGCAGCAAGTTTGAGCGGGACTCGAACCCCAGTCTGGCATTCACCAGTCAGGGACGTTAACGCATCGGACACCACAATCTTAAATTACTTGGATTTGTGCAATTTGTAAGAGACAGACTGAGAAATCAATAGCTTTTATGGTCGAATAAAATGTCCTCATTTTTCACTTATGATATTACACAAAACATTAATATGTACATTTAGTTGTATTTGAAAAATAATATCCTAAAGTATTCTAAGACATCTGATATAAATACAAAGTTCCAATTCATTTAGATTTCATTATGATTTCTTTTTCAGAAACAAATTAATTCCGTGTCATTTTTCATAAGATAAATTAGAGGAAAAAGCCCGAGAAACACAATATCATCATTAAATCTATTCACTCTCCATTTTGTCCCGTTATTTGATAGCTCTACCCATTCAGTACACGTCCCTATGTTACCTGATAACTTTGTTCATTATTTTCGTCTCTGTTCAAACCTTCCATATAATAGGGACCCCGTGGGCTTGAGGGAACAGCCTTCGACATGAGTATGGGGTTTAGGGGCAGCCTAATTCGACTGCACACCGTAAGCGAAATAGTTGATAAAGCTATTCATTTATTCTTTTATTGGTGCTATCTGATCACTTGAGCTTTTCATTAATTACAACAACAACAACAGAGTTTGGTCACTTTTCATGACAGCGCTGGCCAGACCGTATTGAAGGTTGGAAATTTTCGTCTGATTGCTAACAGCATACCAACTTAGTATGGGTATCCATGACTAGTATTGCTTTGCTGATTATGGAGATAAGCAAACCCTTTCACCACGTTAAGGTATTCCCACTCAGTGCTAAATAACTTATGCATTTTAACTGCGGGAAAGTCTATACCCATATTGATATAGGGTTAGACCTATTATCCAGACAGGCCTAGTAATCCAGATACTGGATTAGAGAGAGATTGATTAAACTTATAAAACAACATCAAATGTAAATTATGAAATAAAATGAAAATTTCTTAAAGCAGAAATAAGCCACTAGACCCGAAAAGTGATTGAATAATCATACCATTCATTTACCTGTAGTTATCATCTGATAATTTTGGTCACTTTTAGGTAGGGCCTCAGCTGGGCATATCACATCCGGGGTCATAATTGATTTGATTGGCAGTGTAGCGACAAGCAGGCGTTAATCACCTTTGAATTGGCTGAGCTAATGAAAACAGGAAATGGGCTGATGAACTCCAAAGCTCTCCATGAAGTTATTGGCAGTAAAGGCCTAAGTGATGTGCAGTACCATTTCCGGGAATGCTATTTGAATATGATCAGAGGAATGATTCTCTCTCTCTCTCTCTCTCTCTCTCTCTCTCTCTCTCTCTCTCTCTCTCTCTCTCTCTCTCTCTCTCTCTCAGCCGTTTCTAGTCCACTGCAGGACAAAGGATCAGACATGTCAATCTATATTTGGGGTTTAGCCAGTTTTCATCATCACGCTGATGGTGGGAGATTTTCGTCTGATCGCTCACAGCAAGGCAACCTTGTAAGTGGGTTCCTGCCTGACTAGTACATCTTTGCTGATCATGGCTATATTCAAAACCCCCTTACCACGTTAAAGGTATCCCCACTAAAAAAGGGATATATATATATATATATATATATATATATATATATATATATATATATATATATATATATATATGGAGAGAGAGAGAGAGAGAGAGAGAGAGAGAGAGAGAGAGAGAGAGAGAGAGAGAGCGCGAATAGTTCATATCATTAAATTCAAATATGAGAAGAAAAAAAAAACAGAGTGGGTGTATTTTAGGTTTGATAATATGTACTTCATCAATATTGATGAATATAATTATATTCACATAAACATTCGATGTCCTACCATATCTAAACATAACGAAGTAGCCTCAGATAATTAACAGTAACAGGAATTGTTGTTCGGAAACTAATTTATAGATTGATAATTCCTCCTTTCATGACACCGTGATTAAACGTACTCATATATCGTTTTCTTTGGCAGTGAAGTCGAATATCCATTTATTTACATCTGTACTTGCAACTGGCCACTCATTTATAAATATAATTCATCATATTTTTATTAATGATTATACTTGCGCGTAATTTCTGTTCATTCACAAATAATCAAAACGAAATGCTAAACATATGCAGAAGCAACGGCTGTGTTTTCTGTAAATTTATACTTCATAAATTTTCTTTTCCTAAACATTTCTATGTTGATATATGTAGATTCTGTCTCTTTTTCCACATGATATTTTTGAGCTGCTATAGCATTAGATTACCAAAATCAATAAGGCAATCCTAATTTGGAGGTACAGAACTCATATTTAGTATTGATTTGTTCTATCAGATATGTCACTTTTTATTACACATAAGATAATTTCATTGAAAAACTTAGTTGTAGCGTCATTATTTAAATAATGTTGTGATAATCGGATCTCTTCATAAAGTATTTGTTTTTCTATTCTTATATTTATTCAAATTCTCCGTGAATTTCTTGCTCACCTTTTCCATTATTCATTATTGATTATATTGTGATGAGAACGGAGGAAGCATTGATACAAGGATAGCTATTTAACAACTAACATTATTTAGAGATAACACAGGTATTTTTAGACCCCCAAGGGGTCATATATGAGGGAGAATGTTTACAGTCAATGGATTTTGTCAATAAGGTTGTGGTGTTATAGATGACATAATAGAGTTGAAATTTGCTTGGTACATTGGACGACTTTTCAACTTGGAGTCCGATGCCGGTTATAGTGTTGAAGAAAACGAAGGGCATCCCTCTTTATTTCTGTATGCATTATTTGCTGCCTCCCCCCCCCCCCCCCCCCCGAAGCAGACAAATTTGAAATAGGCCGCTATGCAGAATATACGCAGGTTTTAGGCAGTGATTGGTGATCCAATATGCCTTAACACGAATGTTGGTGAATGAAGCTTTTAGATTACAACCGGTGACAAGGAATGTGCTCATATATGGTGGTGGGAGCATTGGCATGGAACCGTCCGAGTGCACCAAGATGTGTAATTGCGGTGTGTAGGTCTTTCAGTCTGTGATGCTGGGGCCTTAAGTCTGACGGAAGGAGGTAAATTTCCCCACAATGTGACGTTGGTGCTGGAGATCCTCGAAGGAGGTGGCTGGTGGAAATATTCCACAGGGATGATCAACGGGTCGCCGTATACCATGTATACCAGTGAGAAATCCATGGTGTTAATAGGGGTGGTCCTCAGTCCTAGAAGCACTCAGGGAGTTGGGGAAACCAACTGGATTTGGTGCAATAGGCCATCAGAGCTGCTTTGAGTTTGCGATGAAAGCAGTCCATCATTCCATTGGCTGTGCAGTTGTAAGTAGTAGTCTGATGTATGGCGATGCTGGGAAGATGTCCTAATTTGTCTACAATTGAGAAGTGAAAGTGGTACCCCTTTCGGAAGTAATATGCTCTGGAAGTCGAAACTTGCTATCCATCCGGAAAGTACGGCAGCAGTAAATGAGGCGGATGTTGCATCTAGTATGGGGATGACTTCATGCCAGCAAGTGGAACAATCAATGACTTTGAAAAGGCAATGGTGTGCTTCTGACGTGGGTAGGGGGCCAACCACGTGAACTTGAATGTGGGCAAAACGACTCTGAGGCTGATGAAAAGCACCCTAACCCAAAGCAATGTGATGATGCACTTTTGAAGTTTGACGTGAAATACAGTCACGGATCCAATCCTTGGCATTTTTAGTAATGCCATGCCATATGAACTTCAACTTCAGTAGTTATGCAGTAGATTAGAGCGAGAAGTGTGAGAAGCCCTGGATCAATTAAAATGCCTGTCAGCGCATGGAGGAAGGTTGCTTACTAGTACTAATGACACAGAAGAGGGGTGCATTAGGGTCACCAAGGGTAACATCTTCCTAATGGAAATGCATGAAGCATGTCCTGCAGTTTTGGTACTTGGGATCCTTTCATTGAGCTTTTGCCAAGATCTTGTAATTCATTTCCAGGTGTAAGCCGGCAAGTGTGTTCTAAAAGGCCATAGCAACAAGATTCAGTTTACCACAGATTTGGACAGGTAATTCAGATGCCCTCAAGAAGTGGTGGAAGTGACGGAGGGGGAGAATATTAGTATGTCATCTACATAACATACGCAGAAGGGAAGTCCCCTTATATACTATTCAGGATTCTCATGAGATGCCATCCATGATTCGTTGTAATGGGGCCTTTGCATCATGAAGGCCAAGGTAGGAGTAATTGATAGTATGTGTGTTGAAGAGGTTGGTGATGGCATATTACCAGAGGTAATACCCCATCTGGAGGTTGAGGGTCGAGAATACTTTAGCACCGTAAAAGTAGGGAGAGATGTTGGCTGTGTTGCAGATGTTTTAGTGGTCTGATTCCATCTGCATGTTAATGTGCTTGTAATCCCAACAAGAGAGTAGGGATCCATCCTTCTTCAGAACCATGTGGAGGAGTGATGACTATGGGCTTGAGGTCTTTTGACAATAGCCCATTTCATCCTTTTCAGTGATTATGCATTTAGCAGCGGTTATATAGTCTAGTGCCAAACGTCTAAATCTTGCAGACCCAGACCTTGGGGGCTCGTCATCTTTATATGATATTGAATATCATTCCTGGTGGGAACCATGGCCAAATAGTGAAGTTCTGACTGGATGACATTGGGATATAGAGTTAAGAGGTGGGCATAGGTTTTCATGAGCTCACTGATGTGGAGAGCGAAATTGGAGGGAACAGGTGACAAAGGTGTAGATGAGTGGAAATGGGTGAGAAAAATATGCACCGATGAAAAGCAGTCTAACCAGAAAGCAACAATCAATTGTTAAATTTCATAGAGATGAAATCAGCATCAGCGACGATACGGTTATGGAATTGACTAAAGGGTTGGGAGAGGCAGCTATAGCAAGGGTTATGGAGGAATAAGTAATATCTCCCACAGCACTAAGAAAATGGCTGTTTACAACTTGTGCTGCTGACAATTTGGACCATAATCCAAGTTCCACAACAGCACAAGTATGTCTGTTTTAGCATCTGAATGCTAACATAAAAGGTGAGAATAGAAACTTTGCTCAAATCATATAAAATTGAACAAAGTAGAAAAATATCTTTACTTCCTGAATATTACATGAATGTACCCTCATTCGCTTTAAACTTGAGAATCCCCACCCTTATACAGTGGAATTGCAGGGCACCAACAAGTTTTGCTTTCTAAAGATATTTTTCACGAGTGTAAATGACTAGAGGAACTTGGTCTGTCAGACAAGTGTAAAAATGCTGGTAGCACATCATGCATCTCAGAAGTAACAGGCTCCCTTTAAAATAAGCTTGTCATCAATGTTGTCTTTTTTTCAAGAGGCAGCTTCTTCAGTTGCAATGATGAAACATTCCATAGATATTGCAAGAACAGCCACACAGTTTCTCAATCTTGATCAAATCCCAGTTATAAAAGGTGATAAGCCCCTATTTTCAACTGCCAAGCAAATCCAATAGGAATAGCTATTGTAGTATGGGGATAGGGTTATCATGCTCGGAGGCCTGCTTTTAGAAATGGCAGCATTCAAAATTCTGAATGATCTCTGTAAAGACAGTGGTTGGTCTAGAGCTCTAGCAAAAGCAGAAAAATCTACTCCCGGAACATCAGGATCGTTTATCTCTGCTTCAGATGTGAAGTAGACATATCTAGCCCACCAGGTGACACCTTGCATTTTATAGCAGCTGTGAAAAGCCATCTATAGGGCATATATCCGGGCTGCAGAAGAAGAGAGTGAGCTAAGTTGTGAAAGCTGAATGAGAAAATGAGACTCATTGCCCACAATTTTACTTTTAGGATCTTGTGCTTCAGCCAGAACTTCCAGTGTTTATTTTCATTGAGTCTATGAAGAGCCTTGGACAGACAAAATTCACAAGACACATAGCCAAGTTTTATTGTTCAGTCGCAAGATGTATCATGAAAATCAAAATGGCCCGCCATCATTGGCACAGAATGGGCATATCCATCAGGGCACCAAGTTACAGCTGCTGCCTCTACTAGATCAGCAGGCATCAAACAGGCATAACAAAGAGCTTATCGCTGATATTATCATCATGGATGTGACAGATCATGTAAATGCTTTTACACCAACCGAGGGTCTACATTTGAATCTCATGCAAAAGGTGAAGTCCTGCCCAAAGTACAGGAGTGCATATAAGCAAACATTTTAATTCCCTTTTTCCATGCATTTGGTGGGTGTTCCACTATGTCCAAAGATTTGTACAGAAAATATGTGTATGTATATGTGTATATGTATATATATATATATATATATATATATATATATATATATATATATATATATATATATTTGTGTGTGTGCATATAGAAAGATAGATAGATAGATATAGATATATAGGTTAGGCCAACATTGCTTGTTTACTCCCAGAGAGAGAGAGAGAGAGAGAGAGGGGGTGGACTAGGCACCCTCGATAAAAGATGGTAACCAGTCAGTCACATTGTGTGGCCTATTTTACTACTTTTTGGTATTTCTTTTCAATCACCTTTTTTCTGTCAAATGTCAATTGTTATGAAAAATTTGTTTCATCTACTAATCCTTCATTTATTCTTTTCATTTTCTCTTGTCCCTTTTTCTAAACCCTTTCTTTACATATTCCTTGTTTGATAGAGTTACTTAAACATTGAGGGTATTTTTTTTTCTATTTTCATTAATTTCTTTGATTTAATATTTTCCAACTACTTTGTTTTCGATATATTTTTCGTATTTTGTTTGATATATTTATCTCATGATATGGACAACATTTTCAATATATTTAGATGGTCTTTCCTTAGTTATTCTTTTATTTATAAGTGTTTGGCATTATTTTTTTCTTGGGTGTTTTTGATCGAATTATGTCTTAGTGCAAATTGTGTTGCAATGTTTATGTTATAATTTATTTTTTATTGATTTCAATGAAAACGTTTCTATTTTTCTTAATTTTGTGTCTGGTCAAGTTTCTAATATTTCCATAAAATATTTACTGTACTTAAAAACACTGTATCAAATCGCATTTTCATTATATAGTTTTTTCTCAACTTTACGTTATTTAGTGTTTTCCTCTAATAAGTAGTCCTAGAATTTATTTTCCAACTATTTCCAGTTCTTAATTTACTCTCACTTCTTCGCAAAAATTTTTTTATTATTATTTTCTTGTCACAAGCTTCCCGATCTCTTTTTTTATCTGTATCAATTCACATTCTTTAAACATTACTTTGCTGAACTCAAAGTTTTCTTTTCCCAAAATATACCTCAAAGTCTTCCATTTTACTTAGTAGCCGTTAATGGTATTTGATCCTCTCCTAACTCTTATTTGGTTTATTGCCCCTCTTAAAAGCCTTCTATCCTAAAGCCTAGTCAGAGATGGATCCTTTTCTCACTTGAGAGAGAGAGAGAGAGAGAGAGAGAGAGAGAGAGAGAGAGAGAGAGAGAGAGAGAGAGATTCAGTTATCCCGGACTGTAGTAGATTTTCGGATAGTCGTAACTTGGAAAAAGAATGTTGTGTACGTTCTTAGAGAGAGAGAGAGAGAGAGAGAGAGAGAGAGAGAGAGAGAGAGAGAGAGAGAGAGAGAGAGAGAGAGAGAGAGAGATAAACTTGAGCCGAAATCTATTATACTATTTTGTATTTTAAATCAATAGAAACATCAAAAATAGCTAATTTCAGTTTTGATCAAACAGACCATCTCCTGGAGACTGGAGTCTTGAAATGCCATAAGAGAGTTAGTGATTTTGCCAGTAAATTCTTTGAGGTATTGTAAACAGTTAATGTGTCTTACCCACCAAATGGTCCCCCTTTATATTTTATTTCGTCAGGCTACTTGTATGCCAGTACTTATGTTTCATTCAATCTGTGCTGGATCTATATACAAAAAATGTCAAATGAGACCATGAAAGATTTTCTTCTGTCGATATTATAGGTTTTATTGATGCATTTATTTTACACAAATTTATGCAACAGTTTTATTACCTTTCTTTTTTTTATTAGTCTTCAAGTAGTTTTTGCGTTATAGTAAGTTTTCTGTGGCTTTCTCTCATTTACAGTCACCCATTTTTTTTTCATGTCCGACCACATGTTCAGTATAAAGGTTGTGTTATTCATATTTATCATTTTTTTGCAATCTATATGACGTGTAATGGTCCTCGAACCAGAGTGGTCACGAAAGGAGTATATTTTTCATTAATAGAGGCCTGAAAACTTTCAAGGAGAATATATTCCTTTGTATAATGTTTTGTCCCTTCCTTTTTTCCATATAAAGTTGGATTTATTTTTCTTGTCTCCAGTTGTTAGGTATCGTTTTAGTGAAGATGCTAAAGAAATGTTTACTGTGTATTCTTTGTATACCTAAAAAGAATACAAATGAAGCAGGTGAAGTAAGAGAAGATGATGGATTGACAAACCAAGAAAGTTTGCTGGTGTAAACTGGAGTACAAAGGTCATAAACAGACGCAATGAGAAGCACATGTTCTTTAGTGGATTAGGAACAGCTGAAGATATATATATATATATACAGTATATATATATATATATATGTATATATATATATATATATATATATATATATATATACAGTATATATATATATGTATATATATATATATATATATATATATATATATATATATATACATACAGTATATATATATATATATATATATATATATATATATATATATATATATATATAATAGTATATATACAGACTTCAACTTATTTTCTTATATACCCACGTAAACGTTCGGTATTTAACAATATATAACAATTATTACTAACGATTTTCGTGGGAACGATAAGATTTAGTAATAATCCATTAACTTCTGGCTATCAGGAAAATGATTTCGTACGATAATAGCCGATTGCTTCTTTTATACCTTTACGCAGTAAAGGCCCCGGAATCCAGATAGAGCGAACTGGAAGCTCAGTGTTATCTATACGCGCAACGCATTTCTGTAAGCTTGTCAGGGAGACTGGCAATTGATATACATTGTTTCCATTAACTCTCTGCCTCTCACCTTTCTCTCTTCTATTCTCCCTTCCCCCTTTCCATCCCTATCTCCAGCTGTTGGAGTGGTATCAATAAAGACGATAAGAAAGATAGTCAGCCTGTTTAAATACTGAAAAAAGGGCAATTTATTACCATTTAAAGACGTTTGATTCCTTGAATATCTCTCTCTCTCTCTCTCTCTCTCTCTCCTCTCTCTCTCTCTCTTCTCTCTCTCTCTCTCTCTCTCTCTCAGACTAAAGATAAGAGAAGAGGAAGCGAAATATACTGATTGAAACTTTAAGGATTCAGGTTTCAGAAGGTCAAAACGTTTTCTTAAGAGCATAGTTTTTCAGTAAGAGAGGGTGAGTATCGAGTGGCTAAGCCTCACGCAGGCACACCAATATTAAAATGAAAGTTTTTGAAAGAGAGAGAGAGAGAGAGAGAGAGAGAGAGAGAGAGAGAGAGAGAGAGGAGAGAGAGAGAGAGAGAGATTACATATCTATTCATCTTATAAGAATGTGACAATTGTCATCAGTTCTGCTTTTTTCCTTGACTGAAAACAAACTTTTTACAACATCACACAGACATTTTAACCTAAAAACAAATTACCTAAAAACTATGTAAATGAACTAAATCAAATATTGTAGAAACCTCTTGTCAAGCTAGTACTAGTTCGGTTTCTATCTGATATTAGTTCCTTGTCAACCCGATTAGAACTAATTTTTAACCTAAAATAAGTTCATTTATTACCTTTTTACCAAACACCAAAAAAAAATATCGTTTTTTCAACCTAATATTGATATCGTCTGCCACAATATCCTTAACGTGCTTCGAAAAATCAAGCATAAACAATACAAGCACTCTTCTTTCCCAGCGTTATCCCTACATTAAGGAGTCGGTTGCTTGATCCGCCCTCACCTATGCCTGCTGTCAAAGGCATCCTCTTCCACCAAACCTCCTCTCTCCAGACCATCCTCCACCTTATCTTGCCATCTAATTCTTTGCCTCCCTCTTGAGCTTAACCTCCTAACAGGTTCCTCCCAGTCCCTACCCACCATTCTCAGTAGCCATAACATTCTTATCACCTCTGTAATCTTCACTAGACCTTTCATTCTTCTTATTTCATCATTTTCCAATCGGCCAAAGCAGTGATATTCCCATAATAAACTTTAGAATTCTTATCTCTGTTCTCTCATGCTTTACTTCCTTTATTTTTGTCATAGAGCTCACGTTTCCAATCCTTACTTCAATACTGGTCTTGTTACTGTGACAGAGGTCTTGATTTTTAGCTAGATTGGAGTTTTCTTGTCACTGCCTTCCGCCTCTTCTTCCAGGCTGCTTTTATCCTACTCTCAACATCAGCCTCACAACCTCCCCCCTGACTTGTAGTAGATCCCATGAATCTAAATTGTTCCACCTGTTTTATAACCAAGCCTCTACTTTCTTATATGACTAACTTGTCCCTTCTTTCCTTACTGGTCACCGTAACCTCAGTCTTATCCACATTTACCTTTAAGCCACCCTCCTCCAAAGACTCCTGCCACTCGACAACCCCTTTCTGTAAGTCTTCTTCATTTTTAGCGGTAATCATCGAAACATCTGCATATAGCAACTCGAGCAACTCTTCATCTTTGATCTCTTCACTTAGCATCAATGATCAGCACAAATAATAAAGGGCTTAATGCTGAATCCAGCACTAACTTCAAAGGTTTGTTTCCCTAACCGCCGTTATGACTTTACTTTGTGACGGCGCCGAGTAAGGGTGTGAACTCAAAGGCAGATTGGAAACGACTGAGTTATATTATTGTGGAACACTCTCCTTATATACAAAACCTCAAGCCAACAGGACATAACAAGTTCACAAGACAGACAACATTACAGAGGAAAAACCAGACAGGAATTTTCATGTTCGTTTTAGTGCGAGGGAAGAGCGAAGATACAAGCATAATATATACAAAAGGAATTATGTACAATTGTGTGAAACACGGTTGGTACAACTTACTTACTTTGATGGCTGCTTTTCCGGTCCCATACAGCAGGGGAACCTCACTCTCTACAGGACCTTCGCTGTCGTTTTACCTTGTTCATTCACAGTATTTATCTTTTCAAGTCACATATTGTTCATTTACTGTTAAATTGTCACTGTCAAAAGACCCATGAAATAAGAAAGTCTTCAGTTTCCCCTTGAAAGCCTTAATGTCTTCAATCATTCAAATGTTTCGTGGGAGCTTATTATATAGTCTCGGGGCCGCATATTTAAAGGCTCTGGAGCATAAAGTAGACATAAATCTAGGTTCCAATAGTTTGAAGCCATCTGTAAGTATTTTCGTGTCGACACGATTTGTTGGCTGTGCAATATGTAGCAATTCTCAAGTATTTTGGACGACCGGTTCTGATAACTTGGTGGGTTATTATATATATTTTAAATTCAATTCTCGCTTTAATCGGCAGCCAGTGTAAATCAATTAGATACGGGTGATCCTTTCTCTAAGTGGGACACATTTTATCAGTCTTGCTCCTCTGTTTATTATGTTTTGTAATTTCTTAAGTTGGACTTTTGGTAGAGTTGTAGTAGTCAATCCTGGTAATAACACAGTGTATCACAAGTTTCTTAACAGAATTTTCGTCCGGGTACTTTTTTATAAATGCAATATTTCTTAGATGATGACCAGCACTTTTTATTACATTATTCATTTGGGTATTTAGAGACAGGTTACAGTCAAGAAATACACCTAAATCTCGAACTTTACTAGATATCGGCACTGAGTCATTATTTATGTTCATTTGAATATCACCTAAGTTTCTCACACTGTTTCTCTTGCCCACCACCATGAATTCAGTTTTGTTCTCATTTCATTATAGTTGTTTAAATGTCATCCATTCTCTAACACTATCAAGGATTCGGTTTAGAGTTTCAGTAGTGTCATGTATATCATTTATGGAGAAGTAAAATTGTGTGTCATCTACAAATAGTTTAAACTTCACGCCATGCCTTTGTAGCATTTTCGATAGACCAATAGTATAGATGCAGAATAAGATTGGGCCAAGTACACTCCCCTGGGGTACCCCTCTGTTTAAGGGTTCATATGATGAATAAGAGTTTCTAATTTGTACACAGCAATTTCTACCAATCAAGTAGTCTTTTAGGTATTCGAAACCTTGATCTTCAACACTTATGGACCTAGATCATTTAATCCTCGTTCTTTTTTATATTACTTCAACCATTCTAATTAACCTCTCTGGGACTTTCATCTTTCTCAAGAATCAAAACATAATTTCTCTTGTGATTCTATCATAAACTTCTCGAGATCTACAAAGGCACAGAAGAGCTTTTGGTTTCTCTCTCTGCCTTACTGTAAAGAAGGCATCCTCGTTCGTGTTCCCCTCTCATGAGTCCATACTACCGTCTCCAAATGTTTACATCCTTTCTCAATCTCTCATCTACTACCTTCTCAAAAACTTTCAAACCATGTTCTGTTAATTTAATTACCCTGTAGTTACCACATTCCATGACATCAACTTTCTGCTTAAATATAAATACTATTAGACTCTCCTCCCAGCCTTTAGACATTATTTCCTCTTCCCATATTGCTCTTAATAAATCCAGAACCAATTTTCCCCCTGTGGAGATAGTATCTTCACCATTTCAGTTTGAAACTCTGATAAACCTGTTTTTTTTCTCTCTCTCAATATCTGTTTCTCTTCTGTATTTCGTATCTCCATCGCTTGTCCCTCCACCCTCTGTACTTCTCTCTTTCTCATTTTAGGTATTCAACAGGTGTTCAAAATACTCTTCATTTTCTTGTGTGCTTATGCCTATACAATATATTTTCATCTCTGTCCTTGATGACTCCGAGTTGCCCCAAATCTGGCTGTTGTATTTTCGTTAAGTTTCAAATCCTATTGATATCCTTTTCTCGCTCCCTTGTCCCTAGCCTTTCGTTCAACATTGCACCTCTGAAATTTTGTCCGACTTCTGAATGTTCAGTGAAAATTGCCATTACGTAGTTTAAAAAACTGCTCTCTCTTTTGTTCCAACGGAACGTCCCCAGTGAAGCTGATATTGCGTGTGAAAAGTACATGAAAAGTTGTATTTTATAGTCTTCTTTATTAGATCCTTAACTTTTTATACTTCTCGATATGGAAATTGGTTATTAGGAATAAATGTGTAGTGAAGCAGTATATTTAAGCTCGTTTCTCCCATTCACCTTGGCATATCCCCGTGCTGTTTATGTTGCAACGATAAAACCTATTAGAAAAAGACATAGTCGATTCGAATTGGGTGGAAAAGTAATGACACTCACTTTACGAGACTGGCCCAGAAACTGTTCTCGTAGTTGTTATTGTAAACAACTCTCTCTCTCTCTCTCTCTCTCTCTCTCTCTCTCATCTCTCTCTCTCTCTCTTCAGAAGTAAAATATTAACTTTTGTTTGCCCTTTGCCTGTAGGCTTTACTTGTTGACCCACTCGTACATTACTACCCACTTTGGATAGGAATCAGATATTCGAAGATTTGGGAAGACGTACTCCAAAAAGTTGTTGTATATTATGTCCTTTTATCAATAGGGAACTTATTGTAAATTTTTGGTTTTGCAAACTTGAATGAACAATACTGGAAGTGGATCATTAATTAAATCACTGAATCCATTTGTAGTAAGTTGAAACCCTTATTGAGAAATATTTTAACAAAGGCAATGTTTATACTGTCCATATCCGGTGACGATAAACAGGGATATGTGTGGGGTTAAAGAAAGACAATTTACAGGCCACTAGGACACCTGAATCCCAAGCTTAGTCAGCTGTCAGGGTTAGACAGTCAGACTCCTCTTGATGTTTCACCTGAATTTCACATATGCGGTTTCTCACCAGAATATGTCTTATTATCATTAATTATTCAAGTTAAATTAATGTAATCCATTCTTTCAAACTTTAAAGAACATTGCCCAATCCCAAATTTGTATTTTCAATGTTCGTGAGAAACTGTTATTAATTAGTAGTTTGAACTTCGTTCCTTATCGTAAAGTACATTTAAGAATTAAAGCGTATAAACAAGACTGGCCCAAACATACTTCCAAGAGGCCACTCAATTTCTTAAAGTTTCATGAAGTAGATAAAAATATCCAGTCCGTAAACAGAATATAAATAATTTAGAAAAAATCATTCATGTCTATATCAAAAGCCAAAGTAAGACCATGCAAAACTTTTAATGATAAGCTTTCATTTTATATATATATATATATATATATATATATATATGTATGTATGTATGTATATATATATATATATATATATATATATATATATATGTGTGTGTGTGTGTGTGTGTATATATATATATATTAAATTACTGATGGGATAAAAACTCTATTATCAATGGTGCCACACCATGTTGAGTATATTTTCTTAAATACTGCTATTATCTCTCCTCCCTCACTCTCGGCATTATTATTAGCTCACCTAACAGCGTAAAAGCTTAAAAGAAAGCACACAAACTAATAGGTTACTTAAAGAGGCAATTCAAATACAGAAACAAAGACAATGTACTACAACTGTACACATCACTAGTAAGACCCCATTGAGAAGGATATAGACAGACTGGAAGTAGTACAAGCTAGGGCCAACAAACTACTCGTAGTTCCGACACCTAAGACAATTAGGATATAGACGGAGGATGGAACGTTTGAACTTATTTGATCTACAAACTTGACGACAAGGGGACAGTTGATAGGACCATTCAAAATTCTTAAAGCAATAACTAATGTAGATTACAAAGCAAGCTTTTCACGATTAGCCGAGGTAACGGAATTGAAAGATAAACCACATAAAAACTCTAAACGTTTTAAACCAAATCGCTCTACCAAAGAGCAAATGGAGTCTCCCCGGAAGGACTAAAAATATTTGAGACATCCAAAATTCTTGTAATAACACACACACACACTCTCTCTCTCTCTCTCTCTCTCTCTCTCTCTCTCTCTCTCTCTCTCTCTCTCTCTCTCCTCTCTCTCTCTTCTTTTATTATTAACAGATTATTATTATTGTTATTATTATTATTATTATCAACTGTCTGCTGTTGAGCATTCTCTTGTTGATACTAGAATTAAATTTTATTATTTATAATAAAAAATCTCTCTCTCTCTCTCTCTCTCTCTCTCTCTCTCTCTCTCTCTCTCTCTCTCTCTCTCTCTCTCTCTCTCTCTCTCTCTCTTTTTATTATTAACAGATTATTATTATTGTTATTATTATTATTATTATCAACTGTCTGCTGTTGAGCATTCTCTTGTTGATACTAGAATTAAATTTTATTATTTATAATAAAAAATCTCTCTCTCTCTCTCTCTCTCTCTCTCTCTCTCTCTCTCTCTCTCTCTCTCTCTCTCTCTCTCTCTTTTTATTATTAACAGATTATTATTATTGTTATTATTATTATTATTATTATCAACTGTCTGCTGTTGAGCATTCTCTTGTTGATACTAGAATTAAATTTTATTATTTATAATAAAAAATCTCTCTCTCTCTCTCTCTCTCTCTCTCTCTCTCTCCCTCTCTCTCTCTCTCTCTCTCTCTCTCTCTCTCTCTTTTTATTATTAACAGATTATTATTATTGTTATTATTATTATTATTATTATCAACTGTCTGCTGTTGAGCATTCTCTTGTTGATACTAGAATTAAATTTTATTATTTATAATAAAAAATCTCTCTCTCTCTCTCTCTCTCTCTCTCTCTCTCTCTCTCTCTCTCTCTCTCTCTCTCTCTCGACAATGTACGAATGCTCTGATATTCGGGTAACCATCACATTTTCTTTTGATGTTCAAACGAATGTGTTCTCAGATATCCTCTCGCCCATCTGACGCCTCCTCGTTTGAAGGCCCAGACAGGTAACAGTCCTTTCCTTACATGTTCTCTTCACACCAAATCCGGGAGATCCGACACCAAGGGCTACTTTTGTTGTCCTGTCTAAATTAAGCCCGAGAGAGAGAGAGAGAGAGAGAGAGAGAGAGAGAGAGAGAGAGAGAGAGATTATCTTCAAAAGAGAAATAGAGGTGAATAGAAAAAGGGAGATTTGTTTCCAGCAAGAGAGAGAGAGAGAGAAAGTGGGAGTCGGTAGAGGGGGAGAGATAGGGAGAGCTATAGACAGATAATTAATTAATTCATTTTATTTTGAAATATTGTGGTATCCATAAGTAGTCATACAAAATTTCCTTTTAACCAAAATATTATTTTTCAAACAGTTGTCCATTTTATCTTGACACAATCTATTTACTATATAGAAACTTTACAATCAAATTATTTTTCTTCTTTTCCAAATACATAATAGTTTCAACCTATTATATGCTATCTTACCCATTAAACTTACTGTTCCCCATGTAAAAACACGTTCTACTAAAAAAAACACTCATTTTAAGACACCCCATTGCCAGTTTACCCTATTACAATTATATTATGTATTTGACTTAGGCCTTTATATGTTATTGCAAACACATTTGATCTTTGATCCTTAGGATAAAAAATATTTTTATATATTTTTCACTATAACCTAGGATGGTCATCGATTTTGCTGCATACGATAACTGCCTTTATGGTTGGGGCAAGGCCAATAGAATAATGGCCTATGTGGCAATGTCCCTCAAACTCGTTAGTTTCTTTGGTCGCTGCATCTCACTATCATTATGAGCAAAGGATGGCGAATTTATGGGAGCCTATAGGTCTATCTGCCGAGTCATTAGCAGCCATTTCCTGGTCCTCCTTGGTCCTAGCTTAGGGGGTGAGGGGCTTGGGCTCTGATCATATGTATATATGGTTAGTCGCTAGGGCAATGTCACTGCCCCTTGCCTCTGCCATTCATGAGTGGCCTTTAAACCTTATATTGCCAAAATCAAGGAGGTCAAAATGAAATTTTATTTTTTTCGAGTAATGATTGCTACATTTCCATATGCATTTCATTTTATTATCGACTTGTGATACTAATTACAGTAGTACTGTCTGACCAGTCAAAAGACCCCCTAACTCTCTAATCTATCTCAACGGGTGGCTAGTGCCCTGGCCAACCTACTACCTACCTATATATATATATATATATATATATATATATATATATATATATATATATATATATTGTTTACAGATCTTATGTACACACACCCAAGATCATAAGATATTATGAATTATACGAGTATATAGTATTCTTATTTAGTTGAAGGTCGAAGAAAATGAAGAAAACAACCATGAAGTTACTTAACCAAGGAACAATAGATAGAAGCTCGTCTTTAAGTTACAAATGAGACTATCTCGCCGAGATTTAAACTAAATACCAATGAGGCAAGGAAATGGCCGCTGCGAATATTGCTTATCTGTAATGTGGAACTGGAATCTCATAATGGAGGTATTCAGGAATTTGGAACGTTTAAAGGTAAGCCATCCCTTGGTAATTTTTGGCAGCTTTTGGCCTTCCAAGGAGAATCAAATAATATACTATTAGCTAGGTCAGAAGTGATATGATAATGATAGTATGAATAATAACATTAAAAGGTTTAAAGTTTACTCATGTATGGCAGAGCAAAGGACAGTGACAATGGCCTAGAGACTGACCATATAATTATAAAGTACATAATATGATCATCGCCCAAGCGGTCCTATCCATCCAAACTAGGACCGGGGAGCGCCAGGTAATGGTTGCTGATGATCCAGAAGGTAGGTATGTAGGCTCACAAGGAGGGTGAAGTTGCAGACACTATAAGAAACTATCGACTCTGAACGGGTTTCGAACATCAGTTCAGCAGGTTGCTAGGCAGGAACGTTTCTAATAGGCTGGACCACCCCATTTATCATTATTATTAATATTACCTCTGCCAACGAAGTTGGGAGGAGGTTTTATCTACGCCCCTGTTTGTCTGTGAACAACTTCCTGTCCACAATTCTATCATAGAGTATTGAAACTTTCAGGGATTATTTGTTTGGTTGAGATGTGGAAGTGATTCAGTTTTCCTAGGTCAAAGGTCAAGGTCAAGCAAAAGGTCAGCTGAATTAATCCTAACCTTAATCCCAAGTTCGCCCATGGTTGTCACTTAGACTTCAAATACACCTACGGTCTAAATTGCCAGAAAGGCAAGCTGGTTTCAAGAAATAAGCTGCCGTGGCGGAGTTCTGCACTATTAGAGTGTTTTTCTAGTTATTCTTATTATTGTCAATATTATGATTATTATTGTTTTTATTATTACTTCTGCTATTATTAATACTTTTGATATAAATGATGTTATTATCATCAGTATCATTATTCCTGTAAAATAAGTAGACTGCACAGATTCATCAGAGCACTGGATCATTCTAAGCAAGTTTTCTCAAATCCCATTTAGTACCTGACATTAAGTCTACTATGGCTTCGAGCCAAGACGGTGTAAGTTAGGCCGGAATCACATAGGAAGTGACACGACACGCGTGACGCGTGACCCGTAAAGTGTCATGCGTGAAAAGTAAAGTGGTAACAAAGATCTTTACCGGGTTCGTCACATTGGACATAACACGTCAGGAACATGTCGACCAAAAGTGAGCCTGTTCACTTTTCATGAGAGTGTCAGGCAATACTGTGTTCTTCAGCAGCACTTTTCATTTAGTTAACAGTAAAATTGGACTAGGATTAAAAAAAAAAGATACATTGTATTTAACCTACTGTTCTTTTTTTCATTTCTTTAAATAAGAATAAAATTTCAATAGGGCCATACTTTAAAATTATACATTGTGTTCAACCTGCTGTCGTATGTGTTTTTTTCTTATACGTAAGAATCGAACTTAGTTTTGATTTGAAAAAAAAAAAAATAATATACATCGTTTTCAAACTGCTGTTATGAATTTTTATTATGATTTTAAAGAATAAATTTTGTTCAACCTGCTATTGTAAGTGTTATTTGGGTGTTATCAATTGTTTTGGTAATGGTTTGTATGTGTATGTTTTGTTGTCGTGTTCGTTGTTACTGTATCTGCTGTTGCTAATAAGCTTTAAAACTAATTTCAAACAACTGAGGATTGAGATCAATTTTTTCCTGATGATATTGGTTTTCGCTAATTACATGCCCCAGATTGCCAAATATGGAAGCACTAATGACTTCAGTTCCACATAAATCTTGTGTGAGACTTTTAAATGATCAGATTTATTTTTTTTTAATCTTTGTATTTCATCAGTTAGCATATTTTTTTTTTTTATCAAATTTTCCTTTTCCTCAGTACAAAATACTCCTGGAATCAACAGCTTATATTTCCTTTGCTTACTCAATAAAACTATTGCAACATTAGTCAAAGAATACCATCATGTCAATTGACAAACGTAAGCACATGCCTTTGCCTATGTGACAGGGTGTCATGTGGTGTGAGATGTCTCGCATTTTGGTGTTTCCAAACCTCGTGTTGCCTCACCACTTATGTGATTCCAGTCTTAAGGAGCAGCTAGCAACTTTCTAGCTGACTAGAAATATATAGCAGAATTTTTCTACGATGAAACCGAATGCCTATTCATACTGCTCCTCCTTTACAACAATTGTCTAAATTTTTCGTCACCCCTTCTGATGCTAGACTCGTCTGAGATATATATATATATATATATATATATATATATATATACAGATAGATAGATAGATAGTATATAATTACATATCCATATATCTATCTATCTATTTATCTATCTATCAAGCCACTTCCCACAATTTGGAGGTTAGCCAACAGGAAATAAAGAACCAAAGAGGAATTTTCTTCGCTCCTCCCAGCTTGACGAAGGATTCAGCCGAGTTTGGTTGGTACTGTTATGGTGTGACAGCCCACCCATCCCCGTTATCCACCAGAAAGGAAGTTTCATATGCTGAATCCCCTTCTGCTGCTACCTCAGAGGTCACCAAGGAGACCGGAGAATGCAGCAGCGTCACTACACCCCCCCCCCCTCCCCCCCCCAAGCGCTTCTTCTTTGATATCTCACAGGAAATAAATATACAGGAGAGTGAAGGTTCTCTGTTCTGAGTTATTGGATGATTCGCACCTTTTAAAGCTTGGGATACTCCATTTCAAGCCTCTCCTATGCTATAGTCCTTGATAGTTTAGTTAAACTAACATTGCTTATTATATATGTAGCAAAATTGAAGGTCCCTTGGTCCGAGCATGGTAGGTAACATATTGCGGCTTAGTTAATTTCTTTTAGATCTTTTCGTGAAATAGTAATTTTTTATAGTATAATTAACAAAGACCGTCAATTATATATCTTACAATACTATAATTATTATCATTATTATTACACGAATTTCGATTTACTCGAAAAGTTAAGTTTGCTTTCTCAGTTTCAAACGAAAACTCGGTCAAAGCAAATACAATCCGCTGAGAACTGAGAGTCGGAATTTGCTTTGTTTCATGTAGACGAGAAAAAAAGGAAGTGGCGTAAGGAAAAGGAGTAAAGGAAATAAGAGAAACGAACTTATATGTCTATTTAGAGACCAAACAGAAAGGACCTGGCCAGGAGCCCTTCGCTGGTTATTCGTGATACTTTTTTGTTCTTTTTCTTTTTGTATCTCAAAAAGATATTAGCTTAAGTTATAAAAGAGTTTCCTGTTTGAGATGCTGCAGACTTACCTTTCAACTCTCTCTCTCTCTCTCTCTCTCTCTCTCTCTCTCTCTCTCTCTCTCTCTCTCTCATTTCTCTGATAGTCAATTTTATGAAATAGTAGAGTTATAGACTTTAGAAAAAAGTTGATGTATATATATATATATATATATATATATATATATATATATATACAGAGAGAGAGAGAGAGAGAGAGAGAGAGAGAGAGAGAGAGAGAGAGAGAGAGAGAGAGAGAGAGAGAGAGAGAGAGATCAGGAATAAACAAGGATCCATAAAAAGAAAGAAATATAATTTGGCCTTCATAGCTGTTGTGAAAAAATTTACATATAATCATGGTTCTCTAACTCAACGTCACTAATTTTCACAATTATTTTATTTATCATCATGATAACTCATGATTAACGTTTGCTTGTTTCACCCAAGCATCCTATGGACAAACCTTTGCTTCAAGTATCTAGATTTGCAAGTCAAAATTAAGTCGCACATGATCGTTAAGTGGAGCTTGTCACAAGAGTGAGAAGATCACTTCAACAAAATCCCCCAATATTGGTTACTTGTTGCAAAATTTAGTAGCAAGATGCTGAATAATGCAGAAATCCGTGGTATTAGGATGTAATTTGAGCTATTATAATGGTCAGATTGATGTACGGAAGTAGGCAGTAGGTTGGCAAAGACACCAGCCACCCGTTGAGATAGCCTTGTTAAAGAGATAGTGGGTTCTTTGACTGGCGAGAGAGTATTACATTGGAACCCTGTATCTGGTTACGGCTTAATCTTTTTTTTTTTTTTTTTTTTTTTTTTTTTTTTTTTTTTTTTTTTTTTTTTTGCATATTCTTTCGATATTCTTATACACGTAATAACTCTGAGATTACAGAATAATTCTACTCTTAAGGGGTTAACTACTGCACTGTAATTGTTCACTAGCTACTCTTCTCTTGGTAAGAGTAGTAGGGACTCTCTAGCTATGGTAAACAGCTCTTCTATGAGAAGAATACTCCAAAATAATTGTTCTCTAGTCTTCGGTAGTGCCATAGCCTCTGTACCTCGGTCTTCCACTGTTTTTGGGGTAGAGTTCTCTTGTTTGAGGGTACACTCGATCACACCATTCTCTCTTATTTCCCTTGATCTAAAGT
>NC_090727.1:138515071-138522571 GCF_036898095.1 Palaemon carinicauda | reverse complement strand
TTTTCCTGTTTTTGTTACTTGCCATCTTTTTTTCTCAGTTACTGCCCTTTTTTATCTTTCTCTATACCTGAAAATTTTAATACTTTTGCATTTCAATTAATCATGTTATTCCTTCTCAAAACTTTTTTATTTCGTCACTCATTAACTTATATATATATATATATATATATATATATATATATATATATATATATATATATATTTATATATTTATATATATATGCTGTATATATATATACATATATATACTGTATATATATATATATATATATATATATATATATATATATATATATGCACAAAAATGTGTGCGTATATATATGTAATACTGTATATATTGTTAAATGCCAGCTATCCTCGCCATGGATCCATGTACATATAGTGTACATACTGTAAATATTAATATTATTGATTGTCTCTTTTAATGATTAATTTCTAGAAAGTTATAATTCTTTAATATTTTAGTTGATTTTGTTTGAACTTCTAAATCCTATCTCCCTTTCCTGTTCCTGCTTTGTTCTCCTTGGTCTTTTAATCTAAGGTTTAAAGGCTACTCATGAATGGTGGAGGCAAGGGGCAGTAACGTTGCTCTAGCAAGCAGGACAATGCCTTAGGGGCTGACCATATATACATATGATCAGCGCTTAAGCCCCCTCTCCACCAAAGCTCCGGCACGCTGTTTTATCCTATTTTTCTTCCTCTTGTTTTTTTTTTATTCTTTTTTTTTTAGTTTTTATACTTTATATATGAAAGATCTAATTTAATGTTGTTACTGCTCTTAAGAAATATTTTATTTTGATTGTTTATTACTTCTTTTGAAGTTTGTTTATATCTTTGTTTCCTTTCCTCAGTGGGCTATTTTTTGTCCTTGTTAGAGCCCTCGGGTGTATAGCCTCTGGCTTTTCCAACTAGGCTTAGCTTCAAATATATATATATATATATATATATATATATATATATATATATATATATATTATAGACCATATATGTATAGGCTTTCAGTATTGGATATTTATGTATAGGCCTTCAGCATAGCCTGTGTGTGTAGACTTATTGTATAGATGGTCTATGTATAGGCCTATATTACAGCGTTACTCTGTATGCATATACCATATAGAATAGCCTACATATGAATAGGCCTACAGTATATATATATATATATATATATATATATATATATATATATACTTAAAGCATAGTCTACTTATGTATAGACCTAGAGCATAGCCTATATATGGATAGACCTAGAGCATAACCTATACAGTATATGTAAAGGCCTACAGGATTTTTATAAGCAATGTATTTCAGCATTTTGTTGCACTTACGTGTTTTCAGTTTAAGAGCGTTTATAGAATGAGTATGGGCTTATCTTATGCCGCTTGATAGTTGATAGCTCAGCATTTAAGTCTTTATTGAATAGAGAGCAAAAAATGCTTTC
Source organism: Palaemon carinicauda (assembly GCF_036898095.1). Taxonomy (NCBI): domain Eukaryota; kingdom Metazoa; phylum Arthropoda; class Malacostraca; order Decapoda; family Palaemonidae; genus Palaemon; species Palaemon carinicauda. The sequence goes on along the minus strand of NC_090727.1, from coordinate 138,521,133 downwards.
TCTTAGGTGGCATAGCAACGTACTGTGTTATGTCATCATAGAATTACGTATGCGGCAAGTTTAATGTTAGTAGGCAAAGAATTTTCGATTTTTATACATATATAAAATCTTAATATTGAAGGATGAAATTTAAAAAAAAAATCATATTTTGAATTTTTTTTTTTTTTGTGGTAATTTGGGTTTCCTTATCAAAATTTAAAGCAATGTTATAGTATTTTTTTTTATATGGAAAAGCTTATCTTTAGAGGGTGCATAAATAGGAATGAGACAATTCTTCCTGAAATTACATCAAAATAAAAAAAAATAAAAAAATTAAAAAGGACACTTTGGTATGAATAAAAGATTACGGTGTAGAACAAGAAATTAAAAGCATTGAAACTAGTTCTGTGCAAAATTCTGAAAAAAAAACACCTTGGGAGACTTGAACTGGTAAACAAGCACGAAACAATTCTGTTGGGATAACCTAGAGGATATGCACTGAAGATGGAAAAATGTGAGCTTCTTTTAGTATGCTATGTTCCTTGATGAAGAGGTACAAGCTTTTGTCTAGTGAACAAATAGTCGGATATCTAGATGTATTCTTCTGGATGCCAACCATATGGTTGCTCTGTTGGAATTACCCAGAAGACTGGCTCTGTAGACAGACGAAACTGGGGTTCATTTAGTATACTATGTTCCTTGATGAAGAGATACAGGGTCTTTGTCATGCTCACTAGTGGTCAGATATCTACATTTATTCTTCCAGATGCCAACCATATGGTTGCTCCCACAGGAACGGCTTTGTAGACAGAAGAAGCTGAGGTTCTTTTATTATGCTGTGTTCCTTGATGAAGAGGTACAAGCCCTTTGTCATGTGAACAAATGGTCTGATATCTAAATATATTCTTCCAGATGTCAACCATATGGTTGCTCTGTTGGAACTACCTAAAAGACCAGTCCTCTAGAAGAAGCTTAGCTTCTTTTAGTATGCTGTTCCTTGATGAAGAGGTACAAGCCCTTTGTCATGTGACAAATGGTCTGATATCTAAATATATTCTTCCGGATGTCAACCATATGGTTGCTCTGTTGGAACTACCTAAAAGACTAGCCCTCTAGAAGAAGCTTAACTTCTTTTAGTATGCTATGTTCCTTGATGAAGAGGTACAAACTTTTTGTCATGTGAACAAAAGGTCAGATAAATAGATATATTCTTCCGGATGTCAATCATACCGTATGGTTGTTCTGTTGGAATTATTATTATTATTATTATTATTATTATTATTATTATTATTATTATTACTAGCTAAGCTATAACCCTAGTTGGAAAAGCAAAATTTTATAATCTCAAGGACTCCAACAGGGAAAAATAGCCTAGTGATGAAAGGAAATAAGGAAATAAATAAACAGTATGGGAAACAATGAACAATTAAAATGAAATATTTTAAAAACAGTATCAACATCAAAACAGATATTTCATATATATGCTATAAAAAGACTTGTCAGCCTGTTCAACATAAAAATATTTGCTGCAAGTTTGAGATTTTGAAGTTCTGCCTATTCAACTACCCAATTAAGATCATTTCAGAACTTGGTCATAGCCGAAAACTTGTAGAATACTGTGTATTATTGATCCTTGTGATGAAAAAGGGATGACTATTAGAATTAACTGCATCCTTGGTATTACGAACAGGGTGGTACTGTCTGGGAAGATAAGAATTATGAAAAATATAATGCAACATGCATAATGAAGTAATTGAACGACGTTGCCAGAGATTAATATCTAGATCAGGAATAAGAAATTTAATAGCTCGTAAGTTCATGTCCAACAAAATAGGATGAGAATCAACAGCTGAAGACCAGACTGGAGAACAATACTCGAAACAAGGTAGAATGAAAGAATTAAAGCAATTCTTCAGAATAGATTGGTGCCTGAAAATCTTACAAGACTTTCTAAAAAATGTGTATATAGTATGGAAGGTAATGCCCCAAGAACACTACCCTGAGGAGCACCAGATATCACATTCCTATATTAGGTAAATGTGTGTGTGTGGTAACTGTAGCTCCTCTGATTTCCATATTTCAATTCCCATATCATCTAAAGATTTTTAACATCTGGCAAAATGTCTAAATATGTATGCTGAAGGTAATCGTCTGTTCCCTAGTTTGCAATTTGGGTTTTGTGAAGGTCTTGGAGCATGTGATGCCATTCTTACAATATCCAATGCTGTACATAGCACAGAAATCCCTTGACTGTGGCCAGCAAGTTCGTATGATTGGTCTTGATTTCAGTGCTGCCTTTGTTCGTGTTAAACATGAGGCCCCTGTTTTCAAACTCAAAAGTTGGGAGTAGTGGAGTCTTTTCTTAGCATCATTATTAAATTTCCAAGTACTAGACTGCAAAGAGATGTTGTAGGGCACCATAGAAAGTGTAGGAATGTGATATCTTGGGTTCCTCAGGGTAATGTTCTTGTCCCATTACTTTTCATGCTATATACACATGATATGTGGTTTGTGTTAGAAAACAAGATTGGTGAATATGTAGATTATGGTAATCTCTTTACCTCAATTCCATCTCCTGAATATAGATCTGAGGTTGCTGAATCCGTTAATAGAGACCTAGGTAAAATTAGTACATTGTGCAAATTATGGAGTATGGGGGTGAACACTTACAAAACTCAAAGTATGATTGTATGTAGGTCGAGTAGAGTGGTTCCTCAACAATCAGATCTCTGCATTAATATATTTCTTTAATTCTATAGGACGCCTTTAAAATTTTAAGCATGATTCTTGATTACAAATTTACCTTTGAGAGATACATTCAGTCTGTTTCTTCTTCAATTGCACAAAAAAATGACTTATTCAGAAAGTTTTTCAATATTTTCGGGGATCAATCTATTGTAGAGAAGTGTTTTAATTCCTTCAATATGCATTCTTTCAAGTATTATTCTTCGGTCTGGCCTTAAGCTGCTGAATCCCGTCTGACGTTTTTGGACTAGCTTGGGATCTATTATTTTTTTTTTCCTAATCTAAATATCAATCTATTGTACCGTCGTTCAGTTAGCTTTTTTATGCATATTGCATAAGATTCTTCATAAGTCTCATCGTACATTACATTCAGATCTTCCCAGACTGCATCATTCAGTATGCAGCACTAGGTATGCAGTGAATTCTATCGGTCTTGCCATCTACATCATAAGACTCAATACTAAACAGTATTCTTGAAGATTTATTCCAGCTATGACCAGATTGTGGAATGATCTTCTTAATCAGCTAATTGAATCGGTGGAACTTCAGAAGTTCAAACTTACAGCTAATGTTTTCATGTTGCACAGGCTAACATATATCTCTTTTCATAGTTTATATATGGCAGATCTATTTTAATGTTGTTACTGATCATAAGTTATTTTATAATAATTATTCATGACTTCTCATATAGCTTATTTCTTTCTTTATTTCCTTTCCTCATTGGGCTGTTTTCCCTGTTGGAGCCCTTGCTTAATGATTTTCCAACGATGGTGGCTGCCTAGCTAATAATAATAATAATAATAATAATAATAATAATAATAACTGAGTGCGGTGGCAGAAAGAGGCTACATTTCTCGAAAAATTATTTGTGAAATTTTGTCGATTACATATTCTAAAAGGAATGCAAATGATTGCTTTGAGCTAAATGATATACTTTGAGCTAAATGATACCAGGTTAGATGAAAATGAGACCTAAATTTAAACGCCCGTGCTGGTTATAGCTCCGGATAAAAGAGTAGGACTTACTGTATGTATGGATATCGCTCTCACTGTTCCTTTTCTGGATCACATTGAAACATGGGAGCTAGCAAACCGACCGACCGAGAGCCTTTAGATTTAAAAACAAACTATAGTACTAAAATATCAATAATTTTCTTCGTTTATCACCTGTAATTTCTCATTTTAGATATTGATATTTATAGTTCTTTATTTACTTTTACACAAGGTGAGAGGAAGAGAAAACATCCAGTAAATAAACCCAAAGATTTCTTAACATCCGTTTGTTTTTCTCAAGCTTTGTTCAATCAAGTAACATCGTTATTTCACGGTCCAAAATTGTACTCTCTCTCTCTCTCTCTCTCTCTCTCTCTCTCTCTCTCTCTCTCTCTCTCTCTCTCTCTCTCTCTCTCCGGCGAGCGTTTAGAAAAAAGCACCAGCTCGGGCTAATATTTCTGTAGTACACAATACATTTACGCTTTACGAACCCGATCCGGAATGGGTTCCAATTATGAAGTCAGTCTGGTTGTTTTGGGGCAATTTAAGTATCGCCCAACAATTCGCCTCTCTCTTTTCCTACTTCCCACGCCCACTGCGAGGTAGACAGGCATTCAGGGAGAGAGAGAGAGAGAGAGAGAGAGAGAGAGAGAGAGAGAGAGAGAGAGAGAGAGAGAGAGAGAGTGATGGAAGTCTCCCCTTTCTCAGTTAGTTTTGTGTCGATTACCTGGATAGGCAAACAAACAGAGAGAGAGAGAGAGAGAGAGAGAGAGAGAGAGAGAGAGAGAGTATTCTTTTATTCAATATTCTGCATTCACTGGAAGATAGGCCTATATAGGAACGAGAGAGAGAGAGAGAGACGGGAAAAACTTCATTAATAAAGAAATGGGGTTATATATAGAAAAACCCCCGTTTCCTTCAAAAATTACTTTTCCTTCCGACGCAAATGAGAGAGAGAGAGAGAGAGAGAGAGAGAGAGAGAGAGAGAGAGAGAGAGAGAGAGAGAGACCAAAAAATATCCTTTAATTTCAAAAACCTGCATTTAGTATAAAGGTAGGCCTACTTAGGAACAAGAGAGATATAGGGAAATTCTCCTCTTTACTCTTCTTCAATTTCCGCAGACAGAGTAGGCGACGAACATAGAGAGAGAGAGCCTTACCTTACCTTACCTTATTGCCTTATTTTTTGTTTGGGTTTCCCCAGGTCCCTCAGTGTGAGGCACCTCGTATATCCACCTGAGAGTTGCTAATGCATCTTCCGGTGTATTTTGGATCTTCCAGTCTTGGATGGTCTGGGATGCATCTTAGGTATTTATCGAGCTTATTCTTAAACACATCTACGCTCACTCCTGATATGTTTCTTAGATGAGCTGGCAGCACATTAAATAGTCGCTGCATTATCGATGCTGGTGCGTAGTGGATTAATGTCCTGTGTCCCTTCCTTAGTTTTCCTGGTATATTTTTTGGCACGATTAATCTACCTCGGCTTGCTCTTTCTGATATTCTTAGCTCCATAATGTTTTCAGTAATTCCTTCTATTTGCTTCCATGCTTGTATTATCATGTAGCGTTCTCTTCTCCTTTCTAGACTGTATAGTTTTAAAATTTGCAGTCTTTCCCAGTAGTCAAGGTCCTTAACTTCTTCTATTCTAGCAGTATAGGACATTTTTACACTCTCTATTTGTGCAATATCCTTTTGGTAGTGTGGGTACCATATCACATCGCAGTACTCGAGTGTACTACGTACATAAGTTTAGTAAAGCATAATCATGTGTTCAGCTTTTCTTGTTTTAAAGTGTCTGAATAACATTCCCATTTTTGCTTTACATTTAGCCAACAGTGTTGCTATTTGGTCGTTGCATAACATATTCCTATTTAACATTACACCAAGGTCTTTTATTGCTTCCTTGTTTGTGATTGTCTCATTATTAGGTCCCTTGTATGCATATACCATTCCTTCTCTGTTTCCATAATTCATTGATTCGAATTTATGGGAGTTAAATACCATCCTATTTATCTCCGCCCATTCATATATTTTGTTTAGATCTCTTTGTAGTGAGTTCCCATCTTCATCACAAGTAATTTCTCTACTTATTCTTGTGTCATCGGCGAAACTTCTCACTACAGAGTTTTCAACATCACAGTCTATGTCTTAGATCATAATAACAAACAGCAGTGCAGCTAATACCGTATCTTGTGGCACGCCAGATATTACCTGAGCTTCATCCGATTTCTCGTCATTTGCAACCACTATCTGTTTTCTGTTTTGCAGGAATTCTTTTACCCATTTTCCTATCTTTCCCACAATATTATGCTTTCTCATTTTTTTCTCTAATATATTATGGTC
>NC_090727.1:138507571-138510071 GCF_036898095.1 Palaemon carinicauda | reverse complement strand
ATTGCCATATCGTGGCCAATTTTTATCTGATTTGCATGAAACTAGTGCCTAAATGCGCATAATTCAATTGCCCATCTTCTGATATTTGTGTTTTGGGAAATAATACCCACAACAGCATCTGTTTTCTTGGTGACAAAAGTGGCAGTGGCGAAGGTATGCACTCTACCGAGTGCCCGTTCTTGTTGCCTTTATCAAAATTTGCGAAGGGTATGTGTTCATCCATGTCGTCATTTATTTGTCTGTTTGTGAGCAACTCTACACTAAAACTATTGTACCGATTTTGACCAAACTTGGTAGTCATGTTGTGTATGACCATAGAATGAATATATAACATTTTGGATAAAGTACATCAAAATGCAAGTAAGCAGCAGTCCTCTAAAAACTAATTGCAATGTTAAGTAAATGACAAATATTTTTATAGTTTATTCCTATGTTTGTATACAACATTAAGCAAAAAGTTCTGAATCAATTTCAACGAAACTTGGTGGACATGTGGGGTATGACCTAAGGACAGATCCATTAGATTTTGATAAAAACATCGAATTACAAATATGCAGAGAAGATAAGATCAAAATATGTCTGTTTGGCATGGCGAAGGCATGCTGTCTTCTGAGTACCCTTCTAGTTGCTAATGCATTGCCTTCGTGTCACTTGTATACAGTTTCTTTCCGTGGATGATGTACTTCTTCTCTGGGGCATACCCACCTGTTTTGGGTGATGCAGTGGCCGGTGTTATTATGCAATGCTTCAGTAACTGACATGATAAAACTTATCAGAACGTTTGGTAAATTGATATGACAGATCTGCTTAAATGGCATTTCCTTTCTACTTGCATTTTATGATGATAAGGATCATTACAGATTGTTTCCGACAGTTTCTCATAACCCTTTTATTGCTTTTCTTTATGAAGTTTTAGGATTTATGTACTACCCATATAGATATCTTCACACAACATGCTTTTGAACGGATTTTATGCAGCTGAGGTTTTGACAGCTTGTTCCTTTTAACTCTTCAACGCTCCTTGTTTCATCCTCCCAAATTGAAACTTCAGTGGATTCCCTTGACAAAAAAAAAAAAAAAAATAATGCCTGGAGAAGATAAGCATTTAATGTACCTCTCAAGGTCTATAGAATAAAAAGTCCAAGTGTACCCTGTAACTTGGATTAAAACCCGAGCTTTCAATATAGCTAGAATTCTGTGACATCACGCAATACGAGAATATTCACTTTTCGGGTACTAGATGTATATTAGAATTCTTGGATATCGGTGTTAGATTGATGTTAATAAGAACACAAAACAGGAGTGAATAGAGTAATGTGTGGCGGGCGAGAGAGCTCTTCAGTCAAACACGCCACCTAGGAGCCTTCTCTTTTAAGTTTATAAAGCACCAATGTTGTAAATGTTTTTCCAGTATAAAAGGACTTTGGCTGTAAATGTTGTGTTGCTCTTCTGAAAATGGCTTTATATACTGTATATATATATATATATATATATATATATATATATATATATATATATATATCATCACCATCTTCATCATCAGCCGTGACTAGTCCACTGAAGGACAAAGGCCTCAGACATGTCTTTCCACTCACGTCTGTTTATGGTCTTTCTATCTCTATCTATTCTTGCAAATTTTCTTAGCTCGTCAATCCATAGTCTTCTCTTCCTTCCATTGTTTTTTTTTTTTTTTTTTTTTTTTTTTTTTTTTTTTCTTGCAATCTCTAGGTACCCATTCTGTTATTCGTAATGTCTATCTATTATTTGTCCTTCTCATTATTTGTCCCGCCTATATCCATTTCTTTTTCTTACTTGTCATAATATCCTCTACTTTAGTTTCCTTTCATATCCATGTTGATCCTTTTCTGTCTTTCAGTGTTATTCCCATCATTATTCTTTCCATATTTCTCTGAGTTGTAACTAGCTTATGTTCTAAGGCTTTTTTAGTAAGACTGTAAGTTTCTGATGCATAAGTTAATACTGATAGGACCATCTGATTAAATACTTTTATTTTTATACAAAGTAGCATTTTATATTTCATAATTCCTTTTTTATATCAAAAGCTCTTCATCTCTTGCTTATCCTTCTTTTAGTATCGGTCTCATGTCCTTTGGAAACACTTCCTGTGAGTCCTAATTACTTATATTTTTTATCAATCTCTACAGATGTGTCCATAACACGTGTTTATTGTCTGCATTTTGAGTGAACGTTATCTTAGTTTTACTCTTATTCATTGTCAGTCCTACATTTCTGTTTTCTTTATTCAAAACTTCCATATTTTTTCAATTCCTCGCATGATTCTATAAATAGAACTATGTCATTTGCAAATCTTAAGTTTTTAAGGCATTCTCCATTAATGTTAATTCCTACATTTTCCTAATCTAAATTCTTAAAAACTTCATCTAGGCACGCTGTGAATAATTTGGGGGGTGGGGTCTCCCGGTCTAACTCCTTTCTTAATATGATTTTTTTTTTATGTAGTTTTATGATAGCTGCCCTT
>NC_090727.1:138500071-138502571 GCF_036898095.1 Palaemon carinicauda | reverse complement strand
ACCAACAAAACTTACTCCCATTCATCAGGTTTCACCTGTTCATGCCACTTTCTTCAAAATAATCTTGTAAGTATTCTGGGAGTCACTTCATTTTTGGCCAGTATCATCTCGGCAGTTAATCCACCGTATCCCGGGGCTTTCCATCTCTTGAGATATATATATATATATATATATATATATATATATATATATATATATATATATATATATATATATTTATATGTATATATTTTATTATTACTTATTAAGCTACAACCCTTGTTGAAAAAGCAGGATGCTTTAAGCCCAGGGGCTCCAACAGGGAAAATAGCGTAGTGAGGAAAGGAAAAAAGGAAAAATAATATATTTCAAGAACATTAACAACATTAAAATAAATATTGCCTATATCCTATACAAACTCTGCAAACTTTAACAGAACAAGAGGAAAAGAAATAAGATAGAATAGTGTGCCCGAGTATATCCTGATGCAAGAGAATTCTAACCCAAGACAGTGGAAGACCATAGTACAGAGGCTATGGCACTACCCAAGACAAGAGGACAGTGGTTTGATTTTGGAGTGTCTTTTTCCTAGAAGAGCTGCTTACAATAGCGAAAGAGTCTCTTTTAGCCTTACTTAGAGAAAAGTGGCCACTGAACAATGATAGTGCAGTAACCCCTTGGGTGAAGAAGAATTGTTTGGTAATCTCAATGTTGTCAGGTGTATGAGGACAGAGGAGAATATGCAAGCAATAGGCCAGACTATTCGGTATATGTGTAGGCAAAGGAAAAATGAACGGTAATCAGAGAGAAGAATCCAATGTAGTACTGTCTGGCCAGTCAAAGCACTATAACTCTCTAGCATTAGTATCTCAATGGGTGGCGGGTGCTACATATACATATATATATATATATATGTATGTATATATATATATATATATATGTGTGTGTGTGTGTGTGTGTGAATGTGTGTGTGCAATAAAACACATGAAAAATGAAAATTTGGTTGGAACCTAACTAGTCTTGCCTCATGACATCTTCAAGAGGATTACATGTTCCTATAAGTTTTAGGTATACATATATATATATATAGATATAATATATATATATATATATATATATATAATATATATATATATATGTACTGTATATTCTTACAAAGCTGGTCTAGTGTAAAGTAAATACAGTAGTTTATACATAATTTATTTATATATTTTATTTTTGCATTGAAGAGAGGTTAGCCAGCTCTTAAAATGAGCTCCTCTCTTGTAGTCGTTAAGTTTATTGTGTAAATTACATAAGACTTTCCTTGTTAAATTCATTGTATATGTAAATTTACATTATTTTTAAGAATTAATTTGTTTTTTCACGTATTTTCGTTACGAAGTGTTATTTAACTATTTGATAGTGTTATGTAACCCATACGAGATATGAACAAGGGTTTATGTAAATTTTTTTATATTTTTATGAGGTATTGCATCATGTTTGTGAGAAAATACGTAATTCTTTTTATATGCCATGTGCTTTGGAAGATTTTGGAGGGCCCTAGAGCTGGATTTTATTTTTTTTTTTATTTTGACAATGGTAGGTGGGCGGAGCTGGCTGGGTAGGGTTTTTGTAGAGCGGGATTGGTTCTCCTGTTTGATACGTGATAGTTGGAAATTCTGGCGTCACAGTAAGGCTAGTCCCCATGCTTTCTAGATCTTTTGGAATCTTCTGGAAGTAGTTAAGCTTCTTATAAAGGCAACCCCAGAGTTGCATAGATCAGATAGAGAATCGCAGCCTTAAGTCATAGCCATCTCCCCCTCTCTCTCACATACGCATCTCAGTATATTGTTTTAAAAGTGTTCAGTGACATATCAAAGTTTTGTTGTGACGGGGTTTTCTAAACATAGTGAGTTTTTTATAAAATTTCTCGTAGAGCTTTTGTAAATGGCCCTGTAGTAAGGTGAAAGTTATTTGTATCGTGATCGGGTTATCTATTTTAATTAAGTATCAAACTTAAATATTGTATTAAGATTTAATTTCAAGTGAAAGTAGTGATTGCATAATTTTTATAAGTATTATTTTTTATGTCATAGTCTAAGGTTTATTTAGTTTTAACATTCCAAGTCAAGTGATTATATAATTTTTCAATTGTAACTTATTTTATCCAAATCTAAGCTTTGTTCAGGCTTAATATTTCAAGTTATTTATTTTGTTTTCATATAAATTCTTTCAAAGTGTTGTAATTTATATAGAATATATTTTTGTAAAGAGTGTATTATTCCAATTATCAGTGTTTAAATTTGTATTTGCTTGCATCCTGCTAAAGAATCATAGTAAGAGTTTGTTTGAATAAGGCTTAAGAATAAATACCCAGTTTTTGTTTGAGTGTATCTAAGAGACCTTTGGATATTCAGTGTTTTATATATTGCTGTCTCGGAGTTATATAACTCTCTCAGAGTTTGGGTATTAATATTTTCAGGTGTAACAGATTCAATATAAAAGTAAACACGTGAGTTTGGAACTAGAGAGGTTTTTT
>NC_090727.1:138427571-138495071 GCF_036898095.1 Palaemon carinicauda | reverse complement strand
TAAGGTTATGTTTTGTTTTGTTTTGTCCTTTTGTCCAAGAGTCCAGTTTTAGATAACGTAAGGGGAAAGTATGTGTTGAGGAGACCATTGTCAGTAGGTGTGATTCAGGGTGTGGGGCTTGTTTTTTTTAACATCCCGCCACATTATTTTGGCGCCCGAACAGGGACTGCCGAGGTGGGATAGGAAGCCGGACTGTTGGACGAAGGACAGAATTTAGATATAAGGTTGATGAAAAATGGAAGGTAAATTAAAGGCTTTGGAGGAGGAATTGCGGCTGAGTAAGGAGCGTGAGGAGAGGTTGCTAATAGAGAATGAGAGGTTGAACTGGGAGAATGCGGCGATGCAGAAGGAGCTTAGGGAGTTAAAGGGGACAGTAGAGAGAGTGGAAGAATGTGTTGAGATGAGGATGCGAGAGAATGAAGAACGAATAGAGAAACGAATGGAAGATATGATGGGGCAAGTCATGGGGATGATGAAAACTATAATGGGTGAAGGTGCAGTCGGAGGAGTGTCCTCAGCTTCGGGCAATGGGTTGGTAGTGGAAGAGAAGGATAAGGTAGGTGATAATGGGAAAGGAAGTGATAGTGATAGTAGTAATAGTGATGGTGATGTTGAAGATAAGGGAATTAGGCATAGTAAGGATGAACAGAAAGGTGAGAGGAAAGATGAAAGGAAAGGTAAAAGTGATGTGAAGAAAGGGAAGAAAAAGTATCAGGCTGATAGCAAGGACGATCGTGAATGGGTGAAAGTGGTAAGTAAGAAAAAGGGTAAGAAAGGAATGGTTAAGGATAGGAATTTAAGTGTGGAAGTGGATTCATTATATTCGAATGAGGAAGAAGGTAACAAGGGAGTAGACAGTGATGATAGCAGTGAGAATGAACGTGATGTGTGTAAGACTGTGTTTATGAGAGAGGTACCTCGGTGTGAAAGGTTCAATGAGCATAGCAGTAGGGATGTATATGATTTTTTCAAGGAGTATGAGAGGTATTGTCAGGATAAGTATGGTGATAGTAAAAGAGTTTGGGCTAGGGAGTTAGGAGAATATTTGACTGGGTATTTGTTGACGATGTATGGAGTGATAATGAGTGTAGGTGGCGTTGATTATGAAAGTGTGAAAAAGAGAATAATTGAGCAGGTAAACCGTATGAAAGGGAGTGTTAGGTATAAGCGTAAGAATGATTTTGATGAGGCAAGGATGAATGCAGGAGAAGCTATATCAATGTACGTATGTAGGTTGGAAACGTTAGCTAGGAAGAAGTATGGGGATGAAGGCATAAATGAGAATAAGGAGTTAATGAAGTTTTTGGCAACAGTACCTGAGAATGTGTGTGAATTTATTAATTTGAAACGCAAGGAGAAAATGAGGTGGACGCAAGAGAGATTGACATGGGATGATATACTAGAGATAGTTGAGGATTATGAGTTAGATAGGTGCATGAAAGAAAGTAAATCTGTGAGTGTAAGAACTGGAATGGAAGAAAGTGTAATAGAATTTGGTAGTTATAAGGATGCAATTTTGAGAGGACCAATGCAGATAGCTGATCAGGTAATAGATAGGACTGTTAGGGCAAGTAACGGAGGAACTGTGCAAGCAAATGGTGGATTTAGGCAGGGTAATTGGCGCAATAGGGATAGGAGTGTGAGTGCGCATCGAGGTATGTCAGATAGCCGTGTCCGTGATGAAAAGTGTTATAGGTGTGGGAAAGTAGGACATAAGAAGAATGAATGTAGATGGGCTCTAGGTGCTTGTTTTGGATGTGGTGAGGTAGGGCATAGAATTAGTGAGTGCAAGAAAGAGAAAGGGATAAAATGTTATCGGTGTGGTATGACTGGGCACATAGCGAGTGGATGTCGGAGTAATCGTACAAATGTGATTTGCGGTAATTGTGGTAAGGATGGTCATTATGCTAGAATGTGCAAGGAGCCACGGGGTAAGTGTACTGAATGTGGAGCAGATGGGCATGTAGCTAGGGTATGTAGGAAGAAGGGAGTAAATCAGCCAGGATGTTCGGGAAACTAGAGTGTAAGAGGGTTCAGCTGGGTGAGTCCTCCTGTGTGTGTGGAAGGAATAGGATTAATGTTTGTGAGAATGGGATGAGTAATTGGTTGGAAATGAGCAAGTATGAACCTAGTATGCATGAGAAGTTAGGGCTGGAAAATAAACAATTAGTGTTAGTTGAATATAGGAAAAAGAGGCGTTTGAAAGTTTTAAGTAAGGATGAAAAAAGGGAAAATTTTTTAAGTAAAAGTGAGAATAGAAAAAAGTATGACAAGGGTGTAAATGTGCAAGTGTGTATGGAAGATAAATTTGTTAATACAGATGAATCATGGCTGAGTATGAATGATACCTATAGTGTGTGTGGCTTTTCCTTAGGTGATGTAAAAGAAAGGATGACGAATGCGAGAGTGAGAGATAGGAGAATGATTAGTAGTATGAATGAATCTTTTACTAAAGTTGAGAATGTTTTTGATGAAATGGATGAACTGTTTACAGAAATGAGTGTAATTATAGGGCCAGATGAGAACGAGGTAGATATGATTGTACATGATATATTAGATGATAGGGATTTAGATAGGAATAGTGTTAACGTAGCGAATGATTGTGATAAGGAAGAAGTGAATGAGAGAGTATATGGAGGCCCAGTTACTCGGAGTAGAGGTCCTGTTCCCGACTGCGACTGGGTTATGAAAAAAAATAATGTAAGTGTTGTGTGAGAAGGATTTGGCAAAGTAAGGGGGAAGGAATGTGGAGGATTTATTTTTTGTTTTATTTTATTTTTGGTTTTGCCAAATCCTGAGAGAGAGAGAGAGAGAGAGAGAGAGAGAGAGAGAGAGAGAGAATTTCATTTGCTTTAGTTTTGCTAGATCGCGCGAGTGTTTGTGTGTGTGTTTGTGTGTTTGTTTGTGTGTTTGTTTGTGTGTTTGTGTGACTGCGGTGCGCGCCGAAGAGCAAGTGGTAGTTAGAGAATGATCGTTGGTGGTGAGAAAGACTGTTGGTACAAATGAGATTGTTTGTTTACATTTTTTAGTAAGGTTACGACAGTGGTGAATGTTTCGGAGCGAATGCTTTTTTTATTTGACTGCAGCTTAAGGCAGTTGTGTGAGTGCTGGATAACTATTTATATATTTTCAACCAGCGTGGAAGTGTTTTTAATTTTCTGAGTAAGTACAGTTTTGTTTATCTTTGCTTGTCGTGATTGTGAATGATAGGAACAATTTATTATTTATCTTTGATTATAGTGCGATAGTTCAGTTAGCTGGAAGTGTTCGTAAGTGTTTTTCTTTTTTATTTTGGCAGGCTGCGATTCCTCCTTTGGTGAGGCTAACTCCTTTGGAGAGACCCAAGTTTTTTGAAAGTGGATGTATTGTTGATGACTTGGCCTGTATTACGATTTTGTTTGGACTGCTCATTTGATTGATCAACTGTTGACGACCTGGCCTGTTTATTACAATTAAGATTTAGGATGATGATGATGATGATGATGATGATATCGACGACGATGACACCCATGACCCCGAGGAGTTAAGGCTGTTAAGGATATTTAAGACAGTCTTCTGGTTATATATAGTGGTGTTGTGCCATAAAAGACAGTTGGCTTGTGTGTATGGACAGTGTCGGTGTCCCATAATAATATTTATACAAGATAATTCATATATATATTTATTTTTGGTGTTGGTGTGCGGTGTAATTTAAGTTTGTTAGGTTATTTTTTTGCGTTATTTGAATGGTATTTATAGTATATTTAGTGTAAGTTTTTGATGCTGGTGATTTTGGTTGGAGTTATTATAGTTTGTAAGAAATATATAGTTTTAAGGTTATGTTTTGTTTTGTTTTGTCCTTTTGTCCAAGAGTCCAGTTTTAGATAACGTAAGGGGAAAGTATGTGTTGAGGAGACCATTGTCAGTAGGTGTGATTCAGGGTGTGGGGCTTGTTTTTTTTAACATCCCGCCACAATACAATATTATGTGAGAATAATAAGTAAATGAACTTGCGAAAAGCCTATTAGTTTTATAATTAATATATAACAAAACCTACATTTTCATGGTTTGGGAAGAGAATTCTGGCTGTTGTTCCTTCAACACCAGTTTTCGTGTAAAAACATGACACTGACTCAGTCAGCAACAAGAAGTTGTTGTGAGAGAAACTGTGACTCCTCAGTCATCTTCTCCAAATCATAATTTTCTCCATGCGTTTCCCTTTTAATTATGCCAAACCATAATCAGATTCCTTGACATTTTTAATCCCTCATATTCCTGTGCTCTCGTTCAACTGGAATAATTGTTATTTAATTCATACGAAAATTACTTTTCATAACGAAGAGAAAACTATGGAAGAAAATTAAGCTCTTTTTTTCTAGAATGTAAGGTAGGATAAATAAAGATGTGAAGAAAAATTTGCTTTTGCTATTCATTAAGGAATGTCTTCTAAAGGCGTTTTTTAATAAAGGTAGAATGGTACTGTATGATTGGCGAGTGATCAAAATAACAGATAAAACTACAAGATCCCTATTTCTTCACTCAAGTGGTTAGATACTGCACTGTTATTGTTCAGTGGCTACTTTCCACTTGGTAAGGGTAGAAGAGACTCTGTAGCTATGGTAAGCAGCTCGTCAGCAGTAAAAGGACTCTCTTAAGTCTATCTAACCATTGTTCTCTAGCCTTGGGTAGTGCCGTAGCCTCTGTACCATGGTCTGCCTTCCCTTTAACAGGGATTTCTACCTTCAAAGATACCTTATATAACCTTCTCTTAACCAGAATATTAACTTTCAATAACGAAAATATTTTTCTCCCGTTAAAATTTAACCTCTAAGTCTACCCGTCTTATAAACAAGATATTTACCTAAAGTTTTCCATTCTTCCTTTAATAACGATATCGAGTCTTTTTATACCATATTTACCGAAGGCGCCAGCCACCCGTTAAGATACTACCACTAGAGAGTTATGGGGTCTTTTGACTGGCCAGATAATATTACATTGGAACCTTCTCTCGTTACGGCTCAGTTTTCCTTTATCTACACATACACCAAGTAGTCTGACTTCTCTTTCATCATACACCTGACAGTACTAGGGATAACAGAAAAATTCTTCTACATTCGAGGGATTAACTGCTGTTCTGTATTGTTCAGTGGCTACTTTCTACATAGTAAGGGTAGAAGAGACTCTTTAGCGATGGTAAGCAGCTCCTCTAGGAGAAGGACACTGAATCATTGTTCTATAGTCTTGAGTAGTGCCATTGCCTTTTAACTTTGGTCTTCCACTTTCTTGGGTTAGAGGTCTCTTGCTTGAGGGTACACTCAGGCACACTATTCTGTTTCCTTATTTCCTTTCCTCACTGTGCTACTGTATTTCCCCTGCTGGAGCCCTTGGTCTTATAACATCCTGCTTTTCCAACTAGGGTTGTAGATTGGCTATAAATAATAATAATAATAATAATAATAATAATAATAATAATAATGATAATAATAGTAATAATAATAATAATAATAGTAATAGTAATAATAATAATTAGTCCATTTTCTATAGTTTAGGCTGCATGACGTCACCACCTCCACACGTTCAGCCTTCTCTTTATTAGATTCGGGATATAGTAGGCCTCTTTTGTGTTTCTGTCCTCCAATTTGTCTCATAATTAAAGAGTATAAGAGAGAGAGAGAGAGAGAGAGAGAGAGAGAGAGAGAGAGAGAGAGAGAGAGAGAGAGAGATATTGATAAATTTTATCCAAAATTTCTACTACCAATGCCTCCGGGATAACTGATAAGGAAGTGACCAGCCAAGTTTGAAAATCTCGTTACTCATAAATTGAACCGTGTCCATTACCAAGTTTGTCGGTCAGAAAAATAATTGAGAAAATTAAAAACCAGTGCCAACTGAATACGAATAAGTTTGGAATAGGTCACTGTAGGAGAGAGAGAGAGAGAGAGAGAGAGAGAGAGAGAGAGAGAGAGAGAGAGAGAGAGAGATTATTTTGACGGTCAAATATAAACAGAGCAATTAAAGGTTGCCCTATCAAGCTGGACAATAACGTAGAGACTGACCATATATACTTATGATCAGCACTCAAACTCCCTCTCCACCCAAGCTAGGAACAAGGACGTGTAGGCTCCCCAAAACACCCCATCCTTAGCTCACAAGGATGGTGAGGTTGCAGCGACCAAAGGAACTGGCGAGTTTGAGCGGGACTCGAACTCCAGTCTGGGATTCACCAGTCAGGGACGTTACCGTATCGGACACCAAAACCTTAAGTTATTCTAAATTGTACATTTTGAAAGAGACAGACTAAAAAATCAATAGCTTTGATGGTCTAATAAAATTTCTTCAGTTTTTACTTATGATATTACACAATACATCAATATGTACATTTGTTTATATTTAAAAAGAATATCCCAAAGCATTCTAAAACATCTGATGTAAAGACAAAGTTCCAAATCATTTAGATTTCATTATGATTTCTTTTTCAGAAACAAATTAATTCCGTGTCATTTTTCATAAGATAAATTAGAGGAAAAAATCCCGAGAAACACAATATCATCATTAAATCTATTCACTCTCCATTTTGTCCTGTTATTTGATAGCTCTACCCATTCAGTACACGTCCCTATGTTACCTGATAACTTTGTTCATTATTTTCGTCTCTGTTCAAACCTTCCATATAATAGGGACCCCGTGGGCTTGAGGGAACAGCCTTCGACATGAGTATGGGGTTTAGGGGCAGCCTTCGACTGCACGCCGTAAGCAGAAATAGTTAGCTATTCATATGTTCATTCATTGGTTCTATCTGATAAATCAAGCTTTTACTAATTACAACAACAACAACAACAACAATAGCAACAACAACAACAACATCAACAGATGCAGCCGTTTCTAATTCATGTTAATTCATGTCTGGGGTTTGGCCAGTTTTCATCACCGTGCTGGCCAGAGCGTATTGGTGAAGTTGGGAGATTTTCGCCTGATTGCTAATAGCATACCATCTTAGTATGGGTATCCCTGACTAGTACAACGTTGCTGGTAATGGCGATAAGCAAACCCATTCAACACCTTAAGGTATTCCCACTCTGCCAAATAACTTATGCACTTTAACTGCGGGAAAGTTAGGGGGTTAAACCTATCATCCAGACAGGCCTAGTAATCCAGATACTGGATTAGAGAGAGATTTATTAAACTTATAAAACAACAAGGCTAAATTAGGAAATCGAATGAAAATTTCCTGAAGCAGAAATAAGCCACTAGACCCGAAAAGTGATTGAATAAGCATAAATTCATTTACCTGTAGTTATCATCTGATAATTTTGGTCACTTTTAGATAGTGCCTCAGCTGGGCATATCACATCCGGGGTCATAATTGATTTGATTGTCAGTGTAGCGACAAGCAGGCATTAATCACCTTTGAATTGGCTGAGCTAATGAAAACAGGAAATGGGTTGATGAACTCCAGAGCTCTCCATGAAGTTATTGGCAGTAAAGGCCTAAGTGATGTGCAGTACCATTCCCGGGAATGCCATTCGAATATGATCATAGTAATGATTGTCTCTTTATTTGTATGTTGGTTTTAGATACTTAAGTATATATATATATATATATATATATATATATATATATATATATATATATATATATATATATATATAAAACAACAACAACAAATGCAACCGTATCTAGTCCACTGCAGGACAAAGGATCAGACGTGTCAATTCATATCTGGGGTTTAGCCAGTTTTCATCACCACGCTGATGGTGGGAGATTTTCGTCCGATCGCTCACCGCAAGCCAGCCTAGTATGGGGTTTCCTGCCTGATTAGTACAACTTTTCTGATCATGACGATACTCAAACCCTTTCGCCGCGTAAAGGTATCCCAACTCAGAAAGGGATATATATATATATATATATATATATATATATATATATATATATATATATATATATATATATATATACCGTATTTCCCGTGTGATAAGACGCTACAAGTGGTAAGACACACCCTTAAATTAGCAAAGCATTTTTGGGTAAAAAAATGAGATTTTACAATTCATAGCAGCAATTCCTAGTCCGAAACTCTAGTGAGATTTTGTCTAGCACAGTAAATTTTCGTATTTTAGGTATATTGGCAAATGCTTAAGTTAATATTACTTAGTTGAACACCAGTTATCCCAATTTATTTACATATTAATAGAAGAAACCACTGAAATCAGTCGTAGTTGCCTCAGCAACTATTTGTTTAGTGTTCCAAGTGTTGTTTACATAAAAGCAGTGTGCCAAATGTTAATAAAATTTTGGTAAAGAAGTAAAATTCCAGTAATATTTTCCAAATTTATCATATAGCCTACAAATTTTCTCACAAACTTAATTAGTGATCAAAGAAGTCTAGAAATTCCTCTAGGTGGACTGCTTTTGCTACTGTATGTGACTCTAGCTCTAGTTTTCTGGTAACTTGGTAACACTGCACTCAACTGACAGAAATGTTTTTTTTTTTTCCAAGGTCGTATTCAGCAACTGTTTGTTTGTATTATTTCGGAACTCAGGCAACAAAGTCATTATCAAAATATTGCTTTATTACAAAATATAAAAAAAAAATGAGAAAATAGATATATACTGCATTAACAACTAATATGTACTGTAATAGCGTCGTCTGCTAGGAAACCACTACACAGTTATTTGCTTGTAGAAGGAAGTTAGCGAGTCATCAGCTGATTACCAAAACAAATAACTTGCTATTGCACTATAATAAACGAAGCATAATATGAAAATATTTTTTTTATTACATATGAATGATAATTAGTGGTTTATATTTTATGTCTGTTGACTGAGTATTTGTAAGTGATTAGTTGGGTGTTTGAGGGTTTTCAAACTTTCCTATACAAATTTTTCTTAGTGTTAAGACGCAGGGTGATTTTTAGGGTCATTTTTCAGGAAAAAAGGTGCGTCTTATGACACGGGAAATACGGTATATATATATATATATGTATAAATATATATATATATATATATATATATATATATATATATATATATATATATATATATATATATATATTTGTTTATTTTTACATTTGTTTTTGTGTATCAAATCCTTGAGAGAGAGAGAGAGAGAGAGAGAGAGAGAGAGAGAGAGAGAGAGAGAGAGAGAGAGAAAAAAAAAATAGTTCCTATGATTAAATTCAAATGTGAGAGAAGAAAAAACAGAGTTGGTGCATTTCAGGTTTAATAATATATACTTCATCAATATTGATGAATGTAAATACTCGTATATTCAGGAAAACATTCAAAATCCTAACATATCTAAGCATAATGAAATAGCCTAAGACAATTAACAGTAACATGAATTGCTGTTCGGAAACTAATTTATAGATTGATAATTCCTCCTTTCATGACGCCAAGATTAAACGTACTCATATGTCGTTTTCTTTGGCAGTGAAGTCGAATGTCCATTTATTTACATCTGTACTTGCAACTGGCCACTCATTTATAAATATAATTCATCATATTTGGATTAATGATGATACTCGCGTGTAATTTCTGTTCATTCTCAAATAATCAAAACGAAATGCTAAACATATACAGAGGCAACCGTTGTTTTCCGCAAATTTACACTTCATGAATATTCATTTTTTCCAAAACTTTTCCATGTTGATATATGTAGATTCTGCCTCTATTTCCTAATGATATTTTTGAGTTGCTATAGCATTAAATTTCCAAAATCGATTAGGTAATCCTAATTTGGAGGCACAGTACTCATATTTAGCATTTTCAGGGTACCAGCCACCCGTTGAGATATTACTGCTAGAGAGCTATTAGGTCCTTTGACTGGCCAGACCGTACTACATTGGATATTTCTCTCTGGTTACGGCCCGTTGTACTTTTGCCTACACATACACTGAATAGTCTGGCCTATTCTTTACATATTCTCCTCTGTCCTCATAGTCATACACCTGAAAACACAGAGATTACGAAACAATTCTTCCTCGCTTAAGGGGTTAACTACTGCAATATAATTGTTCAGTGGCTGCTTTCCTCTTGATAAGGGTAGCAGAGACTATTTATCTATGATAAGCAGCTCTTCTAGGAGAAGGACACTCCAAAATACAACCATTGTTCTCTGGTCTTGGAGAGTGCCATAGCCTCTGTACCATGATCTTTCACTGTCTTGGGGTAGAGTTCTCTTGCTTGAGGGTACACTCGGGCACACTATTCTATATAGTTCTTCTTCCTCTTGTTTTTTAAAGTTTTTATATTTGATATGTGGTTGTTGTTGTTCTTAAAATATTCTATTTCAATTGTCAATTACTTGTAATTTCCCTATTTCCTTTCCTTGCAAGGCTATTTTCCCTGTTGGAGCCCTCGGGCTTATAGCATTCTTCTTTTTCAACTAGGGTTGTAGCTTAATAATAATAAAAATAATAATAATAATAATAATAATAATAATAATAATAATTAATTTGTTCTATCAGACATGTCACTTTGTATTAGACAAACGATAATTTCATTGAAAAGCTTAGATGTAGTGTCATTATTTGAATAATGTTGTGATAATAGGATCTCTTCATGAAGCATCTATTTTTCTATTTTCATATTTTTTCAAATTCTCCGTGAAGTTCTTGCTGAACTTCTTCTCCATTATTCATTATTGATTATATTGTGACGGGAACGGAGGAAGTATTGATACGAGGACTGCTATTTAATAACTAACATTATTTAGAGACAACACAGGTATCTATAAACCCCCAATTGGTCGTATAAGAGGGAGAATGTTTACAGTCAATGGATTTTGTCAATAAGGTTGTTGTGTTAAAGATAACATAATAACGGAATGACAAAAGAGTTGAAATTTGCGTATTAAATTGGACGACTTTTCAACTTGGAGGCCGATGACGGTTATAGTGTTGAAGAAAACGAAGGGCATCATTCTTTATTTCTATGTGCATTGCTTGCTGCACGTACTTTACATGCCCCCCCCCCCCCTCCCCCCATCGAAGCAGACATAAATTTGAAAGAGGGCGCAGTGCAGAATATACTCAGGATTTAAACAGTGAATGGTGATCCAATACTCCTTACCACTAACGTTGATGAAGGAAGCTTTTAGATTACAAGAGATAACAAGGAATGGGACCAAATATGGGGGCGAAAGCGCTGGCATGGAAGCATCCATGCACACAAAGATCTGTATTGCTGTGTGTATGTCTTTCAGTCTGTCCTGCTTTGCTGGGGCTTGTAAGTGTGACGGAAGGGGTTAAATTTCCCCACAATGTGATGTTGGTGCTGGAGATCCTCGAAGGAGGTGGCTGGTGGAAATATTCCTCGGATCATGATCAACGGTCCGCCGTATACCATGTATGCCACTGAGAAATCTATTGTGTCAATGGGGCTGGTCTTCAGTCCGAGAAGCACCCAGGGAGATGGGGAAACCAATTGTATTCTGTGCAATAGGACATCAAAGCTGCTTTGAGGGTGTGATGAAAGCGTACCATCATTCCATTGGCTGTGCAGTTATAAGTGGTAGTCTGATGTATGGTGATGCTGAGGAGATCCCCTAATTATGTCTACAATTGAGAGGTGAAAGTGGTACCCCTTATATGCTCTGAAAGTTAAAACTTGCTATCCATCCAGAAATTAAGGCAGATGTAAATGAGGTGGATGTTGCATCTATCATGGGGATGACTTCATTACACCAAGTGGAGTAATCAATGACTGTGAATAGGTAATTGTACGCTTCTGACGTGGGTAGGGGGCCAACCACGTGATCTTGAATGTGGGCAAAACGACACTAAGGCTGATGAAATGTACCCTAACCCAAAGCCATGTGATGATGCACTTTTGAAGTCTGACATGAAATACAGTCACAGATCCAATCCTTGGCATTTTTAGTAATGCCATGCCATATGAACTTCAACTTCACTAGCTATGCAGTAGATCAGCACAAAGAGTGTGAGAAGCCATGGATCAATGAAAATGCCTGTCAGCACATGGAGAAAGGTGGCTTAATAGTACTGATGACACAGAGGAGGGTGGCATTGGGGTCATCGAGGGCAACATCTTCCTAATGGAAAAGCGTGCAGAATGTCCTACAGTTTTGGTACCTGGGGTCCTTTCATTGACCTTCTGCCAAGGTCTTGTAATCCATTTCCAGGTGTAAGCCGGCCAGTGTGTTCGAAAATGGGCGTGGCAACAGGATTCAGTTTACCAGAGATGGGGACAGGCAGATCAGATGCCCTCAAGAAGTGGTGGAAGTGACGGAAGGGGAGAATATTAGTATGTCATCTACCTAACATACACAGAAGGGGAAGTCCCCTAAGGTACCATCCATGATTCCCCTAAGATGCCAGTCATGATTTGTTGAAATGGGGCCCTTGCATTAAGGAGGGCAAAGTAGGAATAATTGAAAGTATATGTGTTTAAGAGGTTGGTGATGGCAGTCTTGTGGCTGTCTTCTGGTAATACCCCTTTCTAGAGGTCGAGGTTCGAGAATACTATGGCACTGTGAAGGTAGGGGGGAGATGTTGGCTATGTTGAGGATGTGGTAGTGGTCTGGTTCCATCTGCATGTTGAGTTGCTTTTAATCCCAACAAGGATGTAGGGATCCATCTTTCTTCAGAACCATGTGGAGGAGTGATGACTATGGGCTTAAGGTCTTTTGACAAAAGCTCATTTCTTCCTTTTCAGTGATTGTGCATTTAGCAGCGACTAAATGGTCTGGGGGTTCGTTGCCTTTATATGATATTAAATACCATTCTTGGTGGAAACCATGGCTGTATTGTCTAGTTATGGGCGGAAGACATTGGGATATAAAGTAAGGAGGTGGGTATAGGTGTTAATGGGCTCACTGATGTGGAGAGTGAACTTGGAGGGAACATTTGACGAAGGTGTAGATGAGTAAGAGCTGGCGGTGATGTGTAATGTCAACCAGCCAGGGGAAATGGGTGAGGAAATATGCAACGATGAAAATCAGTCTAACTAGAAAGAATCAATCAATTGATAAATTTCATAAAGATGGAATCAGCATCAGCTACGATATGATTATGGAATTGATTAAAGGTTAAGGACAAGCAGTTGTAGCAAGGGTTGTGGAGAAAGAAGTAATTTTTCCAACTGCACTAAGAAAATGGCTCTTTACAGCACAAACATCCTTCCATGGGACAGATATGTCTTTGTTTTAGCATCAGAATGCTAATGTAATAGGTGAGGACAGAAACTTGACTCAAATCGTCTAAAATTGAACAAAGTAAAACAAAATATCTTTACTTCCTGAATATTACACGAATGTACCACGTTTACTTTAAACATGGGAATCCCCCCCTTTAATAAAGTGAAATTGCAGGACACCAACAAGTTGTGCTTTCTAGGGATATTTTTCATGACTTGAGAAACTCTCTCTCTCTCTGTCAGATCATGGGTCTTAGAAGTGGCAGCCCCTTTTTGAAATAAGATTGTCATCAATGTTGTCTTTTTTTCAAGAGGCAGCTCCTTCAATTTCAACGATAAAATATTCCATGGATATTGCACGAACAGCCACAGAGTATCTCAATCTTGATTAAATCTCAGTTCTAGAAGTTGATAAGCCACTATTTGCAACTACCAAGAAAATCCAATAAGTTAAGATAGTAGTTTGACTGGTGCTCTTGCAGAAGCAGAAATATCTACTCCCAGAACATCAGAATCGTTTATCTCTGCTTCAGATGTGAAGAAGAAATATCTAGCGCACTAGGTGACACTTTGCAATTTATAGCAGCTGTGCAAAGCTATCTATATGGCATATATACTGGTTACAGAAGAATAAAGTGAGCTAAGTTGTGAAAGCTGAATAAAGAAACGAGAGTTACTGTCCACAATTTTACTTTTGGAATATTGTGCTTCAGGCAGAACATTTAGTGTTCGTTTTCATTGGGTCAAATTGTACAATGAAGTGCTGTAGGAACTCATTCCTTTCTCTTTGCCCTAGACCATGTACTTTATGGCAGTTGACTTTCAATTCATTTGAGAGACATGGAGGCTCTCCAAAACAACGCATTTATTGAATTAACAAAAGAAAATTTCACCGCCCATAAAACCACTCGGCCCTTTTTTTCTCAATAGGTATAGACCAAGCACACGAGCAGAATAATATTCATGTGAATGGAGGTGAGGAAGCCAACGGTCTATCTGAAAATGCAAATGCTCTCAGGAGGTGGACAGTGACTGGTCCTGAAATAAGCTGCTTGATTGATGAGTTTGAGACTAGAAGTGATGCTGATCCAAAATCTGAGGGTAAGCATCATGATGAAACTCAAGCTATGTAGAAAAGGTTTCTTGAAATGGTTGAGAATCTAGCAGAAATAATCAAAGAAATTTCAATTCCTTTTATAAGATTTAGTGGATCTGATTACGCTAGGCAGTCAAGATATTATGGACTGCAAAGTTAATGAATCCTTGAGATCTATGAAGAGTTTGGACAGACAATTCACAAGACACCCAGCAAAATTTTATTGCGCAGTCGCAAGATGTATGCTACAAAGTCCAAGAGCAAATATTCACTGCAACCATAAAGGATGACATAATCTATTCTCATAATCTATTCTCGTCATATCATGAAAACCAGAATTGCCCGCCAGCATTGGCACGAAATGGGCACATGCATCAGGGCACCAAGCCACAGCTGCTGCCTCTACTAGATCAGCAGGCATTAAACAGCCATAATAAACAGGTTACCGCTGATATCATCATGGATGTTGCAGATCATGTAAATGCTTTTACACGAACCGAGGGTCTACATTTGAATCTCATGCAAAAGGTGAAGTCCTGCCCAAAGTACAGGAGTGCTTATAAGCAAACATTTTATTTGGTATGGACAGGACAAACAGTATGAAAGCACAAACAAGGAAAAAAAGAGGCACAGGAGTTTGCCACATGGTGGTTAATAATACGAAAACTTCCTGTAATTGGGTCAGCTTTCCCAGAAATGACCAGAACAAACCTGAACTAGTTTCATATTTGGAAGACACAGTCGTTTCATCTCGAGCAGATGATACAACATGCATTATTGTCACCAAAGGAAATGCTGCACTTTGTAGCAAAACTGAACAGAACACTGCTGATCTAAAAGGCTGTACTCACAAAGCAGCAGATACTTGGGAGTTTTTGCATGCTGCAAAGTATAAATATATCACAAGTGCAGTCATCTATCGTTCAGATACTAATGTTATCATCATAGCTGCATCTATCATGGAAAAAAACTGTTTTGGACAAACTGTGGATTAAATTTGAAAGAGGAAAGGATATGTGGCTGATACCTATCCATGCAATTGCAGCAGCCTTGGGACCAAAAGCCTGAATCCTTCCCTTTTTCCATGCATTTGGCGAGTGTAATACTTTGTCCAAAGACTTGTATAGAAAATATGTAGATGTGTGTGTGTATATATATATATATATATATATATATATATATATATATATATATATATATATATATATATTTATATATAGGCATATATATATAGAAAGATAGGTAAATAGATATAGATATATAGGTTAGGGCAACATTGCTTGTTTCGTCCCTCTGATAGAGAGAGAGAGAGAGAGAGAGAGAGAGAGAGAGAGAGAGAGAGAGAGAGAGAGAGGGTGGACTAGGCACCCTCGATAAAAGATGGTAACCAGTCACATTGTGTGGCCTATTTAACTACTTTTTTGTATTTCTTTTCAATCGCCTTTTTTTCTGTCAAATGCCAATTGTTATGAAAAATTTGTTTCATCTACTAATCCTTCATTTATTCTTCTCATTTTTTCTCGCCCCTTTTTCTAAACCCTTTCTATACATGTTCCTTGTTTTATATAGTTACTTAAACATTGAAGGTATTTTTTTTTATTTTCATTAATTTCTTTGATTAAATATTTTTAACTACTTTGTATTCGATATATTTTTCGTATTTTGTTGGATATATTTATGTCATGATATGGACAATACTTTCAATATATTTAAAATGTCTTTCCTTAGTTATTCTTTTATTTATAAGTGTTTTGCATTATTTTTTTCTTGGGTGTTTTTCATCGAATTATGTCTTAGTGGAAATTGTGTTGCAATGTTTATTTTATGATATATTTTTTATTGATTTTAATGAAAACGTTTCTATTTTTCTTAATTTTGTGTCTGGTCAAGTTTCTAATATTTCCATAAAATATTTACTGTACTTAAAAACACTGTTTCAAATCGCATTTTCATTATATAATTTTTTCTCAACTTTACGTTATTAAGTGTTTTCCTCTAATTAAAGTAGTCATAGAATTTAATTTCTAGCTATTTCCACTTCTTAATTTACTCTCACTTCTTCGTAAATTTTTTTTTATTATTATTTTCGTGTCACAAGCTTCCCGATCTCTTTTTTCCTGTATCAATTCACATTCTTTAAACATTACTTTGCTGAACTCAAAGTTTTCTTTTCCCAAAATATACCTCAAAGTCTTCCATTTTACTTAGTAGCCGTTAATGGTATTTGATCCTCTCCTAACTCTTATTTGGTTTATTGCCCCTCTTAAAAGCCTTCTATCCTAAAGCCTAGTCAGAGATGGATCCTTTTCTCGCTTGAGAGAGAGAGAGAGAGAGAGAGAGAGAGAGGAGAGAGAGAGAGAGAGAGAGAGAGAGAGAGAGAGAGAGAGAGAAATTCAGTTATCCCGGAGTGTAGTAGATTTTCGGATAGTCGTAACTTGGAAAAAGAATGTTGTGTACGTTCTTAGAGAGAGAGAGAGAGAGAGAGAGAGAGAGAGAGAGGAGAGAGAGAGAGAGAGATAGGGATAAACTTGAGCCGAAATCTATTATACTATTTTGTATTTTAAAGCAATAGAGACGTCAAAAATAGCTAATTTCAGTTTTAATCAAACAGACCATCTCCTGGAGACTGGAATCTTGAAATGTCATAAGACACTTAGTGATTTTGCCAGGAAAATCTTTGAGGTATTGTAAACAGTTAATGTGTCTTACCCACCAAATGGTCCTCCTTTATATTTTATTTCGTCAGGCCGCTTCTAAGCCAGTACTTATATTTCATTCAATCTGTGCTGGATCTATATTCATAAAAAAAAAAAAAAAAAAAAAATGTCAAATCAGACCATGAAAGATTTTCTTCTATCGATATTATAGGTTTTATCGACGCATTTATTTTACACAAATTTATGCAACAGTTTTATTACCTTTCTTTTTTTATTAGTCTTCAAGTAGTTTTTGCATTATACTAAGTTCTCTGTGGCTTTCTCTCATTTACAGTCACCCATTTTTTTCATGTCCGACCACATGTTCAGTACAAAGGTTGTGTTATTCATATTTATAATTTTTGTGCAATGTATATATGCAATGGTCCTGGAACCAGAGTGATTACAGAAGGAATAATTTCTTCATTAATAGAGACCAGAAAACTTTCACTAACTAAATATTCCTGCGTATGATGTTTTGTCACTTCTTTATTTCGATAAAAATTCGGATTTATTTTTCCCCTCTCCAATTGCAAGGTATCGTTTTAGAGAAAATGCTTTGCGAATTGTTCATGTTGTATGTTATGTATAACTAAAAACAATAAAAAAGAAGGAGGGGAAGAAAGAGAAGATGATGGATTGACAAACCAAGAAAGTTTGCGGTTGTGTACTGGGATAGAATGATCATAAACAGACGCAAGTAGAAGCACATGTCTGAGACCTTTGTTCTGCAGTGGATTAGAAACCGAAGTTTTATATATATATATGTATATATATATATATATATATATATATATATATATATGTATATATATATATATATTACGACTAGCGAATTACGTAAATTCCCGTGTTCCAAAACTCACCTGCTTTATATTACATAATTTGATACAAAATAGAAAACCCTCCGAGCTCTGAGAACGATACAAAACTCCCAGACAATAATTTATATGAACACTGAATATCTAAAAAGTCTCCTTACTTTACACTCAAAACAAAACTGGGTGATTACTTTACTTTTAACGGGAATTATTCTTAAACCAACCTCTTACTTCGGTTTTTAGTCAAGGGATACGAGCAAAGCACTGAGAAAAGTATTATTGATTGAGATGATACACACTTTACACAATTAAATATATTTTATAAAAAATTTACTATTCAAAATTAACACCAAAATTAGATCACTCGTAATATTAAATCTGAACTAAACCTTAGACTAAAACAAAATGACACTCTATAGAAAATGATACAATCACTTGTTTTATGAGAAATTAATATATGAAAATATTTAATTTTAACAATAAATAAATGACACTTATAGAAAGTAAATCAGAATTACACTTACATATATTTACCTGATACTCTCTCGTCCTTTGGCACACACACGATTACCAAACGGTTAAGCAAAAATAAATACACTTCACAGTTTAACATACTTATACAGGGCCAGTCACAAAATTTTATACTATAAAATGTATTTACATTAACACACTACACTTTTAATTAATCACCTAATAATATCACCAATGTTTGATCTACACTATATACGGTATATGTTTGAAAGAAATCACTATTCACGTTTGAGAGGAGTTATGTAACGGCTGGAGAGATGGCTGGCAGACTTTGGCTCTTTCAAAGGGATAGGCTGGATCTCTTCTGTCTCCTGTGCATTGCTAGCTTCCTATATATATTGACTCAATTCGCTCTAGAAATTTCTGATAAATCATTCTCATGGCGTGGGGACATGGCTCTAGCGGCGTAAGGTTGTCAACTTAGTAATTTGAAGAAGGGGTACTTGCGTTGCTTGCGAGGCAGCTCTCTCTCTCTCAGTTAACTCCGCCCACCACTTCTCGTAACAATAAAAAAAAGATAATTTTTAGTCTGGAATTGTCATGTCTCTTTCAACCAAGTGGAAACATGATGTAATTCCTAGCGTGTGTGTCATAATGCATACCTTCTAACAAGATTACATAGGACTTCATAACAAAATTACGTGAGATGAAAACTTAATTCTTTGCAATAACGTAAATTTGCATATACCTAACTGAGTGAAAATACAATTAAAGGAATGACAATAGACTTATGTAATATACATACATTACTTAATCTACGTGAGTGGAACTTATCTTGCGAGCGGGCTATACATCTCTTAAATACAAAAATTTAATACATGAATAGAATATTCTACTCTCATAAAGACCAGCTTCGGAAGAATATATGTATATACATATGTGTATATATATATATATATATATATATATACAGTATATATATATATATATATATATATATATATATATATATATATATATATATATATATACACATACATAAAAGCTTCAACTTATTTTCTTATAAAACTACGTAAACGTTTGGTAACAATATATACTAATATCACTAACGATTTTCGTGGGAATGATATGATTTAGCAATAATCCAATAACTTCCGGCTATCAGGAAAATGATCGTACGATAACAACCGAATGCTTCTTTTATACCTTTAGGCAAATAGACCGAACTGGTAGCTCAGTGTTATCTATACTCGTAACACATTTCTGTAAGATTGGTAGAGGGGCTGGCCATTGACACACATTGTCTCCATTAACTCTCTGCCTCCCCCCTTCCCCCTTTCCAACTCTATCCCCGGCTGTTGGAGTGGTACTAATAAAGGTGATAAGAAAGACAGTCGACCTGTTTAAATACTTAAAAAGGAAAGAGGAACCGAAATATATTGACTAGAACTTTCAAGAGTATGATTTCAGATGACCAAATCATTTTCTTCAAGAACATTGTTTCTCAGCAACAGAGGGGGATTATCAAGTGACTAACCCCACGCAAGCACACCGATATTAACATGAAAGTTTTGAGGAGAGAGAGAGAGAGAGAGAGAGAGAGAGAGAGAGAGAGAGAGAGAGAGAGAGAGATAGAGAATACATCATCTATTCATCTTATAAGAATATGACAATTGTCATCAATTCTGCTATTTCCTTGACTGAAAACAAGCTTTTTACAACATCACACAGACATTTTAACCTTAAAGCAAATTACCTAAAACTATGTAAGTGAACTAAGCTAAATATTGTAGAAATTTCTTGTCAAGCTATTACTAGTTCGGTTTCTATCTTGTCAACCCGATTAGAACAAATTTTAAACCTAAAATAAATTCATTTAATACATTTTAATGAAACTCAGAACAAAATATTGTTTTTCCAACGTAATATTGATATCCTCTGCCCAAGCATAAGCAATACGTGCACTTGTCTTTCCGACCATTATCCTTACATTAAGGGGTCGGTTGCTTGATGTGCCCTCACCAATGCCTTTTTAAAAAAGACATCCTGTTCTACCAAACCTCTTCTCTCCAGACCATCCTCCACCTTATCTTGCCATCTAATTCTTTGCCTCCCTCTTGAGCTTAACCTCCTAACAGGTTCCTCTCAATCCCCCCTCACTTCCTTGCCACCATCCATCATCAGTCATGACACTTATCATCTCTGTAATCTTTACTAGACCTTTCAAACTTCCTATTTCATCATTTTCCTATCTTTCAAGCTGTGATATTCTCATAATAAACCTTAGAATTCTTATCTCTGTTCTCCTACGCTTTACTTCCTCTTTTTGTCTCAGAGCTCTCGTTTCCAATCCATACATTAACACTGGTCTTGTTACTGTGCTATAGATCTTGATTTTTAGCTAGATTGGAATTTTCTTATCATAGACCACCTCCCCTGCCTTCCTCCACTTCTCCTAGGCTACTTTTATCCTACTCTCAACTTCAGCCTCACATCCTACCTCCTGATTTATAGTAGATCCGAAGTATCTAAATTGTTCCACTTATTTTATAACCAAGCCTCTACTTTCATGTATAGCTAACTTGTCCCTAATTTCCTTACTTGTCACCATAACCACAGTCTCCTTATCTTTATTTACCTTTAAGCCAGCCGCCTCCATAGACTCCCGCCACTCTTCGACCCTTCTCTGTAAGTCTAATTCATTTTCAGCGGTAATCGTCGAATCAACATCGTAAATCAACTCTAGTAACTCTTCATCTTTGATTTCTTCATTTAGTATTTCCATGATCGAAACAAATATAAAAGGGTTTAATGCTGAATCCAACACTAATTTCAAAAGTTTCTGTTGCCCTAGCTGCCGTTATGACTTTCTTCCTTGTTCTTTTTTATATTATCTCAATTATTCTAACCAACCTACCTGGGACTTTCCTCTTCCTCAACCACCAAAACATAATTTCTCTTGTGATTCTATCAAACTTCTCTAGATCTACAAAGGTACAGGGGAGCTCTTGATAACTCTCTCACCTCTTTACCTGTAGCTGCCTTACTGTAAAGATGTCAGCCTCGGTCGTGTTCCCCTCTCATGAATCCATACTACTGTTTCCAAATGTTTACAGTCTTTATCGTTCTCTCTTCTAATACCCTATCAAAAACTTTTAAACCATGATCTGTTAATTTAATTTCCCTGTAGTTACACCATTAGACTCTCCTCCCAGCCTTTAGACATTATTTCCTCTTCCCATATTGCTCTTAGAAAATCTAGAATCCATTCCTCCCGTGTAGCTAGTATCTTGACCGTTTCAATTTAAAACTCTGATGAACCATCGCGGGTTTCTTCTCCCTCTGTACCTCTCTCTTTCTCATTTTCAGTATTCAAGAGGTGTTCAAAATACTCTCTTCATTTTCTCTTAATGTGTTCATGCCTGTGCAATATATTTTCATCTCTGTCCTTGATGAATCCTAATTGCCCAAAATCCTGTCGCTGTATTTTCCATCAGTTTCAATTCTTATTGATATCCTTTTCTCGTTCCCTTGTCCCAAGCTTTTCGTTCAACATTGCATCTCTGGAATTCTGACATACTTCTGAACTTTTAGCGAAAATTGCCATTACGTAGGTTAAAAAACTGCTCTCTCTTCTCTTCCAACAGAACGTCCCCAGAGAAGCTGTTATTGCGTGTGAAAGGTAAGTACATGAAAAGTTGTATTTTGTAGTCTTCTTTAATAGATATTTAACTTTTTATCCATCTCGATATGAAAGATGGTTGTTAGGAATAAATGTGTAGTGATGCAATGTCTTTAAGCTCATTTCTCCCCTCCACCTTGGTATATCCCACTGCTGTTTATATTGCAACGATATAACCTATAAGAAAAACACATAGTCGATTCGAACAGGATGGAAAAGTAATGACACTTACTTTACGAGACTGGCCCAGAAACTGTTATTGTAAACAACTCTCTCTGTACCAACCGTGTTTCACACAATTGTACATAATTCCTTTTGTATATATTATGCTTGTATCTTCGCTCTTCCCTCGCACTAAAACGAACATGAAAATTCATGTCTGGTTTTTCCTCTGTAATATTGTCTGTCTTGTGAACTTGTTATGTCCTGTTGCCTTGAGGTTTTGTATATAAGGAGAGTGTTCTACAATAATATAACTCAGTTGTTTCCAACCTGCCTTTGAGTTCACGACCTTACTCGGCGCCGTCACATTGGTGACCCCGGAAGTCGACTCTCTCCCACTGCCTTCCACCCCCACCTCCCTCCCCCCTCCATCGTTGGTACTATGACGGAGACGGACTCTACTACAGCAGTTGGCGCTGCGGTCGCCCCATTGAAACTTTCACCGTTCGCCACCGGAGTGGCGTTTGCTTGGTTTCAACGCGCAGAAGTCCACTTCCGTATCAGGGGCGTGACTCGCTCAACCACCAAAGCGGATTACGTTCTCGCGGCGATACCCGAGGACACCTTCCCAGAAATATCCGACTGGCTTTGTGAACAAGGAGACACCCCAATAGCGTATGACGCCCTCAAAACATACCTTCTGCAGCAGTACTCGCCGTCGCCGGCCGCCCGTATAGCAAAGCTTTTTCAGCTCTCGCAACAACCGTTGGGGGACCAAAGGGCTTCGCTTGCCCTCAGGGAAATGACCAGTATCGCTCGCCTTCAACCTGCCGCAGACGGCTCTCCTCGTGAGGTGAACCTACTTCGTGCCCTTTGGATACGCCGTTTACCCGAACCTGTACGCGCTGCCATACCCGATGTCGATAGTTTACCCATAAAGGACTTGATGACCAAAGCCGACGCCCTTATGGACAGCCACTTCAAGACCTCCATCAACGCCTCCACCCCTGACGACGAGGGTGCCTATTCAACGTCAACCGAAGCTGACATGAATGCCGTAGGACATACACGCCTACCCCGTGACGTGCCAAAGCGGCGACAAAGCCGCCCACCACCCACCAATCGCTCGCGCCCCAACGAACGACTTCTACAGCCACTTACTACCTCCCATCCGCCGCAGTTTTGCTACTACCACTTCAGATTCCGGGCAACCGCGAAGAAATGTGCCAAGGATTGTCAGTGGCCAAAAAACGTGTAAGTAGGCCATCGCTTGTGGCGGTGGCCTCCCATGTTTCTAATCTTTTCTTTTTACAGGATGCAGGAACGGGCGTGCAATTTTTGGTAGACACGGGTGCTTGTCGTTCTCTTTTGCCAAGGAAACTCTTCAAGGCATGACGTAGTCTGTCTACATCTGCTGACGTCCGCTTAGTAGCTGCCACCGGATCTGCGATACCCACCTACGGTTACGAGAACCTCACATTATCGTTCGGAAACGGTAAATTCAATTGGAAGTTTCTCGTTGCTGACGTCACAATGCCAATCCTCGGTGCGGATTTCCTCTCTCATTTCCACCTTCTGGTCGATGTCGCCCACCGACGATTGGTCAACGCAGACTCGTACTTGTCGACACCTCTTCAACCCCCCCCCCCTCTAACCTCGCTCTCCACATCAGCGCACCCACGGATGCTTACGCCCACCTCCTCACGTCGTACCCGGAAGTTTTCCGTCCAGAACTTCGCCAAACGCCCACGGTTCCTGCCAACCACGGTATTTATCACCATATCAAGACGACGGGACCCCCAGTCTTCGCAAAATTCAGATGTCTGGCACCGGAACGATTGGCAGCCGCCAAACAGACGTTCGCCGAAATGGAGGAAATGGGCCTTTGCCAAAAGGCCTCCAGCCCATGGTCGTCACCCTTACACATCGTTCTGAAGAAAGACGGCTCCCTCCGTCCGTGCGGGGATTAAAGGCGCCTGGTTATGCAAACAGAACCGGATCACTTCCCCCTCCCAAACATTGCCGACGTGACCTCCTACCTGCACAAAGCGAAGGTTTTCTCTACGCTCGACCTCCTGAAGGGGTATTATCAGGTGCCTATGAACCCAGAAGACATCCCCAAGACCGCCATCACCACGCCGTTTGGTACATACACCTTCAATTACTCCTGTTTTGGCCTTCGTAATGCTGGGGCAACGTTTCAACGTCTCATGGATGGCATCTTAGGGGACCTCCCTTTCTGTGTATGTTATGTGGACGACATACTTGTGTTCTCCTCCTCAAAAGAGGAACACCTCCGTCACCTGCTCATCGTGCTCTACCGCCTGCAACAAAACGGCCTTGTAGTCCGGTACGACAAGTGTACCTTTGGCGCCAACGAAGTGTCGTTCTTAGGGCACCGTATCACTCCTGATGGAGTCCATCCCCTCCCTGAGAAGGTAGCAGCCGTTCAGAATGTCCCCGCGCTCTCGACCGTCAAAGCTCTGCAGGAATTCTTGGGCATGATCAACTATTATCACCGTTTTCTGCCAGCCATTGCCGCCACTCTTGCTCCCCTCTACGCCTCCCTCAAGGGCAAGCCAAAGGACCTGAAGTGGGGTCCCCTTCAAGAAGCAGCCTTCTGCAATGCAAAGAAGGCTCTATCAACTGCTGCGGCTCTCACTTTTCCTATCCCACACGCCCCTCTCCTTCTCTCCACCGATGCCAGCAACGTCGCTATTGGTGCAGTACTCGAGCAGGTGGTCAAAGGCTCGCCCCTCCCATTGGCCTTCTTCAGCAGAAAACTGTCCAAGGCAGAATCGGGTTATTCTACCTTCGATCGAGAATTGCTGGCGGTGCACTTGGCTGTCCGTCACTTTCGCCATTTCTTAGAAGGTACGCCCTTCGTCATTCGCACAGACCACATGCCTCTGGTGCACGCCTTCACTCGATAGTCTGACGCCTGGTCCGCCCGTCAACGCGGACATCTCTCCGCCGTGGCTGAATACAATTGCACCCTCCAATACGTCCCTGGGAAAATGAATCCCGTTGCTGATGCCCTGTCAAGAAACACGTTGGCTGCCGTTCAACTGGGATTGGATTACAACGCCCTGGCTGAAGCCCAGCAACAGGATCCAGAGTATCAAGCTTATAGGACATCCTGCACGTCCCTCCGTTGGGAAGATTTTCCCCTCGAAGACTCCAACACCACCCTCCTCTGTGACGTCAGTACTGGTAGACCGCGACCTTGGATTCCTGCTCCCGTGCGCCGACAGGTGTTTGATTTCATTCACGGCCTTTCACATCCCTCGTGCCGTTCTACTGCACAGCTGCTGAAGGCAAAGTTCATTTGGCACCTCATTTCTAAGGATGCTAAGGATTGGGTCCGCGCTTGTACTTCTTGCCAAACTTCCAAAGTACATCGACACACGGATTCAGGAGTGGGCACCTTTCCTCAACCTCAGCGTCGTTTCGCACACATTCACGTCGACGTTGTAGGCCCCCTACCCACATCACAAGGACATCGTTACCTGTTTACCGTCATCGACCGCTCCTCTCGTTGGCCTGAAGCCATTCCCATGGAAACTGCAACGTCCGCCTCATGTACATCTGCCTTACTCTCTGGATGGATTTCAAGATTCAGTATCCCTGAGCATATTACCTCTGTCAGGGGAACCACTTTCACCTCTCAATTGTGGACGTCATTAGCGAATCTCCTGGGCATCACCCTACATCAGACAACGGCCTACAACCCCACTGCCAATGGAATGGTTGAACGTTTTCATCGCACCCTCAAAGCAGCTTTGATGTCCCGCTGCAAGGATTGCAACTGGTTTACTCAGCTTCCCTGGGTCCTCCTGGGACTAAGGACCACTACTAAAGACGCCCTCGATGTCTCGGCAGCTGAAATGGTGTATGGCGACCCGTTGGTCGTCCCTGCCGAATTTTTTCCTTCTACAACCTCCTCCGAGGATCTCCAGCACATACGTCACGTCGTGGGAAAATTTACTCTGGCGCCAGACTTACAAGCCCCCAGCGAAGCATCACATACCAACGGACTTGCACTCTGCAACGCACGTATTCCTGCGCAACGACACCAGCAAGCCACCACTAACACCCCCTTACACAGGCCCTTTCCTTGTGATCCGACGCAGTCCGAAAGCATTCCTCCTAAACATTCGGGGCAAAGAAGACTGGGTCTCCATTGATCGTCTAAAACCTGCTTATCTTCTGCCAGATGACCCGCCTACAGTTCGCCTCTCTAGATCAGGGCGTCCTATTTAACATGTACAGTATGTTATTTTTAGGGGGGGAGCCATGTACCAACCGTGTTTCACACAATTGTACATAATTCCTTTTGTATATATTATGCTTGTATCTGCGCTCTTCCCTCGCACTAAAACGAACATGAAAATTCATGTCTGGTTTTTCCTCTAATATTGTCTGTCTTGTGAACTTGTTAGTCCTGTTGCCTTGAGGTTTTGTATATAAGGAGAGTGTTCTACAATAATATAACTCAGTCGTTTCCAACCTGCCTTTGAGTTCACAACCTTACTCGGCGCCGTCACATCTCTCTCTCTCTCTCTCTCTCTCTCTCTCTCTCTCTCTCTCCAGTAGTAAAATATTAACTTTTATTTACTATTTGCCTGTAGGCTTTACTTGTTGACCCACTCATGCATTACTACCCACTTTGGATAGGAATCAAATATTCGAAGAGTTGGGAAAACATACTCCAAAAGTTGTTGTATATTGTGTCCTTCTTTTATCAAGTGTTAACTTATTGTAATTTTTTTGGTGTTGCAAACTTGAATGAACAACATTGGAAGTGGATTTTTAATTAAATCACTGAATCCATTTGTAGTAATTTGAAACCCTTATCAGAAAATTTTTAACAAAGGCAATGTTTATACTGTCATATCCGGTGACGATAACAGGGATGTGTGTGGAGTTAAAGAAAGACAATTTACAGGCCAGTAGGACATCTGAATCCCAAGCTTAGTCAGCTGTCAGGGTCAGACAGCCAGACTCCTCTTGATGTTTCACCTGAATATCACCAATGCAGTTTTTCACCAGAATATGTCTAATTCTCATTAAGTATTAAGTTGCATGAATGTAATCTATTCTTTCAAACTTTAAAGAACATTGTCCAATCTCAAATTTGTATTTTCAATGTTCGTGAGAAACTGTTATCCACGAGTAGTTTGAACTTCGTTCCTTATAGTAAAGTACATTTAAAAATCAAAGCGTTTAAACAGGACTGGCCCAAACATACTTCCAAGAGGCCATTCAATTTCTTAAAGTTTCATGAAATAGATAAGAATATCCAGTCCGTAAACAGAATATAAATCATTTAGAAAAAAAATCAATCATGTCTATATCAAAAGTCAAATTAGGACCATGCAAAACTTTTACTGATAAACTTTATTTTTTTTTATATTAAATTATTGATGGGGTAAAAACTAATATCAATGCTGCCCTACCATGTTGAGTATATTTTCTTAAATACTTCAATTCTCTCTCCTTCTCCCTCACTCTCGGCATTATTATTAGCTCCCCAAACAGAGCATATAAGCTGAAAAGAAAGCAAATAAACCATGTTACATAAAGATGCAATTCAAATACAGAAACAAAGACACTGTACTACAGCTGTACACATCACTAGTAAGACCCCATCTAGAATACGGAGTCCAATTCTGGGCTCCAAGTATTCAGGATATTGATAGACTGGAAGCAGTATGTGTTAGTGACAAAAAATTTGTTCCAACAATAAAACAATTTGGATATAGAAGAAGGATGGAACGTTTGAACATATTTGATTTACAAACTCGACGACTAAGGGGACAGTTGATAGGGGCATTCAAAATTCTCACAGGAATGACAAATCTAGATTACAAATTAAGCTTTTCACGATTAGCACAAATCAGTTCAGAGGTAACGGAATTGAAAAGCTACACCACATAAAAACTCTCTAAACGTTTAAACCAAATCGCTCTACTAAAGAGCAAATGGAGTCTCCCGGGATGGACTAAAAAGTCTTTGAGACATCCAAAATCCTTGTAACACACACACTCTCTCTCTCTCTCTCTCTCTCTCTCTCTCTCTCTCTCTCTCTCTCTCTCTCTCTCTCTCTCTCTCTCTCTCTCTCTCTCTCTCTCTCTCGTTTCATTATTATTATTATTATTATTATTATTATTATTATTAACTGTCTGCTGTTGAGCGTTCTCTTGTTGATACTAGAATTAAATTTTATTACTTTTATTAAGAACTTTCTCTCTCTCTCTCTCTCTCTCTCTCTCTCTCTCTCTCTCTCTCTCTCTCTCTCTCTCTCTCTCTCTCTTCCTGCAATGTTCGAATGCTCTGATATTCGGGTAACCATCACATTTTCTTTTGATGTTCAAACGAATGTGTTCTCAGATATCCTCTCGCCCATCTGACGCCTCCTCGTTTGAAGGCCCAGACAGGTAACAGTCCTTTCCTTACATGTTCTCTTCACACCAAATCCGAGAGATCCGACACCAAGGGCTACTTTTGTTGTCCTGTCTAAATTAAGCCCGAGAGAGAGAGAGAGAGAGAGAGAGAGAGAGAGAGAGAGAGAGAGAGAGAGAGAGAGAGAGAGAGAGAGAGAGAGAGAGAGAGAGAGAGAGAGAGAGAGTATCTTCAAAAGAGAAGTAGAGATGAATAGAAAAAGGGAGATTTGTTTCCAGCAAGAGAGAGAGAAAGTGAGTGTCGGTAGAGAGGGAGAGATAGGGAGAGCTATAGACAGATAATTAATTTATTTATTTTATTTTGAAATATTGTGTAATCAATAAGTAGTGATACAAAAAAATTTGTAAACCAAAATATTAATTTTTTAACAGTTGTTCATTTTATCTTAATACAATCTACATTTTTACTATATAGAAACTTTACAATCAAATTATTTTTCTTCTTTTTCAAATACATAATTTCAACCTATTTTATGCTATCATACCCATTAAACTTACTGTTCCGCCTTATAAAAACACGTTCTACTCAACAAACACTCATATTAAGATACCCCATTGCTAGTTTACCCTATTTCAATTATATTTTGTATTTGACTTAAGCCTTTATAAGCTATTGCAAAGACATTTGATCGTTGATCCTAAAAACAATTTTAATATAATTTTCACTTTAACTTATGATGGTGATCGATTTTGCTACATACGATAACTGCCTTTGGTTGGGGTGGCCAGTGTGGAAATGTCCCTCAAACCGCCTAAGTTTTTTTGGTCGCTGCAATCTCAGTATCCTTGTGAGCTAGACATGGCGGATTTGTGGGAGCCTATATGTCTATCTGCTGAGTCATCAGCAGACATTTCCTGGTCCTCCTTGGTCCTAGCTTGTGTGGAGAAGGGGCTTGGTCGTTGATCATATGTATATATGGTCAGTCGCTAGGGCACTGTCGTGCTTGATAAGGCAATGTCACTGTCCCTTGTTTCTGCCATTTATGAGTGGCCTTTAAACATTTAAACCTTACATTACCAAAATCAGCGTCAAAATGGATTTTTTTTTTCGAGTAATGATTGCTACATTTCCATATGCATTTCATTTTATTATCGATATGTGATACTAATCACCTTTTGCCATAAAATATTTTTTTTCTTTTCATTGTATTTAACTGGTATTTCTTTTTTGAAGTAGAACAACCACTATTTTCTCTTGTCATGACTTCAGATTTTTCCTTTGTTATCCGTCAAAATTTTTGTACAGAAATCTTTTACCAATAATAAAAAGTATTCTTTTATACTGGCCGTTCGACCATTTACCAAATGTTCCTATTTAAGCCTGTATTTCGCAAAGGTCTTCATTCAATAAAAAAAATTTTTCTTTCTTTACACGGCTGTCCTACTCCCGATATGGTTCCGACATGTTGAGTGACGTACCATGGATGCGTTAATGATTTTGTATACCTTCTTTAGACTTTTATTTGTTTCTTAAATCTTTATTATTCATAAATCAAGAAACTTTGTTGGTTTGCTTTTTATTTTTAGCTACTTTTCTGAACTAATCAAATGAATAATATCACAAGCTTAAAGGTCTGGCACTATATATATATATATATATATATATATATATATATATATATATATACATATATGTATATATATATATATATATATATATATATATATATATATATAAACACAAAATGTATGCTTACTGTCGGGATTTTGAGGTTTTTATATGGGCTTGTCGGGATTCTGGCGTTACAGATTTTTTCAGGCTCCCTATTTATATATGCAGTATATACATATGTGTGTATATATATATATATATATATATATACATATACATATGGCGAGATAAAGAGATTGGTGGATAGACAACTAAATGGATAAAATATGCGTCTGTTATTACACACGTTTTTATCGTACAACAATCACTGTAGCAAAAGACAAATACATGGCACAAAAAAATGCTTGTGTTTGGATCCATTTAGACTAGAAGGATCAAACTGTGCTGCCATTGGCTCTTCTCAGAAGATTTTTGTTAGATGAATGAGGATTATATATATATATATATATATATATATATATATATATATATATATATATATATATATATATATCATAGGTACACACGCACCCCAGATCATATTATGAATTATACGAATATATAATATTCTTATTTAGTTGAAGGCCGAAGAAAAGGAAGAAAACAACCATGAAGTTACTTAACCAAGGAACAATAGATAGACGGTCGTCTTTAAGTTACAAATGAGACTATCTAGCCGAGATTTAAACTAAATACCAATGAGGCAAGGAAATGGCCGCTGCGAATATTGCTTATCTGTAATGTGGAATTGGAATCTCATAATGGCGGTATCCAGGAATTTGGAACGTTTAAAGGTAAGCCGGGCCTTGGTCATTTTTGGCAGCTCTTGGCCTTCCAAGGAGAATCAAATAATATACGATTAGCTAGGTCAGAAGTGATATGATAATGATAGTATGAATAATAACATTAAAAGGTTTAAGGTTCAAAGTTCACTCATGTATGGCAGAGGCAAAGGACAGTGACAATGGCCTAGAGACTGACCATATGATTATAAGCTACATAATATGATCATCGCCCAAGCGGTCCTATCCATCCAAACTAGAACCGGGGAGCGCCAGGTAATGGTTCCTGATGATCCAGAAGGTAGGCATGTAGGTTCACAAGGAGGGTGAAGTTGCAGACACTATAAGAAACTATCGACTCTGAACGGGTTTCGAACATCAGTTCAGCAGGTTACTAGGCAGGAACGTTTCCAATAGGCTGGACCACCCCATTTATCATTATTATTAATGTTACCTCTGCCAACGAAGTTGGAAGGAGGTTTTATCTACGCCCCTGTTTGTCTGTGAACAACTTCCTGTCCACAATTCTATCATAGAGTATTGAAACTTTCAGGGATTATTTGTTTGGTTGAGATATGGAAGTGATTCAGTTTTCCTAGGTCAAAGGTCAAGGTCAAGCAAAAGGTCAGCTGAATTAATCCTAACCTTAATCCCAAGTTCGCCCATGGTTGTCACTTAGACTTCAAATACACCTACGGTCTAAATTGCCAAAAAGGCAAGCTGGTTTCGAGAAATAAGCTGCCGTGGCGGAGTTCTGCACTATTAGAGTGTTTTTCTAGTTATTCTTATTATTGTCAATATTATGATTATTATTGTTATTATTGTTACTTCTGCTATTATTAATACTTTTGATATAAATGATGTTATTATCATCAGTATCATTATTCCTGTAAAACAAGTAGACTGCACAGATTCATCAGAGCACTGGATCATTCTAAGCACGTTCTCTCAAATCCCATTTGGTTCCTGGCATTAAGTCTACTTCGAGCCAAGACGATGTAAGTTAAGCCGGAATCACATGGGAAGTGACACGACACGCGTGACCCGTAATGTGTCACGCGTGAAAAGTAAAGTGGTAATAAAGATCTTTACCGGCTGCGTGACATTGGACATAACGACACGTCTGGAACGTGTCGACCAAAAGTGAATCTGTTCACGTTTCGTGAGGCATGCCAGGCAAAACTGTGTTCTTCAGCAGCACTTTTCATTTACTTAATAGTAAAATTTGACTAGTATTTTAAAAAAAAGATACATTGTAATTAACCTGCTGTCCTTTTTTTCATTTCTTTAAATAAGAATAAAATTTCAATAGGGCCATGCTTTAAAAATATACATTGTGTTCAACCTGCTGTCGTATGTGTTTTTTTCTTATACGTAAGAATCGAACTTAATTTTGATTTGAAAAAAAAAAAATATTGAATACATCGTTTTCAAATTGCTGTTATGAATTTTTCATTTTCAAATGAAGTTTTATTATGATTTTAAAGAATAGATTTTGTTCAACCTGCTGTTGTTAGTGTTATTTTGGTGATAGTAATGTTTTGGTGATGTTTTGTATGTGTGTTTTGTTGTCGTGTTCGTTGTTACTGTATCTGCTGTTGCTAATAAGCTTTAAAACTAATTTCAAACAATTGAGGATTGAGATCAATTTTCTTTTCCTGATGATATTGGTTTTCGCTAATTACATGCCCCAGATTGCCAAATATGGAAGCACTAATGACTTCAGTTCCACATAAATCTTGTGTGAGATTTTTAGATTATCAGATTTTTTTTTTTATCTTTGTATTTCATCGGTTAGCAGATTTTTTATCAGATTTTCCTTTTCCTCAGTACAAAATACTCCTGGAATCAACAGCTTTTATT
This sequence comes from Palaemon carinicauda, assembly GCF_036898095.1. NCBI lineage: Eukaryota > Metazoa > Arthropoda > Malacostraca > Decapoda > Palaemonidae > Palaemon > Palaemon carinicauda. The sequence continues at coordinate 138,462,309 of NC_090727.1, read as the reverse complement.
TTCTTTGCTTACTCAATAACACTAATGCAACATCAGTCAAACAATACCATCATGTCGAAGTGACAAACGTAAGCATATGCCTTCGCCTATGTGACAGGGTGACATGTGGTGTGAGATGTCTCGCATTTCGGTGTTTCCGAGCCTCGTGTTGCCTCACCACCTATGTGATTCCGATCTTAAGGAGCAGCCACCAACTTTCTAGCTGACCCGAAGTATATCAATATGATAGAGACCAGATATTAGAATTTTTATTACGATGAAACCGAATGCCCATTCATACTGCTCCTGCTTTACAACAATAGTCTAAATTTTGCGTCAGCCCTTCTGTTGCCTGACTCGTAGTTGGAATATATATATATATATATATATATATATATATATATATATATATATTATATATATATATGTAAATATACATATATACACACATATGTATATATAGATAGATATGCAGTATATAAGTACATATCTATCTATATATCTATCTCTCTGTCACGGCACTTACCCCAACTTGGGGTTAGACAACATAAAATAAAGAACCAAAGAGGAATTTTCTTCTCTTCGCTCCTCCCAGCCTGACGAGAGATTCAGCTGAGTTTATTATACATTTAGCAAGACAGAAGGTCCCTTGGTCCGAGCATGAGATGGTGGGTAACATATTGCGGCTTATTTAATTTCTTTTAGATTTTTTCGTGAAATGGTAATTTTTTATAGTATAATTAACAAAGACCGTCAATTATATATCTTCCATACTGTAATTATTGCCGTCATTATTATTACACGAATTTCGATTAACTCGAAAAGTTGAGTTTGCTTTCTCGGTTCCAAACGAAAACTCGGTCAAAGCAAATACAATCCGCTGAGAACTGAGAGTCGGAATTTGCATTGTTTCATGTAGACGAGAAAAAAGGGAAGTGGCGTAAGGAAAAGGAGTAAAGGAAATAAGAGAAACGAACTTATATGTCTATTTAGAGACCAAACAGAAAGGACCTGGCCAGGAGCCCTTCGTTGGTTATTCCTGAAAAAAAAAAAATTCGTTTTCTCTTTTCTATCTAAAAAAGATATTAGCTTAAGTTGTAAAAAGAATTTTCTATTTGAGATGCAGACTTACCTCTCTCTCTCTCTCTCTCTCTCTCTCTCTCTCTCTCTCTCTCTCTCTCTCTCTCTCTCTCTCTCTCTCTCTGTCATTTGTCTGATAGTCAATTTTATGAAGGTAAACTGAATAGTAGAGTTATAGACTTTAAAAATGATTTGATATATATATATATATATATATATATATATATATATATATATATATATATCAGGAATAAACAAGGGTCCATAAAAAGAAAAAAATATATAATTGAGCTTTCATAACTGTTGTGAAAAAATTTACGTATAATCATGGTTCTCCAACTCAACGTCACTAATTTTCACAATTATTTTGTTTATCATCATGATAACTCATGATTAACGTTTGCTTCTTTCACCCAAGCATCTTATGGAAAAACCTTTGTATCAGGTATCTAGCTTTGCAAAATTAAGTCGCCCATGATCGTTAAGTGGAGCTTATCTCATGAGCGTGAAGATCACTTCAACAAAATCCGCCAATATTGGTTACTTGTTGCAAAATTTAGTAGCAAGATGCTGAATGATACAGAAACTCGTGGTATTAGGATGTAATTTGAGCAATTGTAATGGACGGATCGATGTACGGAAGTAGGCAGTAAGTGGGCAGACACCAGCCACCCGTTGAGATAGCCTTGTTAAAGAGTTAGTGGATCCTTTTACTGGCGAGAGAGTATTGCATTGAATCCTTGTATCTGATTAGGGCTTTTTTTTTTTTCCTACACATACACCAAATAATGTGGCATATTCTTTCCACATTCATATACACGTGACAACACTGAGATTACAAAATAATTCTTCTACTCTTAAGGGGTTAACTACTGCACTGCAATTGTTTAGTGGCTACTCTTCTCTTGGTAAGAGTAGAAGGGACTCTCTAGCTATGGTAAACAGCTCTTCTATGTAAAGAACACTCCAAAATCATTGTTCTCTAGTCTTGGGTAGTACCATAGCTTCGTACCTTGGTCTTCCACTGTTTTTGGAGTAGAGTTCTCTTGTTTGAGGGTACACTCGGGCACACCATTCCCTCTTATTTTCCTTGATCTAAAGTTTTTATAGTTTATATATGTAAAGTCTATTTTATTGTTACTGTTCTTGAAATGTTTTATTTTAATTGTTCATTACTTCTCTTGTAGTTTATTTATTTCCGTATTTCTTTTCCTCACTACCTCATTTTTCCCTGTCGGAGCTCCTGGGCTTATAGCATCCTGCGTAGCTAATAATAATAATAATAATAATAATAATAATCAGGGCCATGTAATCGTACGCTGGGTCTGGGGTGGCCGTTCAGCGCCATGGTATTGCACAAAGAAATAAGTGTTGAAAGAGGTTGGACAGTAGGCGTGATAAGTTAAGCGGAACAGAATTGGAATAGCAGCAAAAAAGTGGATACATAAACTGGAAACTCTTACTAGTAATAACACCACAGTGTCTTGCTTCAGGTACGCTTATAACACTGCCTCCACGAGGGAACCAATCACATGGAATGGATTAATACGCGTTCCAAACTCTCATCTGATATTTCCAGGAATTCTCCTTTGTCATATCATCAGCTATTACTTGCACTGTAATTATAGAGGTGTGAAATATTCACACGAAATATACTGAAGACTTGAAGTAAATTAAAAAGCGAATATGAATGAATTTTAACTAGACCAAAATAAGTGACTTTTCAATATTCATGAATGCTTAATTTCACATTAAACATTCTCTCTCTCTCCTCTCTCTCTTCCTCTCTCTCTCTCTCTCTCTCTCTCTCTCTCTCTCTCTCCTCTCTCTCTCTCTCTCTCTCTCATGTGTGTGTTACCGAACACTATTTGATCTCTCATGTTTGATAGTGAACACCAATTGGTGATGTTTTTCAATATCCCTCGGTGGCAATGAAGCATAATTCCTTTGTACATTTAGAACAAACAAATTCCAAGTATCTGGGCTTTGGGCGTTCAAAGCTAAAAGAAAATTACTTTGTAATACAAATTGTGACCATTACTATTTATTAGTCTTTATAGCTTCCAAAGATTCTGGTCATAGTGACTATAATTTTTTCAGTTATCCTTTCCTTTTCTTCAGAATAGTGATCTCGTTATCACTCTACAAAATTGTTGATTTAAACTCTCTCTCTCTCTCTCTCTCTCTCTCTCTCTCTCTCTCTCTCTCTCTCTCTCTCTCTCTCTCTCTCCTTTGTACAAAGGCTCGACAGCAAGAGATGGTTGGCTGCCTCATTGAGTATTCAAACTGATTTCAAAAGCGACCGATTCCTTTGCAGTGCTGGTTTGACGGATTGACCGGTTCTAACTCGGTTTTAGCCTTCAGAAAGGCATATACTGTATATATATATATATATATATATATATATATATATATATATATATATATATATATGCATATATATTTATATATATATATATATATGCATATATATTTATATATATATATATATATATATATATATATATATATATATATACACACACACGAACGGTGAAAAGTGACGGCTGAATAATTAGATAGATATGCAATCGCGAACACGAACTCCCTATTATCAGGGTATAACTACTCCCTCTCCTCCCTTACTCCAGGGAGAGGAGTATGACCGGAAATCTATATATACAGTATATACATATATATTATATATATACATATATATATATATATATATATATATATATATATATATATATATATATATATACAGAGAGAGAGAGAGAGAGAGAGAGAGAGAGAGAGAGAGAGAGAGAGAGAGAGAGATGTATGTGTGTCTGTGTGGGTGATATTTTCTTTTTTCCTGGCTTTATTTAAATCACGATACAGCTCACTTTGATGTAGTCAAAACTTTTCTTATTTTTTTCGGCAGTGTATATAGCCCAAGCACAGATGAAGCATAAAAGAAAGTGGTATGAAAAAAAATAGGAGTAAGTAAAGAAACTATGATGATGAAGTGGTATAAAAAAAAAGCTAAATCCTCGTGTTACTCAATGAATCTCTTTTCGAGAATTTAGAGCATCACGAAATTTGAGAAAGCCAGATGATTGAGGAGAACTCCAAGTTGTGGCAGTTGTAGGAATGTAATCTCTTAGTTTTGAGGAAAATATCCATATACTCTGATATTTTGTTGTATTTAATTGCCAAGGTTAATCATCTATCAAATTATAAGAATTGATGGATGTGTATATCTTCAACATATTTTGTAGAAACATGCCATTGAATGTGTTCTTAAAATGAGGTGTAACTTAATTCATACTATTGTATTATTGTATTTTTCCTCATATCTTTACGTCTGCGAGATCTTTTCTTTTCCACTCTTCGTTTTAGGCCTTTGAGTGTGAATGGTCTTAGGGAGAACCAAATCATAACAGGACATCCCTGGACTTACTACCATTCCGGTCTGTCTGTCTTTACAGGTTTATCGAATGAGTTTAGAAAGTTTGTAATATTTTACATACAAACTTTACGTTAGCATTATTTCAAGCGTTGGTCAGAGAGAGAGAGAGAGAGAGAGAGAGAGAGAGAGAGAGAGAGAGAGAGGGGGGGGGGGGGTTTGATGGATAAGATAAATAGATTTGCGTCACTTTTGGGTACATTTTCATATACGTTTTTTTCATTTACAAGTGTCACCATCGTAGTATTCCTTTTTTTAGGAACTCGTAAGTCATCATGGTCCTTTAAGCCAGTGTTGGGTAACACTGGAAAACATTTTGTTAAATACGGAAATTTTGTTGTACTCATGTCCAACCAAATATATATTTATGGGCACTCAGCCCACTTGCCACAAGTATATAATATGTACATGAAAACGGTGCAGCCAACTATATATGAGTTGTATTTATTCAACTTCATACTTGCAAGTCCTTTGTTTCTCTTCTTGCTACGGAAAGTCATGAATACGAATGCTTTTGTTTAGGCATTTGCATCTCGTTACATAATTATCCTCCGTGGTACTTTTGTCAAATAACAAGTTGTAGAAACAAATGCCTAAACACCCTAGGAGTAAATACTGCCTCTCTGGACTCCGTACAGTGTTCCCAGTAAGCTTTTGATTTAGATGCTGTACTCTTTCACTATTGTAAACCTCTTAGCGTGGCAGCAATTAATTCGAAATTTCTTTACACTTCCTGAGTTTGTCGCATCGGAGAGTAATTCTTTAGAAAAAGAACGGATACATTTGTTCTCCTTCTCCAGGGCCTCCTTTTGATCTACTGGTTCTCACCAAAGAATCCTTAGATCTGAGCAAGACTCTACGCACAAATTACAAAGGTGACCACGTTAGGCCCATTCCATAACAGTTGAATACGTTTAGTTTTATATTCTCTTGATAAAGTTCCTCGCCTTTTTTCTTTATACCTTTATGTAATGGAACAATTATTATTGCTGTATTTTCCTTGGATTCTTTACCTAATTAAAATATACCCTAAAATTCCTGTCAGCATCTCAATTTTAATCGTCTCTTTTACATCACCTGCTCCTTCCACAAATATTTTTAATCTTTCACTGACCTTTTTGAGTCGGCCACCTCTCAGTTCTCCATATCTTCTATCCTATACATCTAAAATAATGTTCAAAATACTCACTCCATTGACCCAAGACTGCATTCACGTCCAACTGCATCCCACCAATACCATCTGTCATATTAAGATTCAAATGTTCATTAATCTTTCGAGTTGCATTTGCTTAAATGTTGAAAAAAAATTTTATTCTCCCCAAGATACTTTTTCCCCTTCTGTCTCTGTTCTTATTACTTGCCATCTTTTTTTTCTCACTTACTCTTTGATTGCTCCTTTTTATCTTGTTCTATCGCTGAAACTGCTCATACTTTTGCATTTCAAAACTTTTTTTATTTCTTCATCCAGTAACTTGCACTTATATATATATATATATATATATATATATATATATATATATATATATATATATGCGTGCATATATGTGTGTATATATGTAATAGTATACTGTATATATTGTTAAATGCCAGCTATCTTCGCCATGGATTCATGTATATATAGTGTACATACTGTAAATATTGATAATATTATTATTCTAGAAAGTTTTAATTATTTAGTTTTTTAGTTGATTTTGTTTGAGCTTCTAAATCCTATCTCATTTACCTGTTCCTGCTTTGTTCTCCTTGGTCTTCTGGTCATAGGTTTAAAAGCCACTCATGAATGGCAGAGGCAAGGGACAGTGACATTTCTCCAGCAAGCAGGGTAATACCCTAGAGCCTGACCATATCATACATATGATCTGCGCTCAACCAAGGCCATCTCTAGTGATGGCCGGGTCATTTGGGGGGGGGGGGGGGTTAAGAAAGGTCCCACGTGACATAAGCAGTGCAGTCACACTGCTACTATAGGCTGTGAGTAAAGGGGTCGCACTCTATTTCTTCCCAGTTTTCTGTTGTTATTCCAGAAAATATTACTGATTTGGAATCCAGGCTAATGCCTATTATGTGCTGTGTACCAAACTGCAAGGAAAATTACCGAAATGGACCAAATGTGAGTGTTTGCCTTTCCAAATGCTGATGGAGAAAAAGCCAAGTGATTGCACGCTATCAAAAGAGCCCAATATGTTCCTGACTAAATAGTAAGGGAAGTTCTGTATTTATTGTTGTAATATTTATACTTGCATTATATTGTTCATGTGGTATTGGGTACATAATATCAACCTCTTGTATAATTATTTAAAGTTTACCAAATAGTTTACAAAATTACTTAGGTATTCACACACTTTTTTCCCTTGCTAGTTACTACTTCATTCTCTCTGATTTCTTCTCTTTCAATTCTTCCTTCCTCATTCTTCGGTTGCTGCCCTCTCTCTCTCTCTCTCTCTCTCTCTCTCTCTCTCTCTCTCTCTCTCTCTCTCTCTCTCTCTCTCTCTCTCTCTCTCTCATTTTTATGAAAATGTGTTATGCACTTTAATATTGCATTTAAACACTTTTCAGGTGTGCCAGCCACACTTCAGATCTAATTATATTGAATCCGAGACATCCTTCTTCTATAAGATAATTTGGAGGAAACTCATAGCTAAGATAATTGCAAAAAATAACAGTGTAAAATTAAAAATAAATTGTCAAATACTTCAAGTAAAAAAAAAAAAAGGTACAGCAACATCAAGCGATTGTGGATGATTGTGCTAAAGATAATGTTAAATCATTTTAAATTGCCGGAATTGTTTACTTTTTTTTTTCTTTTTAATTAAATTGTGAGAATCATTCTACTTTTTTTCGGAATTAATGGGTCGTAAAATTAGACTGCTGCTTCGGGAAAGTTTTATTTTAATTTTATTACTTTTTTATCTGTCTGATTTTTCTTAGCCGGATTATTCTGTACCAATCGTGTTTCACACAATTGTACATAATTCCTTTTGTATATATTATGCTTGTATCTTCGCTCTTCCCTCGCACTAAAACGAACTTGAAAATTCATGTCTGGTTTTTCCTCTGTAATATTGTCTGTCTTGTGAACTTGCTATGTCCTGTTGCCTTGAGGTTTTGTATATAAAGAGAGTGTTCTACAATAATATAACTCAGTCGTTTCCAACCTGCCTTTGAGTTCACAACCTTACTCGGCGCCGTCACATTGGTGACCCCGGAAGTCGACTCGCTCCCACTGCCTTCCACCCCCACCTCCCTCACCTCCCTCGCCCCTCCATCGTTGGTACTATGACGGAGACGGACTCTACTACAGCAGTTGGCGCTGCGGCCGCCCCATTGAAACTTTCACCGTTCGCCACCGGAAAGGCGTTTGCTTGGTTTCAAGGCGCTGAAGTCCACTTCCGTATCAGGGGTGTGACTCGCTCAACCACCAAAGCAGATTATGTTCTCGCGGCGATACCCGAGGACACCTTCCCAGAAATGTCCGACTGGCTTTGTGAACAAGGAGACACCCCAATAGCGTATGACGCCCTCAAAACATACCTTCTGCAGCAGTACTCGCCGTCGCCAGCCGCCCGTATAGCCAAGCTTTTTCAGCTCTCGCAACAACCGTTGGGGGACCAAAGGGCTTCGCTTGCCCTCAGGGAAATGACCAGTATCGCTCGCCTTCAACCTGCCGCAGACGGCTCTCCTCGTGAGGTGAACTTACTTCGTGCCCTTTGGATACGCCGTTTACCCGAACCTGTACGCGCTGCCATACCCGATGTCGATAGTTTACCCATAAAGGACTTGATGACCAAAGCCGACGCCCTTATGGACAGCCACTTCAAGACCTCCATCAACGCCTCCACCCCTGACGACGAGGATGCCTATTCAACGTCAACCGAAGCTGACATGAATGCCGTAGGACATACACGCCTACCCCGTGACGTGCCGAAGCGGCGACAAAGCCGCCCACCACCCACCAATCGCTCGCGCCCCAACGAACGACTTCTACAGCCACTTACTACCTCCCATCCGCCGCAGTTTTGCTACTACCACTTCAGATTCGGGCAACCGCGAAGAAATGTGCCAAGGATTGTCAGTGGCCAAAAAACGTGTAAGTAGGCCATCGCTTGTGGCGGTGGCCTCCCATGTTTCTAATCTTTTCTTTTTACAGGATGCAGGAACGGGCGTGCGATTTTTGGTAGACACGGGTGCTTGTCGTTCTCTTTTGCCAAGGAAACTCTTCAAGGCACGACGTAGTCTGTCTACATCTGCCGACGTCCGCTTAGTAGCTGCCAACGGATCTGCGATACCCACCTACGGTTACGAGAACCTCACATTATCGTTCGGAAACGGTAAATTCAATTGGAAGTTTCTCGTTGCTGACGTCACAATGCCAATCCTCGGTGCGGATTTCCTCTCTCATTTCCACCTTCTGGTCGATGTCGCCCACCGACGATTGGTCAACGCAGACTCGTACTTGTCGACACCTCTTCAACCCGCCCCCTCTAACCTCGCTCTCCACATCAGCGCACCCACGGATGCCTACGCCCACCTCCTCACGTCGTACCCGGAAGTTTTCCGTCCAGAACTTCGCCAAACGCCCATGGTTCCTGCCAAGCATGGTATTTATCACCATATCAAGATGACGGGACCCCCAGTCTTCGCAAAATTCAGACGTCTGGCACCGGAACGATTGGCAGCAGCCAAACAGACGTTCGCCGAAATGGAGGAAATGGGCCTTTGCCAAAAGGCCTCCAGCCCATGGTCGTCGCCCTGACACATCGTTCTGAAGAAAGACGGCTCCCTCCGTCCGTGCGGGGATTACAGGCGCCTGAACATGCAAACAGAACCGGATCACTACCCCCTCCCAAACATTGCCGACGTGACCTCCTACCTGCACAAAGCGAAGGTTTTCTCTACGCTCGACCTCCTGAAGGGGTATTATCAGGTGCCTATGAACCCAGAAGACATCCCCAAGACTGCCATCACCACTCCGTTTGGCACATACACCTTCAATTACTCCTGTTTTGGCCTTCGTAATGCTGGGGCAACGTTTCAACGTCTCATGGATGGCATCTTAGGGGACCTCCCTTTCTGTGTATGTTATGTGGACGACATACTTGTGTTCTCCTCCTCAAAAGAGGAACACCTCCGTCACCTGCGCATCGTGCTCAACCGCCTGCAACAAAACGGCCTTGTAGTCCGGTACGACAAGTGTACCTTTGGCGCCAACGAAGTATCGTTCTTAGGGCACCGCATCACTCCTGAAGGTGTCCACCCCCTCCCTGAGAAGGTAGCAGCCGTTCAGAACTTCCCCGTGCCCTCGACCGTCAAAGCTCTGCAGGAATTCTTGGGCATGATCAACTATTATCACCGTTTTCTGCCAGCCATTGCCGCCACTCTTGCTCCCCTCTACGCCTCCCTTAAGGGCAAGCCGAAGGACCTGAAGTGGGGTCCCCTTCAAGAAGCAGCCTTCTGCAATGCAAAAAAGGCCCTATCAACTGCTGCGGCTCTCACTTTTCCTATCCCACACGCCCCTCTCCTTCTCTCCACCGATGCCAGCGACGTCACTATTGATGCAGTACTCGAGCAGGTGGTCAAAGGCTCGCCCCGCCCATTGGCCTTCTTCAGCAGAAAACTGTCCAAGGCAGAATCGGGTTATTCTACCTTCGATCGATAATTGCTGGCGGTGCACTTGGCTGTCCGTCACTTTCGCCATTTCTTAGAAGGTACGCCCTTCATCATTCGCACAGACCACATGCCTCTGGTGCACGGCTTCACTCGACAGTCTGACGCCTGGTCCGCCCGTCAACGACGACATCTCTCCGCCGTGGCTGAATACAATTGCACCCTCCAATACGTCCCTGGGAAAATGAATCCCGTTGCCGATGCCCTGTCAAGAAACACGTTGGCTGCCGTTCAACTGGGATTGGATTACAACGCCCTGGCTGAAGCCCAACGACAGGATCCAGAGTATCAAGCATGTAGGACATCCTGCACGTCCCTCCGTTGGGAAGACTTTCCCCTCGAAGACTCCAACACCATTCTCCTCTGTGACGTCAGTACTGGTAGACCGCGACCTTGGATTCCTGCTCCCATGCGCCGACAGGTGTTTGATTTCATTCACGGCCTTTCACATCCCTCGTGCCGTTCTACTGCACAGCTGCTGAAGGCAAAGTTCATTTGGCACGGCATTTCTAAGGATGCTAAGGATTGGGTCTGCGCCTGTACTTCTTGCCAAACTTCCAAAGTACATCAACACACGGATTCAGGAGTGGGCACCTTTCCTCAACCTCAGCGTCGTTTCGCACACATTCACGTCGACGTTGTAGGCCCCCTACCCACATCACAAGGACATCGTTACCTGTTTACCGTCATCGACCGCTCCACTCGTTGGCCTGAAGCCATTCCCATGGAAACTGCAACGTCCGCCTCATGTACATCTGCCTTACTCTCTGGATGGATTTCAAGATTCGGTATCCCTGAGCATATTACTTCTGACAGGGGAACCACTTTCACCTCTCAATTGTGGACGTCATTAGCGAATCTCTTGGGCATCACCCTACATCAGATAACGGCCTACAACCCCGCTGCCAATGGAATGGTTGAACGTTTTCATCGCACCCTCAAAGCAGCTTTGATGTCCCGCTGCAAGGATTGCAACTGGTTTGCTCAGCATCCCTGGGTCCTCCTGGGACTAAGGACCACTCCTAAAGACGCCCTCGACGTCTCGGCAGCTGAAATGGTGTATGGCGACCCGTTGGTCGTCCCTGCCGAATTTTTACCTTCTACAATCTCCTCCGACGATCTCCAGCGCATACGTCACGTCGTGAGAAAATTTACTCCGTGCCGCCAGACTTACAAGCCCCCAGCGAAGCATCACATACCAACGGACTTGCACTCTGCAACGCACGTCTTCCTGCGCAACGACACCAGCAAGCCACCACTAACGCCCCCTTACACGGGCCCTTTCCTTGTGATCCGACGCAGTCCGAAAGCATTCCTCCTAAACATTCGGGGCAAAGAAGACTGGGTCTCCATTGATCGTCTAAATTAAAACCTGCTTATCTTCTGCCAGATGACCCGCCTACAGTTCGCCTCTCTAGATCAGGGCGCCCTATTTAACATGTACAGTATGTCATTTTTAGGGGGGGAGCCATGTACCAACCGTGTTTCACACAATTGTACATAATTCCTTTTGTATATATTATGCTTGTATCTGCGCTCTTCCCTCGCACTAAAACGAACATGAAAATTCATGTCTGGTTTTTCCACTGTAATATTGTCTGTCTTGTGAACTTGTTATATCCTGTTGCCTTGAGGTTTTGTATATAAGGAGAGTGTTCTACAATAATATAACTCAGTCGTTTCCAACCTGCCTTTGAGTTCACAACCTTACTCGGCGCCGTCACAATTCAAAGTCGTCTCCTTTTTGGTGTGTATTATCTCTTAATTTTTCTCTGAGGACTATCAGCTGTAGACTGAGCTATGTAACAAAATGTGTAGGCTATGTATAGCGAGTGCGTGCGTGAGAAAAAGAAGGATTTTGAATGTCAAACCAAACTCATTCCTTATCTGTCTCTATATCAATCGACCTACTCATGCTGACTTCTTCCCCGGACTTGGCTCCACCCAATCTCCGGCACGCTGTTCTATCTTATTTCGCCACCTCTTTTTATTTATTTTTTTTTTTTTAAGTTTTTTTATACTCTTTGTTTTAAAGATCTAATTTAATGTTGTTACCGCTCTTAATTTTTTTTTATTTTGATTATTCAATACTTCCATTGTAGTTTGTTTATTTCCTTGTTTCATTTCCTCACTGGGCTATTTTTCCCTCTCTTGGACCCCTTTGAACTTACAGCATCTTGCTTTTCCAACTAGGGTTATATATATATATATATATATATATATATATATATATATATATATATGTGTGTGTGTGTGTGTGTGTGTATATATATATATATATATATATATATATATATATATATATATATATATATTTAGAGAGAGAGAGAGAGAGAGAGAGAGAGAGAGAGAGAGAGAGAGGGGGGCCTTATAATATAGACCATATAATTGTATAGGCTTAAAGTATAGGCTATCTATGTTCAGACCTTCAGTATAGCCTATTATGTATATACCTACAGTATAGGCGATTTATGTCTAGGCCTATAGTATAGCGTATCCTTGTATCTCTATAGCCTATAGAATAGCCTATTTATTAATAGGCCTACAGTATAGTCTATATATGTATATACTTGTAGCATAGTCTATATATGTATATACTTGTAGCATAGTCTATATATGTATAGACCTAGAGCATAACCTATACAGTATATGTACAGCTCTGCAGGATTATTATATGCAATGTAGTTTAGCATTTTGTTACACCTAAATGTTTTCTGTTTTAGAGTTCATAGAATGAACATGGGCTTTTCTAATGCCGCTTGATAGTTGATAGTTCAGCATTTAAGTCTTTATTGTTTATCGAGCAAAAAATGCTTTCTCTTTGGAGGAATATCAACGAACTGTGGTATGTCATCATAGAATTACGTATGCGACAAGTTTAATGTTAGTGGGCAAAGGACCCGATTTCTATGCATAAGTAAAATCTTCTAATTGAAGGATTAGATAAAAAAATGATATTCTGTAAATTTTGTGGTAATTTAGGTTTCATTATCAAAATTTAAAGAAATGTTATATTGTTTATATATACATATATATATATATATATATATATATATATATATATATATATATATATATATATATATGTATATATAGAAAGGCTTAGCTTCTTCAAGTATGCGGTCATATCCTTATAGGGTGCATAAACAGCTTAATTGAAAAAAGAGGGCTAAATACATACTGAATGTAAATAAGACAATTTTTCCTAAAATTTCATCAAAGTTTAAAAATAAAAATCTTAAAAAGGGCACTTGAATATGAATAAAAGATTACGGTATAGAACAAGAAAACAAAGGCCTTTAAACTAGTTTTGTGCAAATTTTTTTTTAAAAACATTGAGGGAGTTGAACTGGTGTACATCATCATCATCGTCTCCTACCATTGACTGACTAAATCCACAGAGGATTCATTGGCTAGATACATCAAATGGTATCCAATTCTTTGTGATGTGCAGTGCCTATCTAACTAAGGCAAGTTATCCCTGAACTGGTACACAAGCAAGAAAAAACTTTGTTGGAATAACCTAGAGGCTATGCACTGAAAAGGGAAAAATCTGAGCTTTTCTGGTATGCTATGTTAGTTGATGAAGAGGTACAAGCCTTTGTCTTGTGAACAAATGATCGATTATCTACATTCATTCTTCCAGATGCCAGCCATATGATTGCTCTGTTGGAAATGCCTAGAAGACTGGCTCTGTAGGCAGAAGAGGCTGAGGTTCTTTTATTAAGGTATGTTGCTTGATGGTGAGGTGCATGGTCTTTGTCATGCGAACTAGTGGTTGGATATCTACATTTATTCTTCCAAAGGCCAACCATATGGTTGCTTTGTTGGAAATGCCTAAAAAACAGGTTCTGACAGAAGAAACTGGGGTTCATTTAGCATGCTATGTTCCTTGATGAAGAGATACAAGGCTGTCTTGTGAGCAAATGGTCGGATATCTAGATCTATTCTTCTAGACACCATCCATATGGTTGCTCTGTTGGAAATACCTAGAAGACAAGCTCTACAGACAGAAGAAACTGGGATTCTTTTAGCATGCTATATTCCTTGGTGAGGAGGTACAGGGTCTTTGTCATGCGAACCAGTGGTCTGATATCTACATTTATTCTTCCAGATGCCAACCATATGGTTGCTCTGTTAGAAATCCCCACAGGACTGGCTCTATAGACAGAAGATGCTGAGGTACTTTAAGTATGTTATGTTCCTTGATGGAGAGGTACCAGGTCTTTGTCATGTTAACAAGTGGTAGGATATGTAAATCGATTCTTCCAGATGCTAACCACATGGTTCTTTTGTTTGAATTACCTAGAAGATGGGCTCTGTACATAAAAAAAGCTGAGGTTCGTTTGGTATGTTATGTTTCTTGATGAAGACGTACAAACTATGTCTTGTGAACAAATGGTCCGATATCTAGAACTATTCTTCCAGATGACAACCATATGGTTGCTCTGTTGAAAATACCTGCAGGACCGGCTCTGTGTATAAAAGAAGCCTAGGTTCTTTTAGTATGTTAGGTTCCATGATGAAGAGATACAAGGTCTTTGTCATGTGAGCAAATGATAGGATAGCTAAATAAATTCCTCCATATACTATTCATATGGTTGCTCTGTTGGAAATATCTAAGAGAACGGCTCTGTAGACAGCAGCTGAGGTTCTTTTAGTATGCTATGTTCCTTGATGAAGACGTACAAGGTCTTTGTCATGTGAAGAAATGGTCGGATATCTAAATTATTCTGTATGCCAAACATATGGTTTCTCTGTTGGAATTAACTAGATCAGCTTTGTCGACAGAAGAAGCTTAGCTTCGTTTAGTATGCTATGTTCCTTGGTGAAGAGGTACAAACTCTTTGTCATGTGAACAAATGGTCGGATGTCTAGATCTACTCTTACGGATGTCAACCATATGGTTGCTCTGTTGTAATTATTATTATTATTACTAGCTAAACTATAACCATAGTTGGAAAAGCAAGATACTATAAGCCCAAGGGCTCCAATGAAAAAATAGCCTAGTGAGGAAAGGAAATAACGAAATAAATAAACGATTTGAGAAATAATGAACAATTCAAATGAAATATTTTAAAAACAGTAACAACATCAAAACAGATATTTCATATATAAATTATAAAAAGACATATGTCAGCCTGTTCAACATAAAAATATTTGCTGCAAGTTGGAGCTTTTGAAGTTCTACCAATTCAACTACGCGATTAAGATCATTCCACCATTTGGTCATAGCTGGAATAAATCTTCTAGAATACTGTGTAGTATTTAGCCTCTTGGTGGAGAATGGATGACTATTAGAATATACTGCATCCCTAGTATTAAGAACAGGGTGGTACTGTCCGGGAAGATCTGAATTATGAAAATTCTAAAGCAATATGTATAACGAACTATTTGAGATTAATATCTAGATGAGGAATAAGAAATTTAATAGACCGTAAGTTCACGTCCAACAAATAAGGACAAGAATCGACAGCTGAAGACCAGACAGGAGAACAATATTCGAAACAAGATAGAATGAAAGAATTAAAACAATTCTTCAGAATAGATTGGTCTCCGAAAATCTTACAAGACTTTGTAAATAGTGTGTAGGCCTATATAGTATGGAAGGTAATGGGCCAAGAACACTGCCCTTCGGAACACCAGATATCACATAAGTACACTCACTAACATGCCCATCAACAACAACTCTTTGCGATATATTACTTAAAAATTCGATAATGATGCTAAGAAAAAAACCACCCACTCGCTACCTTGAGGAGTAGCAGGTATCACATTCTTATACTCACTATATTGCCCATCAACAACAACTGTTTGCGATCTATTACATAAAAAATCAAGAAAAGACGCATTCACTTACAACTGTTTGAGTTTGAAAACTAGGGCCTCATAATTACCATGGTCAAAGGGAGCACTAATATTAAGGCCAATCATACAAACTTCCTGACCATAATCAAGTTGCAAACTAGGGAACAGATGATTACCTTCAGGAAACCTGTTTAGACGTGGTGCTAAAACATGCTCAAAAACTTTATATAAGAGGCGAGTTAAGGAAACTGGGCTGTTATCAGGTGAACTTGAACTACCACAAACTCACTTACATAATAGGATAACATACTAATTCTCCAACAAATGCTAAAAGAACCTCTTCTTGCTAACTTGCTCAAAATAACAGATAACTTTGGAGCTTGAGATCTATTGCTGTTGTGGTTGCTTGACATTTATTCCCCATCTTTGTCTAATACTCAACTGCACAATCAACATTTGCCGATAGATCTTGTTACAGCAAGTTGCTTCCAATTTGATTTACTCTAACCCATTACGTAAGTGTAATATACACACCAAGTCCCGAGTGAAAAACAATTATATGTTAATTTCAAAATGTTCATGTTAATTAATGATAAGAATTATCTAAGATTCCGTTAATTTAATGAACTGGTAGGCCGACGTAGCATAGTAAAATTCTTATAATTGTCTATACATGTCGTTTGCTAGTTATCCAACTACCATATTTGATTTGGTCGCCATCTGTTCTAACAAGAGTGATCTGCCGGCTCAATTTTTGAGTCCAGAGCGATAGCATAACAATGTAAGGCGACCAAGGGCGCTCGGGACTTGTGTGGTATCCTTCCTGTAAACCTCACCACCAGGAATCACCACTTTTGATCTTGCTGCCGGTGTGAGCAGACGTCCTGTTTACCTCTTCCGGCTTTTACTTATTTTCATTCAGCTAGGAAGCTTGCTTCTTAACAACAACTATTCAGTGCTTTCAACTCGTGAATGAGTATTCAACAACGATTGGGCATTGATCGAACTTGAAGTTCTTCATCACACATGGACCAGATTGACCATCCTTCAACTTTAGACCGACCTTCCCATTGTACTTCATGCCGCAAGGCTAAGCTAAGTCGAAAATTTTCATTTGTTAACCACTCATTGTGTGTTAATTGTAGGGGAGTTAATTGTAACCTGACTGATGTATGTGACGAATGTAACACTTGGTCTCTCGGTGAGAGACAGTTTTATGTTAATCATATGTCTACCTTGGCTAAAGAAAGACTTTCTAAGCAAAGACTTAGGGAGGGTTCAATGGATCGACTGGCATCGGGGAATCCTACTAGATTTAACTCGGTTGGCGAGGGGTCAGGTGAGTGTGACCGTATGTCAGTAATGTCTGAGGTGATAAACATGTCAGGTGAGCAATGTGTCCGGTCCCCTTCCCCGGTTGGACCTAGTGTAACAGGGTCAGTGACCCTTGAAGAGTGTGTTGCTGCAGCAGAAGAACGTTGGGGGTCTCAATTGGGGTCTGTTAACTCTAGAATTGATACCTTAGCATCAGGTCTTCAGAATGTGGCCTCTCAATTAGGCACACTAACTACTCTTTTCAGCTCCCTCGGTCCTGCTCTGGGTCTCCCCATTCCACCCTGTGCTGAAGGAAGGACTCATGCTGAACCGGCCCTAACGGGTTCCGGGTGTGAGCCCGCCCCGATGCAGAGCAGGTCCGGAGTAATGACGTACTCCCCTATTAGCTCAGAGTTAGATGTTAGGGGTAGTGACGGTGGTAGATGCTTTAACCAGACCGGAAAGGGGCAAGCAGGGTCACAGATGACTGCACCTTTCAGTCTTCCTTGTGGGGATATTGCCCTCCAGGTAACCTCCATTTGTCCCGTTTCGGACGAAGGTTCGTCAGGGAGGGTTTTGGGAGAGAGCGGCACTCTCCAGCTACAGGGTGGATGTGTAGGGAATGCTATTGCTTCCCATTCCCCTGGGAATTGAGATAATGTAATTGTGAGAGGTTCTAAGGAACACCCTGATGGTCTTGAGAAGGGTAGGGTCGAAGCCCAGGTACATGCTGCACCAGATTGGTCTCCAGTCAGGGATCCTTCATTGTCTCCTTCGCGAACCCCTCGAGAGGGGGGCTCATCGTCAGAGCCGTCGGCCATCATGAGGGCAGCCAGGAGGTTTGCTCCAGAGGTTGGGGATGACATCCAAGGCTTGGAGGAGGGCGACATTCCATCATCTGCTTTTCGAAGGATGATTGCCTTCACCCAAGAGGCTTTAGTGGAATCAAAATCGAACATTACAGTGCAGGAACCTGACGAGTTCCCTTCGGTATCCAGATTTTTGGAGGACACTCGTCAGTCAAAGAAACGGAATCCTATTCCACACTGGTCGACAGGAGAATTTCTCAGACATGGAAGACAAGTGGTCACCAAGAAGTTGGCAGAGTATGCGGAAGGTGACAAGCCTCACTTTCCATCTTCTATCTTGGCTAAAACAGGAGGGCCTATTTAGCTATTGGAGAGGATCCTCCAGCTCCATCTCCAGTGCCTCTTAACCCTCCAGAAAAACCATAAATCGTTAGTGAGTGTTTCTTTGGATGATTGTGCCAAGCTCGAGCTGTCGACTAGAACAGTTCAGGAGAATCTGAACATGATGGGATGGCTTTGGGGGTTCACTGATGGGCCTTCTGTCAGAACCAGGAGCCTTGGAGCAGTTCCGACCCCTTTTCAATCAGTTGGCCAACTCCATAACCTCTCCATCAAGTCATCCATGACTGAGATATGTCTTCAAGAAGCATATCCGACTTCACGGAGGAAGGACTTCTTCTTGTCCCATGCCCCTCCGTCTCTCTCTGACATTCAGAAGAGAGCGTTGAGGGCTTCCCCTCTC
Organism: Palaemon carinicauda; assembly: GCF_036898095.1. NCBI lineage: Eukaryota > Metazoa > Arthropoda > Malacostraca > Decapoda > Palaemonidae > Palaemon > Palaemon carinicauda. The sequence goes on along the minus strand of NC_090727.1, from coordinate 138,443,483 downwards.
TTTGCAGAGCAGTTGTTCAATGAGGACACACTTGCGTCATCCCTGGAGAGGGCACATCTCAAAGCTAAGGAGACAAGGGAGGACAAGATTCAATCATTGCTTGTAAGGACAGTAGCACAAGCGCAAAGACCTATTCAGCCTAAACCAGTGCCCAAACAGCCCTTGGTCGTAGGTGAGAAGAGACAGGTCAGCTTCCAGACTTCAACATACAAGAAGCCGAGGACAGGTTATCAAGGCCCAGGAATCTCGTCTTCCCATCCTTCTACAACCCAACGACAACTTCGACCTTCTTCTAGCTCGACATCAGCACATAGAGGACAAAGAAGGCCAAAGACAGTCTGCAAGGGTTTTCGTCCATAGGAACTACAGCCCTCGTGTATAAAGATAGGAGGCTGCCTTTAACACCACTGGCAGGCCTGGGAGGACCTGGATCCAGACCCTTGGGTCATTCAAGTTCTGAGGTACGGGTACAGGATTCCACTCAGCCAGCCCCCTCCATTATCAAACAGTCCAATAGCATTCAACTCGTACCAGGAGTTGTCAGAGAAGGGAAGAGCTCTTCAGGCAGAGTTAGAGGATCTGGCAAGAAAGGGAGCGATAGAATTAGCTTCGCTTCCATTCCTTGGTTTTTACAGCCTTATGTTTATCGTCAAAAAGGCTTCCGGTTCTTGGAGACCCGTCATAGACCTCTCTCGTCTGAATCATTTCGTTATGAAAACTCTTTTCAAATGGAGACTCCAAGGTCGGTCCTTTTGGCGGTCAGACGGAACGACTGAAAGACGCGTATCTCCAAGTTCCCATCCACCCTCAGTCCCGACATCTACTGAGGTTTTGCTGGGAACAGGAGGTATGGCAGTTCAAAGCTCTCTGCTTTGGCCTAACGACAGCTCCACAGGTCTTCACTCGTCTTATGGCACCTTTGGGAGCCGCCTTCCACAAGAGAGGCATAAGAATGGTGAGATATTTGGACGATTGGCTATTCCTGTCGAGCTCAGAACAGGAAGCCATCTACACGAGGGATGTAGTCCTGAGATTGTGCACAAACTGGGCATTCAGATCAACTTAGAGAAGTCAACCCTAATCCCCAGTCAAGTTTCCATCTATCTGGGAATGAAGATAGACTCCTCAATTTTGAAGGCTTTCCCGACACAAGATCGCATCCGGACTCTTCAGGAATGCAGCAAAAATATTTTTAGCGACAAACGCACCTCCAGCCAAACTTTGGATGAGACTCATCGGCCTCCTGTCGTCGCTAATTCTGTTAGTTCCCAGAGGAAGGAGGAGAATCAGACCACTGCAACACCAACTCCACAACCTTTGGGATCAAGAGGATCATCATTTTCAGGTTCAATGGACAGAGACGATCAGACAGAGTCTAATCTGGTGGTCCAATCCAGTGAACTTGAACCAAGGTCTTCTTTTGTCAACTCCTCTTCCAGATATCATGTTGTTTTCAGATGCTTCGGATTCCGGATGGGGGGCATCAATAGGGGACCAGATCGTGTCGGGGACATGGACAGCACAGGAATTGGAGGAATCTATCAATTGGAGAGAACTCAGAGCAATACAGCTTGCTCTCTGTCACTTCAACCATCTGTGCTCTTCAAGAGTTGTCGCAGTGTTCGCCGACAACTCGACGGCTATTTCTTACACAAGGAAGGAAGGAGGGACGAGGTCCCAGAAGCTGGACAGTCTTGCACAAGAGATTCTGGCCTGGGCAGAGGGAAAGAGCGTGACTCTCATGCCTCGGTTCATCATGGGCAAGGCGAACGTGACAGCAGATGCTCTGAGTCGAAGAGATCAGATCTTAAACTCCGAATGGACCATTCATCAGCAAGTGGTGGACGATTTGGTTCATCTGTGGCCAGCAGCAGTGGATATGTTTGCCACCGCAATGAACCACAGACTTCAGGCTTACTTCAGTCCTCACATCGATCCGGGATCAGTGGGAACAGATGCTATGCTTCAGGACTGGAGGCATCTTCAGGGATATGCGTTCCCTCCGTTTTCTCTGATAAGTAACATTCTGCACAAACTGAGGGAGTCCACAGGATGCAGTCTTACTCTGGTCACACCCTTCTGGCCTCAGAAAGACTGGTTTGTGGACCTCTTAGAGCTGTCAGTAGACACCCCAAGGAGGTTGCCTGTCAGACGGGACCTCCTCAAACAGCCTCATCGCAGCCTCATCGACACGTGTTTCATCTCAGACCACAAGCTCTTCAGCTGACTGCATGGAGACTATCCGCAGATTTGCCAGAGCTCGAGGAGTCTCCAGGCAGGTGGCCCAACAAGTTACCTTCGCTCGAAGACCTTCCACTCGTATAAATTACCAGTACAAGTGGAAGATATTCAGGAAGTGGTGTAAGGACACAAAACACTCAATCTCGAACCCGACAGTTGCCAAGATTGCAGATTTCCTGTTATTCCTTCGTAAGGAAAAACGTCTATCCATTCCAGCCATTAGGGGATATAGAGTTATGTTATCCTCGGTTTTCAGAATTACCTTCAGGGAGATGCTTGAGGATCCAATCATTACCGATCTCATTAGGTCCTTCGAAATAGAAATTCCTAAAAAGGTGATTTCAGCTCCTCCTTGGGACTTGGACGTGGTCCTTAAGGCTTTAACTACGGAGCCTTATGAGCCACTAGCATCAGCAGATCTTCGAAACTTGTCCATGAAGGCACTTTTCTTTGTAGCCTTGGCAACTGCAAAAAGGGTTGGGGAATTGCAGGCACTTTCAGTGGGGGTGGCTTGGAGGGGAAGATACTTTGTTTTGCATTATTTGCCAGAATTCAGAGCGAAAACAGAGTCATTCAACAATCCACTTCCTCGGGAATTCGTTCTGATATCCCTCTCAGAGAGAGTGGGTAGAGACGATGAAGAGAGACTTCTGTGCCCAGTAAGAGCTCTTCGTTACTACCTAGACAGGACAAAGACTATCCAACCACGTCCTAGGTCGCTTTTCGTCTCTCCTAAATGCCCAAACAAAACCTTGTCAAAGAATGCGATGGCCTTCCTTCTTAGACAGGTTATTAAGAGTGCATTGGGGGCATCGCCCACGTCATCAACTCAAGGGAGAGCATCAGGAGCCCACAGTATTAGGGGTATGGCTACTTCACTTCGTTTTTGGACCAACACATCAATGTCTTCTATTCTGAAGGCTGCGACGTGGAGGTCTAACTCGGTTTTTTCATCATTTTACTTAAAAGATGTAGAATTAGTATATAATAATGTCCGTTCCTTGGGTCCCATTGTGGCAGCGGGCGGAGTCATTGCTTAACCACTGTCATCACCGTTTCCTCTCCTCTTTGCTGAACTTGGCTGGGGAGATGGAATTATTACGTAATACCTTCACATGCACTGACGATTAAACCCTCTTAATGGAAGTGACACCTTGAGAGGCAGAATCGTTAAGCTCAGGTCCTCTAGCATCAACTATTGAACCCTTTCAATGGAAGTGACACCTTGAAAGGCCTAGATTGTTGAATGCAGGACGCATGTACCACCAATCAAACCCCTTCAACGGAAGTGACACCTTGGAGGGTCTAGATTGCTGAGTACAGGACCTCTCTCACAAGTCGTAAGTGTCCGAAACATGACCAGACAGTTGGGAGAGGACCACTATCCCTGTAGCTTCGTCAACAGAGCGACCACAGAGGATGCCTAGACAGTAGCTCCCTGTGGACTTGGCCCTGACATGGCGACTGACTGACGAACTGACAATTGTGCTGTGACACATCGTCAAGTTAATCAGGTAAGCTACAATTCAGGCAACCTTCCTAGCATCAAACTGATCATTTCCCCCCATCCAGCTAAATGTGGGGAATCGGCAAATGTTGATTGTGCAGTTGAGTATTAGACAAATGTAATTTTCAATTTAAAATTAATTTTCTAATACTCACCTGCACAATCAACATTAGATGCCCTCCCACCTGCCCCACTATCAATGATCAGAGCAGTTTCAGGTCTCTCCTACACCTGCAGAGGTCAAAAGTGGTGATTCCTGGTGGTGAGGTTTACAGGAAAGATACCACACAAGTCCCGAGCGCCCTTGGTCGCCTTACATTGTTATGCTATCGCTCTGGACTCAAAAATTGAGCCGGCAGATCACTCTTGTTAGAACAGATGGCGACCAAATCAAATATGGTAGTTGGATAACTAGCAAACGACATGTATAGACAATTATAAGAATTTTACTATGCTACGTCGGCCTACCAGTTCATTAAATTAACGGAATCTTAGATAATTCTTATCATTAATTAACATGAACATTTTGAAATTAACATATAATTGTTTTTCACTCGGGGCTTGGTGTGTATATTACACTTACGTAATGGGTTAGAGTAAATCAAATTGGAAGCAACTTGCTGTAACAAGATCTATCGGCAAAAGTTGATTGTGCAGGTGAGTATTAGAAAATTAATTTTAAATTGAAAATTACATTTTTTATTGCTTTTAATTCTTACCCTGTCTGGATATATTGAGGAAAATCCGGGACCAGTAAGTCCTAGACTTCACCAGTGTTGTCTATGCTCTTACAATATTCGTGGTTTGCATGCTAATATTCAAGACCTTACAGTTGCGTCGAGGCAGTATGATATTCTTTAATGATTAGAAACTTTAGTTTCTCAAATAAGGCACTCATCAAAGCTCCTTATTACTGTGTTTAAGAAGCTAATAATTCTGAAACAGTATGCCATTCCTAGGCAAGGGGAATGGCAGTGCATATTAGGATTGGGTATCCTGCTTCTCATAAAGCCTGCTACGACTGTGGATGCCATGAGATTCAGGTGATAAGAGTTTATGGCAGGCATAACAACTTCTATTTGTGTTCGACCTACCGGAATCCAGACGAGGATGATTCCGTCTTTGATTGTCATCTTACCATTATGACTTAGATGCAGTAAAATTATAAAAAGGCTTCTTTTGTTCTTGTTGGTGATTTCAACGTTCACCATAAAAGGGAGTTAATTTTTTTTTTCTCCCACTGATTTCCATAGCTTGAAGACCTTTGAACTTTGCCATTGAATTAGGTAGTGAGTAAAAAATAAATGAGCTTCTCACAGGTCTGGTAACTTCTTGGACTTATTATAAACTGACTCCCTTAGTGTTATAACAAGTAAGGTTGCCTCTCCAGTTTGGATGTTTGATCATCCCTTGATTTTGTTAGTAATGAGGACTGAGCATCCTGTCCCTGATGTGTCATACTAATGTAAAATACTATATCTATATATATATATATATATATATATATATATATATATATATATATATATATATATATATATATATATACACACAGTAATATCGCAAGCAGACTATAATGGAATTTTGAGTGATCTTTAACACTTGAATTGGACACTTTTGTATTAAAGTATTGAGCCTGCTGTTCTCTTGAATAGGGATCTGATTAACATAATTGATAGGTGTAGCCCTTATCGTGTGCTAAAATACTGGGTGAAAGACAAACCCTGGTTCAATGATGATGGTAGAGGTTCCTATTTGGAGAAGCAGGAGGTATATCCACTTTGAAAGGGTAACAGATCAGATTTGACTTGGAATAACTATACTCAGATGAGAGCTGTTTCTCAAGAGTTTATGATTCATTTGAAAAAGGAACACAATTTAGCCATAACTGAAATCCTTTCTGGTACAACCCAGGAACATAAGTCGGGGATTACCCTTAAATCTACGCTCTTTGGTGCACACTTAACAGTTCCTCCTTAAACCAGACGGCTCTGTCACTCACTGTCCATCGGAAAAAGCAACCTTTACGGCGGATGTGTTTGACAATAAGCAGAGTAATGAGAAACTCGACCTTCCTTAAAATACTCTTGGTTGAACCTGATGCTTATGGAGGTGTAGACCCAAATGGCATTTTTCCTTTTTTTTTATAAAGGTCGCTGATTTCTTAGATTTCAATTTGTCTGTAATTTTCCACATGTTAGTAAGAAGAAATTCTTTTTGCACTGGTTGTAGAATTGGTAATGTTACTCCATTAGGTCTATGTGTGTGAGGTAACTGAAGCACCTCTGATTACTGCCCAATTTCCATAATTCCCATATTATCTAAAGTTTTTGAACATCTGGCTAAACGTCTAAATATGTAAGCTGAAGATAATCATCTGTTTCCTAATTTCAAATTTGGCCTTCATAAAGGCCTTGGAGCTTGTGCCATTCTTACAAATATTCAATGCTGTACATAGTACAGAAATCAATTGGCTGTGGTCAGCAAGTTCGTATGATTGGCCTTGATTTTAGTGCTGCCGTTAACCGTGTTAAACATGAGGCCCTTGTTTTCAAACTCAAAAGTTGGGAGTAGTTGAGTCTTTTCGTAGTATCATTATTAAATTTTTAAGTAATAGATTGCAAAGAGATGTTAAAGGGAACCATAGTGAGTATGGGAATGTGATATCTTGTGTTCCTCAGGATAATGTTCTTGTCTTATTACTTTTCATACTATGTACACATGACATGTGGTTTGTGTTAGAAAACAAGATCATTGCATATGCTGCTTTTAGTAATCTCTTTGCCTCAATTCCATCTCCTGAATATAGATCTGAGGTTCCCGAATCCGTTAATAGAGATCTAGCTAAAATTAGTGCATGGTATTGATTATGGGGTATGAAGGTGAACCCTTACAAAACTCAAAATATGATTGTAAGTAGGCCGGGGAAAGTTACTCCTCAATAATCAGATCTCTGCATTAATAATGTTTCTTTAATTCTACGCGGCGCCTTTAAAATTTTAAGTGTGATTCTTGATTACAGATTTACTCTTGAGAAACATTCTGTTTCTTTTTCAATTGCACAAAAATTAGCTTATTGAGAAAGTCTTTTAAGATTTTCGGTGATCAATCTATTGTAGAGAAGTATTATAATTCTTTCAATATGCCTTCTTTCAAGTATTTTTCTCCTGTTTGGCCTTCAGCTGCTTTATCTCATCTTACTTTTTTGGACAAGAGCTGGTGATCTATTAAAGTTTTTGTTCCTAATTTAAATATTACTCTATCGTACCGTCGTTCAGTTAGTTTATTATGCTTTTTGCATTAGATTCTTCATAAGTCTGACCATACTTTACATTTAGATCTTCTCAGTCTGCGCCATCCAGTACGTAGCGCTAGGCATCCAGTTAATTCTATCGGTCTTGCCTTCTACATCAGAAGACTTAATACTAAATAGTATTCTAGAAGATTTATTCCAGCTATGACCAGATTGTGGAATGATCTTCTTAATCAGGTAATTGAATCGGTGGAACTTCAGAAGTTCAAACTTGGAGCGAATGTTTTTATGTTGCACAGGCTGACATATGTCTCTTTTCATATTTTATATATGACAGATCTATTTTATTGTTGTCACTGATCATGAGATATTTTATAATAATTATTCATTATTCCTCATATAGTTTATTTATTTTCTCTTTTCCTTTCCTCACTGGGCTATTTTTCCCTGTTGGAGCCCTTGCTTAATGCTTTTCCAACGATGGTGGCAGCTTAGCTAATAATAATAATGATAATAATAGTAATAATAGTTCGGCTAGAGAGTACTGCGAACTTGTTCTAGTGCTGTGGCAGAAAAAGGATAAATTTCTCCAAAAATTATTTGTGAAATTTTGTCGATTACATTTTCCAAAAGGAATGAAAATAATTTCTTTGCGCTATATGATACCAGGCTAGATGAAAATGAGACCTAAACTTGAATGCTCCGGATAAAAGAGTAGGACTTAATGTGTGTATAGATATCGCTCTCACTGTTTCTTTTCTGGATCACATTGCAATCTTGAAGCTAGCAAACCGACTGACCGAGATCCTTTAGAAACAAACCATACTATCAGTGGACATTTATCAATTATTTTCTTCTTTTATCTCCTGAAAATTCTCATTTTAGATGATGTCATTTATAGTTGTTTATTTACTTTTACATAAGATGAGAGGAAGAGAAAACATCCAGTAAATAAACCCAAAGATTTCTTAACATCCGTTTGTTTTCTCAAGCTTTGTTCAATCAAGTAACATCGTTATTTCACGGTCCAAAATTGTACACACACACACACACACTATCTCTCTCTCTCTCTCTCTCTCTCTCTCTCTCTCTCTCTCTCTCTCTCTCTCCGGCGAGTGTTTAGAAAGAAAAAACACCAGCTCGGGCTAATAATTCTGTAGTACACAATACATTTACGCTTTACGAACCCGATCCGGAATGGCTTCCAATTATGTAGTCAGTCTGGTTGTTTTGGGGCAATTTAAGTATCGCCCAACAATTCGCCTCTCTCTTTTCTTACTTCCCACGCCCACTGCGAGGTAGACAGGCATTCAGACACAGAGAGAGAGAGAGAGAGAGAGAGAGAGAGAGAGAGAGAGAGAGAGAGAGAGAGATGGAATTTTCCCCTTCCTCACTTAGTTTTGTGTCCATTGCTTGGATAGGCAAGCAAACAGAGAGAGAGAGAGAGAGAGACTTCTTTTATTCAATATTCTGCATTCACTGTAAGATAGGCCCACATAGGAACGAGAGAGAGAGAGAGAGAGAGAGAGAGAGAGAGAGAGAGAGAGAGAGGGGGGGGGAAAAACTTCACTAATAAAGAAATGGAGTTAGGCTATATATAGTAAAACCTCCGTTTCCTTCAGAAATTACCATTCCTTCCGTCGCAAATGAGAGAGAGGGAGAGAGAGAGAGAGCCTTACCTTACCTTACCTTATTTTTTGTTTGGGTTCCCCCAGGTCCCTCAGTGTGAGGCACCTCGTATATCCACCAGAGAGTTGCTAATGCATCTTCCGGTGTATTTTGCATCTTCCAGTCTTGGATGGTCTGGGATGCATCTTAGGTATTTATCGAGCTTATTCTTAAACACATCTACGCTCACTCCTGATATGTTTCTTAGATGAGCTGGCAGCACATTAAATAGTCGCTGCATTATCGATGCTGGTGCGTAGTGGATTAATGTCCTGTGCGCCTTTCTCAGTTTACCTGGAATATTTTTTGGCACTATTAATCTACCTCGGCTTGTTCTTTCTGATATTTTAAGCTCCATGATGTTTTCAGTAATTCTTTCTATTTGGTTCCATGCTTGTATTATCATGTAGCGTTCTCTTCTCCTTTCTAGACTGTATAGTTTTAAAAATTGCAGTCTTTCCCAGTAGTCAAGGTCCTTAACTTCTTCTATTCTAGCAGTATAGGACCTTTGTACACTCTCTATTTGTGCAATATCCTTTTGGTAGTGTGGGTACCATATCACATTGCAGTACTCGAGTGTACTACGCACATGAGTTTTGTAAAGCATAACCATGTGTTCAGCTTTTCTTGTTTTAAAGTGTCTGAATAACATTCCCATTTTTGCTTTACATTTAGCCAACAGTGTTGCTATTTGGTCGTTGCATAACATATTCCTATTTAAAATTACACGAAGGTCTTTAATTGCTTCCTTGTTTGTGATTGTCTCATTATTAGGTCCCTTGTATGCATACACCATTCCTTCTCTGTTTCCATAATTTATTGATTCGAATTTATTGGAGTTAAATACCATCCTATTTATCTCCGCCTATTCATATATTTTGTTTAGATCTCTTTGTAGTGAGTTCCTATCTTCATCACAAGTAATTTATCTACTTATTCTTGTGTCATCGGCGAAACTTCTCACTACGGAGTTTTCAACATCACAGTCTATGTCTGAGATCATAATAACAAACAGCAGTGCAGCTACTACCGTACCTTGTGGCACACCAGATATTACCTGGGCTTCATCTGATTTCTCGTCATTTGCAACCACTATCTGTTTTCTGTTTTGCAGGAATTCTTTTACCCATTTTCCTATCTTTCCCACAATATTATGCTTTCTCATTTTTTTCTCCAATATGTTATGGTCTACCTTGTCAAAGGCTTTTGCAAAATCTAGATAGATCACATCTGTGTCTTTTTCATTTATCATATTTTTGTATATGTTTTCATAGTGTGCTATCAGTTGGGTCTGTGTACTTTTTCCAGATACGAAACCGTGTTGACCCATATTAAACAAATTATATTTGACCAAATGGTTCATTATTTTCCTTTTTTATTACCCTCTCATACACTTTCATAATATGTGATGTTAGACTAACAGGTCTATAATTGCTTGCCTCTAGTCTTGATCCACTTTTGAAGATAGGGGTTATATAAGCTAATTTATGTTTAACATATATCTCGCTCATATCTACACTCTGTCTTAGCAGTATTGCAAGCGGCTTCGCGATAGTCTTTGCAGTTTTTTTAACAAAATCGCTGGAACTCCATCTGGTCCGGCTGCCGATCCATTTTTAATTTCGTTTATAGCCGTCACAATATCTGCTTCATTAATATCTATATCCGTTAGATATTCAACATTTTCTTCTCTCTTTTCTGTTTCATTATTCTCATTCGCAATTCTTGGCGTGAACTCACTCTTATATTTTTCTGCTAATATGTTGCATATTTCCTTTTTTTCATTCGTTAGCCGTCCTTCAATTCTTAGAGAGCCTATTTCTATTCTCCCTTTATTCATCTTTTTTGCATAAGAGTAAAGTACTTTGGGGTTTCTTTTTATATTTTGAAGTGTCCTTTCTTCTAAGTCCCTTTTTTCATTTTCTTTCGACTGTATAATCTTTTGTTCTGCATTTTCTATCTTACATTTTATTTCCCTCATTTTCCACACATTTTTTTCTTTTGCAAGATTTTTCTTCCACTTTCTAATTTTCTGAAATAAGATCCTTCTGTCTCTTGGTATGCACGTCTTTTGTTTATTGTTTTTTTTCGGTACATATTTTTCAACAATTTTCTCCAGTATTTTGTACAGTATGTCCGTATTTACATAGAGAGAGAGAGAGAGAGAGAGAGAGAGAGAGAGAGAGAGAGAGAGAGAGAATATATCCTTTAATTTCAAAAATCTGCATTCAGTAGAAAGGTAGGCTTACATAGGAACAAGAGAGATAGAAGAAAATTCTCCTCTTTACTCTTCTTCAGTTTCCGCAGAGTAGGCGACGAACACGTGCACACACACACAAACACACACACACAGAGGGAGAGAGTGACCATTTTTCTATCCAAATTTCGGCATTCATTAGAAGATAGGCCTACATAGAGAGAGAGAGAGAGAGAGAGAGAGAGAGAGAGAGAGAGAGAGAGAGAGAGAGAGAGAGAGAGAGAATATCCTTTAATTTAAAAAGTCTGCATTCACTGGAAAGGTAGGCCTACATAGGAACATGACAAAGAGTGATTCTCCTCTTTACCTTTCTCCAATTTCCGCAGAGTAGGCAACAAACATAGAGAGAGAGAGAGTGAGAGAGAGAGAGAGAGAGAGAGAGAGACCCTGTGGGTGGATCGCATGGCCTTTCAATTGCAGCTAGAGGCGTTTCAAAAGTGTGGAGTCAGAGTGTGCAGAGGGTGATGGAGCGTTCACTCCTGATGGCGTACACAGCATGCGATCGATTTATCTGCAATACAGTTTTACTTCCTGTTGCTGTCTCCATGCTTCAGTGATTCCGTATTAGATCATTTTTCCTTGCCGGGTCATTTTCTCTCATCTATCAAATTCTGCTTCATTTTTCATTGAATTATGAAAGGAGAGTGGCATAAGCATTAAGGGTTCTTTAAAAGTGGTTCCTCACAAAATTAGTTTTCGAATATAATCACCGAGATGCTACAAGAATGCACAGAAAAGTAAATTTTCTGAATATATAGGGGTTAAGGGTAGAATTTCACTCGATTTGTTTGTTGATGCATTAAGAGCATGACCTTACGTCCATACATACAAGTGTATGAACAGATTCCTGAATTTGACAGGAATATGTACGGGGACTTGTCATAAACTTTTATCTCTCTTGATAGCTCAGTCGGTAGAGTCTCTGCAGGCATACTTTCCAGCCGAACAGGTGGGGGTTCGAATCTCCACCCGGCCAGAAGCTATTACCATAAAATGAATTCCAAGTGGATATATATTCCCAAGATAAAATTCGGTATTAAATACCATTCGTGGGTGATATTTACATATATATATATATATATATATATATATATATATATATATATATATATATATATTGCATGCTTGTAAAAACATGAGTAGTATCCCTATTATTGAGGGGTTTCAGAGGGAACAAGGCCATAGTCGGTGGCACATTCCAATTTAATACTTGCTGTGTTAACGATGAATACACCTTTCTGAAAACCTCCACAACATTATCTATACTTCATACACTTGCAACGATGGTTCGTCATCAAAAGTTGATAAGCAGTTTGCACTTTACCCTTTATACTATGCCGTTTTATTCCCCCTTTCCTGTTTTACTCAAGCATTTCATTTCCTGCTGCCTTTATTCTGTACATCTTAATACCTTTGCTATCTCTAAAACCTTGAGATCTGCAAACGAAAGAAATGAAACGGTTCATTTTAAATCGACCTTCGAACCTTGTTCAACAAAGAGGGATACGAATTCATCTCAGTTCATGTCCATATATTTGCAAAGGTCAAATATGTTAATATAAATTGCCCCTGTTTTATTTTTCTTTCAGCTGAAATGAATAATGTGTTGGTATTGTTGTTGCTCTTAATCATACGTATGAACATGCAAGTGCTGCCTTTGTACGTCAAACTTCCTACGCTTTTTGAATAAATTTTCCTGTATAATTTCAAGGAGATGGTTCTTGTATAACATTCCATTGCATTTCTTGCATATACACCATAATACCTTGCTGTCTTTTCTGTCAAAAACCATTTTCTAAAGAATATTACAATATTATGTGAGAATAATAAATAATTGAACTTGCGAAAAGCCTATTAATTTTATAATTGATATATAACAAAACCAACATTTTCATGGTTTGGTAAGAGGATTCTAGCTCTTGTTCCTTTAACCAGTTTTGGTGTAAAAACCAAGTTTGTAAAAATTACGTTATCAATTCGGTTACGTAATTTGCTATTTTGGTGTCAGGCATTTTCCTGATCAACTTTGTTAGTTTTTTTAATGCAATTTCTTTTGGTAAAGTTTTTACGTTTTTTGGAAAATATTTCCATGAACAACTTTTCGTTAATTTTACTTTCTATACGACGGCTAAAAATTTAGATATGCACACGCACACACACATCCCTCTCACCAGGGTAGAACAACTCCCTCTCCTTCCTTCCCGTGGGAAGGGGAGAGCTGAGCGTGACCGGGAATATATATATATATATATATATATATATATATATATATTTAATATATATATATATATATATATATATATATATATATATATATATATATATATATATATATATATATATATACTGTATATATATATACTGTATATATACATACTGTACATTAGCATACAGTATTTATATTGATGTAATATGGCCAGACACTTGCCCTTTATCATATAGGGGAGATTTTCCTGATCATTTAACCCTTGTCAAAACAGTGACCTACTCAACTGCTTTATCATTACATTCTAATATTATACTTGGTCAGATATTTTCTTATATTTCCTGACTAAAGAATAACTTACTTCTTGGGCAGTTTTTGTCATATATTTTTCATAACCACTTTGATTGATTTGCCGATTAAATTTCCTCATCGTACGGAACCCCTTTAACAGGACCTCCATACAACAAATTGATCCTGCTTTTATTTTTTTCCCGAATTTAGTCATTTCGCTTCGACAACCTGATAAGTATTGGTATCTCCGAATTTCATCTTCCTGGAACACGAATCTCCTGACGATTTCCTTCACTGCAATGTATTTTCAGCAAATGCCGTTTCTTTACGTAAGCACTCTTTCTCTATTATAAATAGGTTGGCTAGGGCACCAACCCACAGTTGAGATACTACCGCTACAGTATGATTAGGTCCTTTTACTAGTCAGACAGTATTGCATTGCATCCCTCTCTCTAGTTACGGCTCTTTTGGTCTTTGCCTACACATACACCGAATAGTCTGGCCTATTCATTCCACATTCTCCTGTCCTTATACACCTGACAACACTGAGATTACCAAACAATTCTTCCTCACTCATCATCATAACTATGGCACTATAATTGTTCAGTGGTTACTTTCCTTTTGGTAACGACAGAAGAGACCCTTTAGCTATGGTAAGTAGCTCTTCCAGGAAAAGGACACTCTAAAATCAAACCATTGTTCTCTAGTCTTGGGTAGTGTTATGTCCTTTATACCGTGATCTTCCAATGTCTTGGAGTTGAGTTTTTTTCCTTTAGCGTACACTCGGGCCCAATATTTCATAAATCAATAGACATAATTACGTTAAATCAATGAAATGCATGTTTAACTGAATTTCATTGATTTAACGTAATTATGGCTATTGATTTATGTTTTATGTTCATTTTTTAGTTCCGATGATATGAAATGTTTTTCCCAAAAGCTTAGCAAATAAATTGTCCAATTGCTGAAGTATTTACTTTCCTTCTCCATTCTACTATATATATATATATATATATATATATATATATATATATATATATATATATATATATATATATATCACCACCATCATCCCTGACTAGTCCACTGGAGGACAAAGGCCTCGGACATGTCTTTCTGCTCACGTCTGTTTAGGGTCTTTCTATGCTAATCTATACTTGCAAATTTTTTAGCTCGTCAATCCATCGTCTTCTCATCCTTCCACTGCTTCTTTTGCAATCTCTTGGCACCCATTCTTTTTTTTCTTTTTTTTTTAATGTCTATCTGATATTTGTCATTCTCAGTATAAGTCCCGCCTATGTCCATTTCTTTTTCTTACTTGTCATAATATCCTCTACTTTAGTTTGCTCTCATATCCATGTTACTCTTTTTCTGTCTTTTAGTGTTATTCCCATCATTATTCTTTCCATATCTCTCCGAGTTGTAATTAAATTATGTTTTAAGTCTCTTTTTAGTAAGGCTCAAAGTTTCTGATGCATAAGTTAATACTGATAGGATCATCTAATTACATACTTTTCTTTTTAGAGAAAATAGCATTTTACATTTCATAATTTCATTTTGTTTATCAAAAGCTCTCCATCCCGTCCTTATCCTTCTTTTAGAATTGGTCTCATGTCCTGTGAAAACACTTCCTGTGAGTCCTAATTATATTCAATATCAATCACTTGTTTGTTGCCTCTGCATTTTCAGTGAACATTATCTTAGTTTCACTCTTATTCATTGTCAGTCCTACATTTCTGTTTTCTTTATCAATCTTGCATATTTTTCAATTCCTCCAAAAATTCTATAAAAAAGAAGTATGTCATTTGCAAATCTTGTTAATAAGGCATTCTCCATTAATATTAATTCCTACATTATCCGAATCTAAACTTTTAAAAACTTCATCTAGCCACACTGTAAATAATATGGGTGATAGGGACTCCCTGTCTAACTCCTTTCTCAATTGGAATTTTCTCGCTACCTTTATGTAGTTTTAGGATTGCTGCGCTTCCTGTATATATATTTTCAAGTTATCTAATGTAAGATTCATCTGTTCCTTGTCCTTGAAGGGCTTTCATTACTGCTGAAGTTTTGACAGAATCAAAAGCTGTTTCCTAGTCTAAAAATGCATACATAGTGATTTGTCATGCTTTGTTGATTTTCCATAAGCTGGTTAGTTACAGGGATATGAACAGTTGTTGAATACCCACTTCGAAAGCCTGCCTGCCTGCCCTCTTCGTTGATTAAAGTCTAGTGCTGTTTCTATTCGGCCTAATATGACCCCTGTATATATATATATATATATATATATATATATATATATATATATATATATATACATATATATATATGTATGTATGTATATATATATGTATGTATCTGTATATATATATATATATATATATGTATGTATATGTATATATATATATATATATATATATATATATATATATATGTGTGTGTGTGTGTGTGTGTGTATGTGTGTGAGTGTTTGTGTGTGTAGTTGTATC
>NC_090727.1:138417571-138422571 GCF_036898095.1 Palaemon carinicauda | reverse complement strand
GATGCGTGCCAGTGCGTGGTAATGCGTGCCTTGCCACGACTGCTACGCACAGTTCATGACGCGTTCACGCCAGTTCACGACATGTTCACGAATATGAACGCGTCACAGCGTGGCTGTGCCTTCCCACTGACATTGATGGCACGACCAGTTCACGCACTGGCACGCATCCTCCTGCATCCTCCCGCACTGTTCACGACCAGTTCACGCACTGGCACGCAACCTCCCGCACTGTTCACGACGAGTTCACGCCAGATAACGACGAGTTCACGCTAGTTCACGACTATTATTATTATAATTATTGTTATTATTATTATTATTATTATTATTATTATAATTAATAATATTATTATTATTTTTATTTTTATTATTATTTTTATTATTATTATTTTTATTTCTATTATTATTATCATTATTATTTTTAGTATTATTATTATTATTATTATTTTTATTATTATTATTATTATTATTATTATTTTTATTATTATTATTATTATTATTGTTATTTTTATTTTTATTATTATTATCATTATTATTTTCATTATTATTATTATTATTATTGTTGTCTCTTCCGAAGCCAATCCAAGAATGTCCTCGGGTTGGAGAAGCCCCGTTTTTATATGGCGTGGCCAAGTCGTGAACTGGCGTGAACTCGTCGTGCCAATGCGGGAAGTGTGAAAATTATGCGTGAACGTGTTGTGTACTTGTCGTGAACTCGTCGTGCCAGTTCGTGCCAATGTCGTGAACTGGCGTGAACTCGTCGTGCCAATGCGGGAAGTGTGAAAGCTATGTGTAAACGTGTTGTGTACTTGTCGTGAACTCGTCGTGCCAGTTCGTGCCAATGTCGTGAACTTGTCGTCAGCTTGTCGTCAACTATGCGTGAACTTGTCGTGAACAGTGCGGGAACCTCCCAGTGCATGCCACAAAAGTGCCACGACTTGCCAGGACAAATGCGTGCCACAAATGCGTGCCAGTGTCAGCCAGGCTAAATTCTCGCCATGACTGCCACGACTGTCACGACAAGTTCACGACACGTTCACTCCAGTTCACGACAAAAGTCGTGACAATGCATGCCACAAATTCGTGCCAGTGTCAGGGTCCCTTTACCCTAGATAAAGGCTATTTGCTTCGACACTGTTCCATCACCGATACCAGGCCGGTATGAGTATGCTAATCTAACGATACAGCACTCTCCTCTTCTAGTGTCGTGATGAAAAAGCTATATTGAAAAAGCTATACAGTGAACCCTCGTTTATCGCGGTAGATAGGTTCCAGTCGCGGCCGCGATAGGTGAAAATCCGCGAAGTAGTGACACCATATTTACCTTTTTATTCAACATGTATATTCAGACTTTTAAAACCTTCCCTTGTACGTAGTACTGTTAACAAACTACCCTTTAATGTACAGAACACTTAATGCATGTACTACAGTACCCTAAACTAAAACAGGCACAAATATTAAAGGTGATTTTATATCATGCATTTCCTAAACATGCTAAAAAGCACGATAAAAAATGGCAACCAATGTTTTGTTTACATTTATCTCTGATCATAATGTAGAAACAAACTGGAGGTAGAGCTTTGCTTATTACCCAGACATATTTCCCATACTTTTCCCTTAGAACTACATCACATCTTCCTACTTTAGATATATATATATATATATATATATATATATATATATATATATATATATATATATATATATATATATATGTATATATATATATATATATATATATGTGTGTATATATATATATATATATATATATATATATATATATATATATATATATATATATATATATATTTATATGTATACACATATACATACCTACATATATACATAAATACATGCATACATATATATATATATATATTACTGTATATATATGGGTTATGGAAAAAATCCGCGAAGTGGTGAATCCGCGATGGTCGAACCGCGAAGTAGCGAGGGTTCACTGTATTCTAAATAAAAGTGATGTAATTGACTATTGGATCGATGTGAAATAAGTCTTTAAATCCAGGGGATACTGATATCGATAACAGAAACGCTGAAAGGTGGCATTAGTGCAAATCAATTTCGAGAACTGGGAACCATCATCAAATGTCCGAATGGTGGGCATTGTTACCTGTGATTGAGGGAGTTGTAAGGATTCCTTCTGTTCGTTATCTCTCTCTCTCTCTCTCTCTCTCTCTCTCTCTCTCTCTCTCTCTCTCTCTCTCTCTCGCCTTAGGTTTTAAGCTTTTAAAAAGAGAAAGGTTTCATTAAGGATTTGGTCTTTTAAGACTAGTCTCAATATATTTTCGACTCTAAGATTCTGGAGAGTTTAGCATTCCTAAAAGAGGGAATTCCTTTCACTGTCTATCCATCTATCTATCTCTCCATTCCAAGCATACAGCAAGGAAACGTTGCGTTGGCTAAATGCTTTTCTGCTCTCAAAGTCATCCATTTTGAAGCATCCCAACTGAGAGCTTGTGGAATGCAGGACACGAAAAGAAGAAAAATAGTCGAGGGGAAGCGTTGGGGAAGAGAGGGGGGAAATATTTTTTAGGAAGAACCACTGGTTGAGGCTCTTTGCTTATGCTAATTCTTGAGAACTGGTTTTTAAAGCGGAAATTACCGTTCTGGAAGATATTCGAGCGAGAGATTACAGTTGGCGGTTTGATAATAAAAAGGGGAAATTGTGCAGATGAGACGGATTCTTTCTCACTAAAGATTTTATGGTGTAGATATACTCGTACATATATGCACACACGGAACCACTACCTCCCACACATGTACAGTATATGTATTTCATCATCATCTCCTCCTATGCCAATTGACGCAAAGGACCTCGGTTAGATTTCGCCAATCGTCTCTATCTTCAGCTTTTAATTGAATACTTATCCATTCATCATCTCCTACTTCGCGCTTCATAGTCCTCAACCATGTAGGCCTGGGGCTTCAAACTCTTTTAGTGCCTTGTGGAGCCCAGCTGAACGTTTGGTGAACTGATCTCTCTTGGGGAGTGCGAAGAGCATGCCCAAACCATCTCCATCTAACCCTCATCATGATCTCATCTACATACGGCACTCGAGTAATCTCTTATAGTTTCATTTCTAATCCTGTCCTGCCATTGAACTCTCAATATCCTTCTAAGTGCTTTGTTCTTAATTCTACTAAATCTATTGGAGATTGTTTCATTGCTATACCATGACTTATGTCCATAGAGTAACACCCATCTCAATAAACTGATACATAGTCTGATTTTTATATGTAATATCAGGTGATTTGATTTCCAAATTTTACTTAACCTATCTATTGTCTGATTTGCTTTTTTTTCAATCTTTCACTAAACTCCAATTCTAAAGACGCTGTATTAAAGATCATAGTCCATAAACACTTAAATGATTCTACCTAATTAATTCTTTCTCCTTCCAAAGATATTTCATCTTCCATTGCATACTCTGTTCTCATTATTTCAGTCTTTCTTCTATTTATCGTCAGCCCAACCTCGTGTGATATTTCATGCATTCTGGTAAGTAAGCATTGCAAATCCTATGGTTGTCTGCTAACAAGGACAGCATCATCAGCAGCATACTCTAGATCTTCTAAATTCCTATCACCAATCCAGTCCAATCCTCCACCATCTCCGACTGTTTTACGCATTACAAAATCCATGAGGAGGATAAACAACATAGGTGACAACACATTCCCTTGTTCAGTGTAACTTTTGCCTTTTCAAAATCGTGCTTGTTCACCTCTCAGCTTTCATCCAATTTTCTCTCCTGTCTCTTCACAATAAGCATACTGTATATTTTCATAACAACTGACATAAGTGTCATGCCTCTGTAATTATTGCAATCAGTCAGGTCTCTTCTTCTTCTTTTTTTTTTTTTTTTTTTTTTTTTTTTTTTTTTTTTTTTTTTTTTTTTTTTTTCCCCACCAACACTCCTAACCCCCATTCATCAGGTTTTGCCTATTCATGCCACTTTCTACAAAATAATTTTGTAAGTATTCTGGGAGTCACTTCATTTTCAGCCATTAATATTTCGGCAGTTAATCCATCATATCCAAGGGCTTTTCATCTCTTGATATATGTATATATAAATATATATATGTATGTATATATATATATATATATATATATATATATATATATATATATATATGTGTGTATATATATATATATATATATATATATATATATATATATATATATATATATATATATTATTACTTGCTAAGCTACAAGTAATATATATATATATATATATATATATATATATATATGTGTGTGTGTGTGTGTGTGTGTGTGTGTGTGTGTGTTTATATGTGTGCAATAAACCACATGTAAAATGAAAATATTGTGTGGAACCCAAGTAGTCTTGCCTGATTACGTGTTTTTGTGAGTTTTATGTAATACATAAAGTGTTTCCTTGAAACATGAGACCGAAAATAAAAGAAGGATAAGCATGGGATGGAGAGCTTTTGTTAAATAAAACTAAATTATGAAAATTAAAATTCCACTTTCTCTAAAAAGGAAAAAGTATTTAATCAAATGGTCCTACCATCATTAACTTATGCATCAGGAACTTGAAGCCTTATAACATGAGCTAGTTACAACTCACAGACCTCTATGGAAAGAATAATGATGGAAATGACTCTAAGAGACAGAAAAAGAGCAACATGGATACCAGAGCAAACTAAAGCAGAGGATATTCTATCAACTTATAATAAAAATTAATGGACATGGGCAAAACATATAATGAGAATGACATATAATAGATGGACTTTAAGGATAACAGAATGGGCCCTTAGAGATAGAAAAAGAATCAGGAGAAGGAAGAGAAGACAGTGAGTTGACGAGCTAAGGAGATTTGCCAGTATAGACTGGCATAGAAATATCATGCACCACACATGCTTCATATACGTTCGCACACTGTAACGTTTTTTATTTTTTATCTTATCACTCGCTCTTCCCTGCACTGTTAATAAACCAACCTTTATAAGCCTGATAG
>NC_090727.1:138327571-138412571 GCF_036898095.1 Palaemon carinicauda | reverse complement strand
AGTATCAGATGTAACAGAAAATGAGATATTGAATCATAAATAAATTAACCACAGAAAATAGGTTACTTAAAAGCATTTGATAAGGTCATCAGGAATCTTGAGCTACAAGAGGATAAATGAAAAAGTTAAAGGAATGCTCTATAAAAGTGTAGTTAGACTAGAAAGGGTGTACGTGGTTAAGATGTAGATGATAAAGAAAGCCAATTCTGTAAAGTAGAAGTGGCAAAAATGAGAATGCGGATATAGATGTATGACGTCATGAGAACAGATAGGATCAGAAATTATTCTATCAGAAGAACAGAAAAGTTGTGGGAGTAGTGAATAAGGTTCTTCGAAGAGGACTTCAGTAATTTGATCATGTTATGCAAAGAGAAAATGACCATGTTTGTGAAATGGTCATGAAAATGGAGGTAGATGGAAGAAGAAGGCAAAGGCTGAAGTTCGTAAGAAAACATATCATAGTAAACATCATGAGGGAGATAGGATAAGAGAGCAAAGACAAACTCGACAAAAGGTAGGAAATAGTGACTACACAAAGAAGAGCACATTTTCTCATTGAAGGTTTAATGCCAAGAAATATGCTAAGCTCTATATTTTTAAGGTATTGTTTCAAAACTATCCTCTTTTCAAGGAATGTTTTAACTGTACTTTTGTCATGGGGTGGTTTCATCCCAATCTTATTTCAAAGAATGTTTTAACTGTACTTTTGTCATGGGTGGATTTCATCACAATCTGATTTCAAGGAATGTTTTAACTGTCCTGTTGTCATGGGGTTATTTCATCACAATCTGATTTCAAGGAATGTTTTAACTCTACTTTTGTCATGGGGTGTTTTCAAAACAACCTGTTTTCAACAGAAATTTGCTGTGCTTCCTATTTCTATTAAGAGTTCTGACCTGCCCTCTTTTCAAGGTTTTTTTTTTTTTTTTTTTTTTTTCAAATTAACCCCCTACAGGGAAGATTTTAAATACTAATTTTCAAGGGATGCTTCCAAATCTCAGATGATATATGTAATATAGCTGATAGAAAACAGCAACCTCCTGTAGATATTGGTAAAAGCTGAAGACAAAGAAGAATAAAAAGACATTTTTTAATGTTTTTTGCTAAGTATTTTTTCAATATATGAATTTGAATATGTCTAAAATAGCCCATTTCCTTTTTTCAAGTTTTTGAGATCGTATAGCTACATATCTAGCCCTGATTGGTGTCAAGTCTATAGTATATAAGTCAGCACATCCCATATATGCTGTGAAGGGATCTATTTTCTCTAAGTTTATGAGAACTTATAACTGTCTATATAGTGGCATCTATCATAAACCTTACGAAGATTTACAGGCATCTGTGTGGTGGTTTCTGTTGAATATGTTTTGATTTATTGTACCTTATATCGGATCATTTTCTATCCGAGTTTATATCCCAGGTAATTGTAGTCAAACCTGTGTGAAAATACTTTAAACTGCATACTGTCTTCAAGTCTTCAAATTGCTGAGAACGTTCCTGGCATGATTTTAGGATAATTCTTCATACCCTTTTGCAAGATAACACATATGTTTATATTTGTATTGTTTGTTGATTGAAGGCACATGTTCATTAAAGCAATGTCACATAATATTTCCTTACTGGTTACTTGGTGCAAAGTTTATGTATATGCCGATCAAATTCCTTAGGACGTGGTACAAACTTTTATGATCTTTTAAATTGAAATGAAGTCAGTTAAGTTTTTATTGCATTACACAGAACAGGCAAATCAAAGTACTGCACTTTGGTAATTCTTTTATAACCCCATAGAATAAGTTATATATGTGCTATGAGATTTATTATTTTTTAGTATCATATACCTTTAACTTACTCAAATAATTTTAAGGGAGATTTAAAACCACCCTTTATTCAACGCAGCATACCACCATCCAAATTTATAGATTCAGCAGTAATTCTTCTACAACGTTCAAGGAGAGGATTTTTTCTTCCCATTCACTTTCTTCGTCATTTATTCATTAAATGGTCCTTGAAGCAGAAAGTCTTCTAAAATCAATTATCGTCTTGATGATTGACCTTTTGTAAATTAATATCAATCCCTACATGAAGATGGCGGAGGTCAGCAATTATATTGCTAGCATGCGTCTCTAGTGTAAAGTGTCTTCAGCTTGAAAACCAGACTCAGGTTGGGGGTATTCATGGCCTCTTGATGTATAATGCTCAGATTCGTACAATGTTTCTTCGATCAATTAATTATATTAGTTTGTGTAGACTATCATGACAACGATTATGCTCACAAAAAGGGTCAATGGAAGTTTCTTACTTATTTTCCTTGCTCACGTTTTTTTGGGGGTTCGCAAGTCTCATTGTGATTCCATTCTGTTCATATTAAATTGAATTCCTTAAGCTGGTTTCTAATGCACTGATCTCTGGGTTGAGGTTAGTGGCTAAATATTGTGTGTTTAGAAGCAGTATGTTGAAATGTTCGAGATGTTTTTCCTCACTGGCAGCAGTAGCTTTTGAACTCGATTTGGCCCAGCTTAAATTTGCTAAATCACAGCGAATTGAACAAAAAACCGAGAAATTTAGACCAAACTAGAGGCGAAATAAAAGAAAGTAAATGAAATAGCCTGAAATAGAAGCGAGCAGGAAGATGACCCGACCGTTTATGAATAGACTAAAAACCTTCCATTCGATTGACTAAAATTGTGAACAGCTTGAGGAACTATAGTTGTGATCACTTCCATAACCTGGAATTTTCTGATGTCTCCGGTTCCTCCTTTATAATACCTGCCCCTTTGCCAGGACGGAACTGCTATTGCCCACATTTCTTGCTTATGCTGTACTTACAGTTGGACACAGCAATTCCTGGTACACCTTGCGCTGAGAAAGTGCACCCTTCACCTCTCTTCACCAACACAACAGCCCTCTGACTCTCAGTCTCCTATCTACTAAATGTCCGTCAGAAGAGACGAGCAAATGAGAAATGGGAAATGAAGAAAAAGTTCCTGATGGAAACAGAGGATGAGAAAGGAGGGTAAACGAAACCTATCGTGAAAGGTATAGGTCACCACCGAGGGAATGCCTCTGGAAAGGCTAGAGGTCACTAATGAAATCTTCATTGAAAGGGCAGAAGTGACAGAGGAAACCTAAATTGAAAACCTGGAGGTCACTGAGGAAGACTAACTTATCTTGAAAGACTCAGTCACCGAGGTGACCTATATTGAAAGGCTAGACGTCACCTAGAAACCTATCTTAAAAGATTAGAGGTCACGGAGAAAACCTATCTTGATAGGCTAAAAGTTCCTGTGGAAATTATCTTGAAAGGCTAAAGACTATTGAGGGAGTCTACATTTAAAATGCTAGGGATCACCAAAGAAACCGTGTTTAAAACGTAAGAAATAAAAGAGGAAAGTCTTTCTCTAGAAAGGCTTGAGATCCGAGGGGAAACCTATCAAGAAAGGCTAGGGGTCATCTAGGAAACTAATCTTGAAAACGCTGTAGGTCACCAAGGGAATCTATCTTGGAAGGTTAGTGGTCCCTGAGGAAGGCCATCTTTAAAGACTAGGGTTACTGAAGTTTTATTGCATAATTACATTCATAAAACTACTTTAAGCCTAAAGTAGTCTATGCGAGAGACTTCTCTTTTGCCTATCGTTGTCGTATTATTTCAATATTTTATTTTGTTTATTGAAATGCAATTACAGAAGGTTAAATTACAACAAATAAAAGGGTTTTCAGGACGCTAACTTTAAAAGCAAATTTGGGGAACATACCTTTGTCGTTGCATTCAGTTTACTGTCTCCTAGAAATTGC
Source organism: Palaemon carinicauda (assembly GCF_036898095.1). Taxonomy (NCBI): domain Eukaryota; kingdom Metazoa; phylum Arthropoda; class Malacostraca; order Decapoda; family Palaemonidae; genus Palaemon; species Palaemon carinicauda. The sequence continues at coordinate 138,408,779 of NC_090727.1, read as the reverse complement.
TTTTGATGTTGAATTTCCTCTGAGTAATGCCTTTAAAGGAAGTGTTTGCCTTTCCTTAATTGGCGTTAAGATTTAATGAGAATTGATACATGGGATGGAAACTTCATAGTTTGCTTGTTTTTTTCAGTCGAGATGAAAACAAAAGCCATTTCATATGCTTTTTATTTTTTTTTTTTATTTTTTTTTTTTTTTATTTTTTTTTTTTTGTGGATGCTTGTTCAACAATATATAGATATGCCACATCACCACCAACAAAAACAAGTAAAACATCCACTATTACTAAAACAACAACAATGATAATAATTATATTCTCGATTATTGGATACTTAGTAATATTAGATTACAATATTAATCCTGATATTGGCAGGTAATCATGGGGCATTTCGGGCTCTCCACTAGAAAATGGCATAAAAAGCGAATTATTATTATTATTATTATTATTAGTAGTAGTAGTAGTAGTAGTAGTAGTAGTAGTAGTATTGCTGTTGTCGTTGTTATTACCCACCCCACACCACCCTACACATATATTAACACAAGTTCTCGTATACAAACAGAAAGTCTTAATCTCTTGTTTTCATGTTTTAGTATCAAACCACGTGTTAGGTTCTAATGCATTTGGCCAGATTTTTTCAAAGTGCCTAATAGCATGTTTGTCAATTAACAAAATTATTGCTGTCAGAATTGTTTGAAGAATTTTGAAAAGTTATCAATATATGATATTCATTATTCAAATGATGTTTTTAGCCTCATTAAAATTTACATAATAATAATAATGATAATAATAATAATAATAATAACAATAATAATAATAATAATAATAATAATAATAATAATAATAATAATAATAATAATGACTCAGTGAAATTTGTAAAGATGTACAAAGTACATAAATCGAGCCAGAAATAAAACTTCAAGAACATTTTTATTTTTAAATATATCCAAATCTTTATCGCCAAAATATTTTCCAAGAAAACTTTTCCGTAATGCCTATCCACTTCCAAAGGAAAGCGATAGAGAGAGATACAATTTCTTTTAAGGTCGCTTATTCAAGCCGATGCAACGCGAGGAGATTTTTTTCTCTATAAATCCCATAGAATTTATTACTGCTGGTACTTGGGAAAGCGGCATAAAATTCACTTATTGCTTCCTTTCTCCAGTAGTATTTATTTGAAATAATTTAGCTGTCTTTTATTTATTCTGCAAAGTTTTCGTTTATCATCAAACATCTATGAAACAATGGCGATATTTTATAGCTTTTTTTTTTTTTGGTAAAGTTTTTTTTTTTTTTCCTGAAATATTCGTTAAAGACAAATCTCCGTTTTCAGAGCTTTCGTTCACCATGAAGCCTTTTGTATTTGAGAATTCCTTTTTCCGTCCTGTGAAGCTTGGCTGTGTTTATTCGACCTATTTAAGTCCTTTGGTCGCTGTGCGAAGTCTTTGACGACTAAACAGAGTACAGCCCTTTGATTGTTCTCTGATCCCTTTACCCTTTTCTATTTCCTTTGAGCGTACAAGTGGTGCAATATGTAAAGAATCCTTTTCGAAATCAATATGAAAACGAGGCTGAAATTTGAGTTCTTGATTAGCTGGTCATTAAAGGAATAATTAACAAACCTAGTATATCATTGTGGTAATTTTACCTCTTTCATTCTGTTACTGATTTCTTATCCCAATGAGACCCATTGCAACTTACCTCACATTTCCAAGGATTTTTACGAATTACTAATATATAAATTCTGGATCAGCATAAGATTGCTAGCCCCACAGGACCCCAATGTGAGCAGCACCAATTTGCTAAATTAGGCAAGAAAGGCTACCGAGGAGAGGGTGGCCCATATAATCTTCACTCTTTTGTACAGGACAATGGTTTTGAGGTGTAAATATAAAATCATACATCATTAACATTATTTTCTATCTTATAACTGATAAAAATATTTCCATCGGTTCGGTTAATGCGTTCAGAGAACCATGTTCAGTGTACTGCATGCATTAATTTATGGTTTCTGCATTGACCCATTGGCTGTTAGCTGCACTTACATTTTAGCCATCTACTTTACCTCCCTTCCCATTTCCTTTCTCCCATTTTGCTGTCCAACATCTCTTAACTATTACTTCATAGTGTAAGCAAGGGGGATTCCCTGAATGTCCTACGGACTCAAGTGCTTGGCTATGTGGCCAAAATTCCGCAAATCTAAAATACAGATACTTCTTACCTTCCTTGTTTTATGGTGCGATAGTAAGGAAAAAGGCAGGATTAGTCTTTAAATAGGAGATAAATCAACCTTTTAAAATATAAAAGGTATAAAAAGTATTGAAAATATATCATACAGTTTTTGTAAGCAGTTAAGTTGACTTTGGGTCATGTCATCCTCTCATCTCCTCATTCAACTCATAAATGGAAACTCGGCTGTGTAACTTCTATTCTTATAGAATCAACCAAATAGTTTTCAGTAAATACCTACATTCTAGCCTGAGGGTTCGATGTCCTTAAAGGACTTTTCGTGGGTACTTAAGCGTTTCTTTTTCTCCCCGTTATACCCGCAAGTCAGAAAGCGTTCAGTCTTTTAAAGATATTCCAAAAAGATGGAATCATTCCAGGCGTTCCGTCATTTCCCTGACTTCCGCTACGCAATTCCAGTATCTTGACATCTTGGATTAGACACACATCGAAGGCATTGGTGTTTCAGAGAGCGTGAGATGCGAGTCGAAATTTCCAGCCTAGGATTTTCTCTGTATCTTTTCTTTTAGGGAATTTTCCGTTGCTCTTTTGTTTTTGTGGAATTAGTCAAGTTTTGTCGCCCAGAAATAATTCAGTTAGGGTTTTACGTTTTGTTTCTCTCATTTGTTCATTGCTCTTGCGTAATCCTTTCAAAATTGAACTTAATTAGATTATAATATTATAAAATTATTTTCAATCCTAAAATTTACTTAATTGTCTTGCAACCTTATGCAGAAAGCAATCTTCATAAAATCCAAATTGCCTGGATGCAAATTTTTCTTCCCAGTAAATATAATTTAAAGAATAATTGATGTATTTCTGGGAGTAAAGAAAAATTTCTATGCCAAGTTTTCTGTGAGATGGCCTTTCCTTTTTTTTATTTTTCGAGAGTCATATATTTGATATATGAATAATGACAAACGTGACCAAACTCGGGAAATATGATTAAAATTTTATTAAGGAATCACCAGAGTTATTTCTCATTGAAAGGGATATTGTTCAGATAACGAATCATTATTTAGAAAATTTCTGTTAAACTCCCATATATATATATATATATATATATATATATATATATATATATATATATATATATATATATATATATATATATATATAAAGTATGGCACTCCTTAGTTAAAAGACTAAGCCGTTATAAGCGCCATATAAAAAGAATGAAGAATGTTATACATCCTGAAAAGAAAAGTTAGTAAGTTTATCGAAACCGCAAAAGCTGAATCTGAAATTGGCCAATAGTTGCATAGATTTTATCAGTCGCGTTCCCACGCGATTATACGCTCTGTGGCCCAAACACAATATGTTTATGTTCTGCGTGTCGGAGATGTTCCAGACCGAGAGTAGTTGTCTCTAACCCTTTGTAGCAGGGTTTGCCTTCTGACAGATCATTTCTTTTGTGGGACTCGAGAACTCTAGAGTTAATCGGTCTGACAGACAAACAATTTCATTCATTTCAAGAATTTGAAATATGCTGCGTTCCTATGTGTTCAAAGGTTTAAAGGCCGCTCATGAATGGCAGAGGCAAAAAACAGTGACATTGCCTTATCAAGCATGACAATGCCATAGAGACTTACCATATACACATGTGATCGGCGCCCAAGGCCCCCCCCCCCCCAAGGTAGGACCAGGGAGGCCCAGGCAATGGCTACTGAGGAATCAGCAGATACCCGTATAGGCTTCACCAAACCCCCCATCCTTAGCTCACAAGGATGGTGAGGTTGCAGCGACTAAAGGAACTGACGAGTTTGATCGGGTCTCGAACCCCAGTTTGGCGATCGCCAGTCATAGGTACCTTACTGCATAGGCCACCCTTCTAATATAATATGATCTTCATTGTTTAAGAAAAAAAAAATTAATCCACATTTCTTTCAACGACTAAACTTGGCCTGACCAGCCGTGTTTATCATCATGAATTTCTGGGATCAGTTACTTGAAATGTGACGGTGCTTTACAAAATATGCCCTTTTCGCCACCTTGCTATAACCCCTCTAAAGGGAAAGTGTCATCAGTGCACCTCATGCAGTGTACTGTATGCATTATTTGCAACATTCTTTCACCCTTAAGTAATACTTGCTTTGTAATGTACTTCACCTCCGTCCACAATCTTTCTTCAACTTTGGTGTCCTTAAGTTTAGCTTCAACTTCCTTATGTATGTGTAGGGTTTTATCAGTAGCACTTGGGCATCGAAAGCCTAACAAGCTCTAGCGTCTGGTTATATTTCCTAAATTCATAATCCAATCCAATCCTGGATTAAATACTTTTTTTTTTTTTTTTTTTTTTTTTAGCGAAAGTGAAATTTCTGATTTTGTTTATCAAAAGCTCTTCATCCCATTCTTATATTTCTTTTAACTTCGGTCCCCTGTCCTATGGAAACACTGTCTGTCCTAAGTACTTATATTCATTGCCAATCTCTAGAGGTTCGCCCATAACTCTTATTTGCTGTCTCATTGCATTTTAATTGTACTTTATCTTAGTATTACCTATTCATTTTCAGTCCTACAATTTGCTTTCACTATTCAAATCAGATAATTTGCAAGTCTTCCCATGATTCACAAAACAGAACTATGTCAAATGCAAATCTTAAGTTGTTAAAGTATTCTCCTTTAATATTAATTCCTACATTTTCTCAATCTAAATTCTTAAAAACATTTTCTAGGCTCACTGTGAATAATTTAGGATGGATGTGGTCTCCCTGTCTAACTGCTTTCTAAATTGAGATTTTCTCACTGTCTTTATGAAGTTTTAAGATTGTGTACTTCCTTTATATACATTTTCAAGTGTTCTAACATAAGGTTCATATATTTCTTATCTTTGAAGAGAATTCATTTCTGCTGAAGTTTTGACAGAATCAAAAGCTTCCTCTTAGTCTATAAATGCCATATATAGTACCGTAATTTGTCATATTTTGTTAATTTTTCCATAAACTAGTTAATTACATGGATATGTTCAGTTGTTGAATACCTGCTTCTAAATCCTGCCTGATCTCTTAGTTAATTAGTCTACCTGCCTTTCTATTCGGCCTAATATGATCTTTGTTAATATTTTATATATTACTGAGAGTAAATTTATTGAGCGATTAATTTTTAAGTCTTTCATGTCTCCCATTTTGTGAATTAGTATAATGATAGTTTTTATAAGTTGTAGGTATAGAGCATTCTTGCAGACATTTTGTGTAAAGTTCTACGACCTTTACTACTATGAAATCTCATTCATCTATTATTAAATCGATTGGTAAGGGGTCAGGTGTCCTTTATATATATTGGCAAAGTTATTTCTTATATCACTATTGAGTAGCATTATATAGAAATCCTCTTTAATTTTTATCACTCCATGTCTTTTGTGGATACTATTTACATTTTCATCTTTTAAAGTAAGCATCTGTTGTCGCCCTGTTCAGTGTTTTCTTTTCATCACTGATACTTCTCCCTTTCTTTAGTGTTTCCTTAATTTTGGTTTCACTGTGTTTAACAGTGTCTTTGGTTTTTAGTTTCTTTATTGTTTTGGATAGTTATGATCATTCTATTTCATATATCTTTCGATTTTATCCTCATTTCCAAACTTTTTTTTTCTGTACTAGGTTTTTTTTTTTTTTTTTTTTCTGATAGTTTTCCTTGATCTTGTTAACGAACTTTTCCACCGATTTTTGTGCTGATTCCAATACAAATTTCATCTTTACTTGCTTCCATTTCATCATGTAGCTAAGAGTACCTATTTTGTATACTGTATATATATATATATATATATATATATATATATATATATATATATATATATATATATATATATATTATATATACACATATAAATTCATATATATATATATATATATATATATATATATATATATATATATATATATATATATATTTAAATATCAACCACAATGGCATTTAATACTGAATTCTCTCTTGGGAATATATATCCACTGGAATTAATTTTATGGTAATAGCTTAAAAATGAATTCCAGTGGATATATATTATCAAGATAGAATTCAGTATTAAATACCATTGTGGTTGATATTTATATTGATTGAGATCACGAATATTAGTGATATATATATATATATATATATATATATATATATATATATATATATATATATATATATATATATATATATATATATATATATACACACATATATGTAAATCATATTTATATTCATATATCTAAATAATGCTAAGAAAGATTTATAATCCCAATCATTAACTTTTCAAATATATAGATTAATATGCATTTAAAGTATGAATTATAAGCTTATAATCCCCTTCACTCAACGTTCCCTTTTGCAAATGTTCATCTGCATAAGAATGCGAGAACAAGTCCCTGAAATTCAGCTATTTGAAGGCATTTATGGAAAATGAAGAAGACATTCCTTCGGGTCATTAAATTAATTATTAAAGCGTAATGCTGCAATTTAGATCTCTCGAAAGAAAAGGTTAGCAGATTCCAGGAGCGGATAAGGACGCAAGTATGTAAGTGTTACGCTTGGAGCTAGAAACGTTTCTTCTTCTTCTTCTTCTTCTTCTTCTTCTTCTTCTTCTTCTTCTTCTTCTTCTTCTTCTTCTTCTTCTTCGTCCTATAGCAAAGACAGCTGCTCTCTGTCTACACCATTCTCTGGGGACGAACACCCGGAAGATTTATTACGAAGCATAAGAGGGGAATTGCTGGAAAAGGATAATGGGCTCGTTAAATCAGCAAGCTAAGCAATGCTCTGTAAGGATTAGGAACGTTAAAAGATATCTTTGTGAGGGAAGAGGGAAGCCCAAAGGGATGAAAAATTAAACAATTGAGCTTTAATGAGATATTTATGTTAAGGAGGTTAGGGAGAGGGTGACTATTCTCTGAAATTCATAATCTATTGGCTTCTGCCTTCTCGCAAGTGGGATGGCGAGTGACGGACGAATGGAACAATGCAGAGTAAATGCAGGAGCCGAATTTGGAATAGTAGCAACAGGAGTTTATTTTATTTTTTTCAAAAGCTGTAATCTTAAATGTGAAATATGCATATAAAAGTCTCGTAATATGTCGTTAAAGCATTATGGAAATGAGTTTATCTTGTTATTATTGTTCTAGCGAGCAATACCTTAAGTGGTGTCGCATTTCACTATTCTTAATCTTTCTTGAGTATCTTTTTCCTCTTGCCAAAAATGCTAAATCTTTTTCCCCATTTTGTCTTGTATTTTGTTGTTCTATAAACCTTTTCACTTGTATATTTACAGGGACGTCTAAATGTTGTTTCATAAAAATACGTTATGGATTAATGTGTAACAAGTTCAATGTTTTTCCCTCTGATATATATCTGTGTTTCCTATAATGACCCTTTATATCTTGCACCCCGTTACGTATATTTGCTAAACTCTTTTATTCACATGTCTTATTCTTTATTCAGTTTTTCTTCCAAAATCCCCTCAAAAAAATTAATCATCTCATTGTTATTATTATTATTATTATTATTATTATTATTATTATTATTATTATTATTATTATTATTGTTGTTGTTGTTGTTGTTGTTGTTGTTGTTGTTGTTGTTGTATGCAAACCCGTCGGAAATGATGGCTAGAAATTATAGATATGCACACTCGTAGATTTAACCATTCCCACCCTCTCTACCTTTCCTGTTTTCTGAGTGGTTGCCCGTCGTCGTGACAGTATATATATATATATATATATATATATATATATATATATATATATATATATATATATATATATATATATATATATATATATATATATCCAGACACTAGCTCTTTATTATTTAGGAGAGATGCCCAATTCTTGATTAGGTAGTAGGTTGGCCAGGGCACCAGCCAGCCGTTGAGATACTACCGCGAGAGAGTTATGGGGTCCTTTAACTGGCCTGACAGTATTATATTGGATCCCTCTCTCTGATTACTGCTCATTTTCCATAGCCTACTCGTACATCGAATAGTTTGGTCTATTCTTTACATATTCTCCTCTGACCTTATACATCTGGCAACACTAAGATTACCAAACAATTCTCTGTTCAAGGGGTTAACTGCTGCACCCTAGTTGTTCAGAGGCTTCTTTCCTCTTGATAAGGTTAGAAGAGACTCTCTAGCTATGGTAAGCAGCTCTTCTAGGAGGACACCTCAAAATCAAACATTTGTTCTCTAGTCTTGGGAAGTGCCATTGCTTCTGTATCATGGTCTTCCACTGTCTTGAGGTAGAGTTCACTTGCTCGAGGGAACACTCAGGCCCAATATTCTATCTTGTTTTTCGTCCTCTTGTTATTTTGAAGTTTTTATGGTTTATTTACGAAATATTTATTTTAGTGTTGTGTTTCTTCATAAACTTCTCTTTTTATTTTTTTATTTCCCTTTATCATTGAGCTATTTTCCCTGTTGGGGCCTTTCAGCTTATAGCATCCTGCTTTTCCAAGTAGGGTAGTAGATTAGCAAATAATAATAATTATAGTAATAATAATAATAATAATACTCCAGCAACTAGTTCTAATTTCTCCTAGTGAAATTAGATTTGGTAGAATATGGCACATAAATTTCCTGAGATATTACGTGTGAGAAACATTTGTCTTAAAACTGGTTTTTCTCTTTAATATATTGCCTCTAGAACATCTGCAATGGCTGTAAAGGCATATGCACTTCGTAACCGCTTACGAATAGATATAAAATCCTAAGCAGTCAAAGACATTGGTAGGAAAGCTGTCGGTGAGGATTTCCTATATTCATGAACGATTGTTATTGATGGTAATACCACTCTCATACGTTTATGTTGGCTGGAAGCAATATGACTACTAACGTTGTGAGGGATCTTCCATTAAGACAACAATACTTTTAAAATATAGATTTCATACTTTTTTATCACTTACTGCTTCCACAATTCTTTCAAGTAGGCTACATAATACGTCTCACCCTTCATTTACTTTATCCCGTGAAGCCTGGTGGTGGATTTTAAATCTTGTGCAAATTATCTGAAGGTCGGGAAATATTTCCCTCTCGGCAGATCTCTTACATGATGGCCAGTTTACCTCTTGCGGTGCACTTTACTTAAGTGGAGCTAACGATCCTTCATAGCATCCTTTCAGTGGATATATGCACCTACGTTTTTGTCTTTTACTTTACCTCTCTTCCTAATTCAAATTAGCCCCCTACCAGGAGGATTTTAAATGCTAATTTTCAAGGGATGTTTCCAACTCTCAGATGATATATGTAATATAGCTGACAGGAAACAGCAGCCCTCTGTAGAGATTGGTAAAAGCTGAAGACAAAGAAGAATAAAAAGACATTTTTCGATGTTTTCTGTCAAGTATCTTTTTCAGTATTATATGAATTTGAACGTGTCCGGAAAATTCACCGCCAGCAATTCACCGCCAGCAAATCATCGCCAGCAAATCACCGTTAAAGAAAATTCACTGCCAGCAACTCACCGCCAGCATACCATTCACCGTTAAAGAATTTACCAAATAATAAATCTATTTTTTTTTTAATTTTACACATTATAAAGGACATTTAAAAATCTTCATTTTTTTTTTTTTGCTCTGACATTCTATTTATTTGTTTATACATTCATAATTAAAATAACTGCTTAAAAGGAAAAGAAATAAAGTAACATTTTTATAAAATATAAATTCGAACATAAAAATCTAGTATGAAATATTATGAGCTATTCCACGCAAGTAATCAATAACATTTACGTCTGGATCATAGTTTTCGACAAGTCTTCGAAGTCGTTGGGCGCAATCTCGATATTTTTTCTTTTTCTTGGGAGGTTCCTGACCAGCTACGTATTGCTCAAATCTAACTTGATTTAATGCCTGTTCTTTCTTAATGCAGTCAATAAATTTCCAGATGTTTGGATGGCATGCTGTCATCTGCTCTTCAAAACCTCTGTGCCACCCTTCCACAGAATTGTTTGTCTTCGGAATATTATGTAATACAGCTTCATAAACATTCCACATTTCGTGCGGAAATTGGGGTGGTCGACGACGCTGTCTTCTGTCTGGACGTCCTATCCAGGTATCTTCGAAATAATCCAAGACTTCTTGGACCTCAGTGGGGAAAATATCGCTGTCACATAACTCTTCGAATGTAGATAAGACTCTCTCTGTTGGTACGAATGCCATTGCAGGGAGCATTTGCAGACTTAAATCAAAATCTGCGTCATTTTCATACCTCTTTTTTAACCCAATGACATTGAATAGTACGCATGATACACTGGCAAAAATGGAAAAAACAGCCATTTTGCCTAATTTGGAGAAATGTGTTTTTACATGCTTTTATCATAGCTTTTTCAAAATCTGTTGTTATTGACAATGGGGGTAGAGACGTGAGTGAGTTCTTTATCTTTCCCAAAAATATTTCATACATTTCTTGAGATTTATCTGGCAATAAGGCATATACTAACGGCAATGAAATATTTTCCTTTAAACCATGTAGAGTGTATAACTGAAAGAATAATAACGGGACGGTTTTGAAGGTTCCATCCGCATACCAATGTTGGCTTTCAGCTAACAATTGTAGATTTCGCTGAGGGCTGAAGATCATTATGCGCTTTTAAATATTACCAGAATCAAAATATAAGAACTCCTCCCCATTTGGCTACGTAGTAAAACCCTCAGGAAAAGTGATATGTTTACGATGAGATGGAAGAGCTGGTCCAGAAATACTTTTATATCTTAGATTTCGCATTGTTCTTTTCAACGTATCTGAACTTGGAAGCTTTCCTGCTGCTGCTTGACTGCATCCATCAAAAGCAATTGATAATATTGAATGAGGTGAGTCTGTTCAATTCTTCGCTTTGATACGAACTTCTTCACAAATCTTTGCCGCCTCGACATTGGCAGCATCTGCAAGATGATTATGCTCATTCAAAGTCTTAACAATTTTGTCACCCACTGTGGTTACTGGTGCACGACACTTCGTCTTCTGCTACTGCTCACATTTCCAATGTATTTTATCCTCAATTTGTCTTTCTTTGACGTACATATAGTTATTAATACACAATGTCTTCTTTCCTTTCTCACTCTGAGTGAACCGATGGGCCATTTTAAAGAAGTCTTAGATATATATGCCTAAAAGAGCGAGACAACACTGAACCGCAATGAAAGTGTTGCTTCAAAGGCTTGAGAAAATTTTAATTTATAAAGAATAAAACTCAATAATAGGTGAACTGTTAATTTTTGTTTTCAAACGATCTATTTATACCATGTAGGATAATTTTGAAACGATTGTTAGGCGATGAAATACTCTAAAAAAGGAAATGGGTGAATTGTTTTGCGATGAATTGTTAGGCGGTGATTTGCTAGCGGTGAATTTTCCTTAACGGTGAATTGCTGGCGGTAATTTGCAGGCGGTGAATTGCTGGCGGTGAATTTTCCTTAACTCGAATTTGAATATGTCTAAAATAGCCCATTTCCTTTTTTCCAAGTTTTTGAGATCGTATAGCTACATATCTAGTCCTGATTGGTGTCAGGTGGATAGAATTTTTATTATCTATCTATAGTATATAACCTAGCACATCCCATATATAAAGGGATCTATTTTTCTTTAAGTTTATGAGAACTTATAACTATCTATATAGTAGTATCTATCATAAACCTTTTGAAATTTATAGCCATCTGTGTGGCAGTTTCTGTTGAATATGTTCTGATTTATTGTACCCTACATCGGATCATTTTCTATCTGAGTTTATATCCCAAGCAATTGTAGTCCTATCTGTGAGAAAATATTTCGTTCTGTACACTGTCTTCAAGTCTTCAAATTACTGAGAACGTTCCTGGCGAATGAACCGACTAAATGAAAGTCCTAAATACCAGTGCTAATATAAGATCCAATTCATGTATGACAGGTAGTAGGGCATGAAGTTATGTTCTGGCATAATTTTAGGATAATTCTTCCTACCCTTGTGCAAGATAACAGATATGTTTTTTTTTTTTGTATTGTTTGTCGATTGAAGGCACATGTTCATTAACGCAATGTCACATAAGCACAAACGTGTGGGACTTTTATTGATATTGCCATATTGGTTACTTGGTGCAAAGTTTATATACATGACGATCAAATTCCAGAAGGCTTTCCTTGGTGGTACAGTGTTTTATGATTCCTCAAACTGAATTGAAGTCTGTTAAGTTATTATTGCATTACACAAAACAGGCAAATTAAAATGCTGCATTTGGGTAATTCTTATTATAACCCCATAGAATAAGTGATATTATTTCGAAGTATCATGTACCTTTATTTCACTAAAATCAATTTAAGGGAGATTTAAAACCACCGTTTATTCATCACAGTATACCACCTTCTAAATTTATAGATTCGGCAGTAATTTTTCTAAGACGTTCAAGGAGAAGATTCTTTCTTCCCACTCACTTTCTTCGTCATTTATTCTTTAAATGGTCCTTGAAGCAGAAAGTCTTCTAAAATCGATTATCGTCTTGATGATTGACCTTTTGTGAATTAATGTCAATCACTACATGGAGATGGTGGAGGTCAGCATTGTATATCTTGCATGCGTCTTTGTCGACTTTTCGTTTTTGTGTTAAACTAGGACGCTGTGTACTTACTCAGCCTTGAAAATCATCCCCCATCCCACCTACTTATCCATGCTGATATAAGACACAGCATTCTTACGCATGTGTATACAAATTTAGTACCTCTGAATGGAGCACAAATAATGTTATACTATTCACTTCAGCATTTTTCATTGCTCTTCCAGAATTAGTTTGTTATTTTTGGCATGATACTTCCAGCAAACAGATAATAAAACACATAACCTGTTTGTTGGATGTTGCTAAGCAAAAAATATACAATGTCTGAAGGATTATGAAGGTAAAGAACAAAGTTTTGTACTTAGAATTGGAATAGAATCTTGCGACAAAGTTTCTTAAAAGGTGCCTTGGGAATTTTTTCCATCGTATTATAACTCGTGTGGTGTTTTTTTTTTTTTTTTTTTTTTTTTTTTTTTTTTTTTTTTTTTTTTTTTTTTTTTTTTCTCAAGTTGGGGGGATTCATGGCCTCTTGATGTAAAGTGCTCAGATTCATACAATTTTTTTCAGTCAATTAATTATATTACTTTGGCAAGACTATCATGACAACGATTATGCTCGCAAAAAGGGTCAATGGAAGCTTCTTACCTATTTTCCTTGCTCAGGTTTTTTTTTTTTTTTTGGGGGGGGATGGGGGTTCGCAAGTCTTATTGTGATTCCATTCTGTTCATAATAAATTGAATTCCTTAAGCTGGTTTCTAATGCACTGATTTTTGCGTTGAGGTTAGTGGCTAAATATCGTGTGATTAGAAGTTGTATGTTGAAATGTTCGAGATGTTTTTCCTCACTGGCAGCAGTAGCTTTTAAACTCGATTTGGCCCAGCTTAAATGTGCTAAATCATAGCGAATTGAACAAAAAACCGAGAAATTTAGACCAAACTAGAGGCGAAATAAAAGAAAGTAGAAATAGCCTGAAATAGAAGCGAGCAGGAAGATGACCCGACCGTTTATGAATAGACTAAAAACCTTCCATTCGTTTGACTAAAATTGTGAACAGCTTGAGGAACTATAGTTGTGATCACTTCCATAACCTGGAATTTTCTGATGTCTCCGGTTCCTCCTTTATAATACCTGCCCCTTTGCCAGGACGGAACTGCTATTGCCCACATTTCTTGCTTATGCTGTACTTACAGTTGGACACAGCAATTCCTGGTACACCTTGCTCTGAGGAAGTGCACCCAGTCACACCCTTACTTCACGGCAAGTACCCAAACAGATAGTGCCAGAAGAGATAGCAGAGTTAGTGGGTGTGGCTAGTTGCATTTCCACAGAGCATGGTGTGCGGAGAATTCCTGTGTCCAGCTCTACATAACATGCCTCATCCCCCTTGCATTTTCTTCGCCTCTCTTCACCAACACAACAGCCATCTGACTCTCGGGCTCCCATCCACTAAATTTCCGTCAGAAAAGACGAGCAAATGAGAAATGGGAAATTGGTGGAAAAGTTCCTGATGGAAACAGAGGATGAGAAAGGAGAGTAAACGAAACCTATCGTGAAAGGTATAGGTCACCACCGAGGGAATGCCTCTGGAAAGGCTAGAGGTCACTAATGAAATCTTCATTGAAAGGGCAGAAGTGACAGAGGAAACCTAAATTGAAAACCTGGAGGTCACTGAGGAAGACTAACTTATCTTGAAAGACTCAGTCACCGAGGTGACCTATATTGAAAGGCTAGACGTCACCTACAAACCTATCTTAAAAGATTAGAGGTCACGGAGAAAACCTATCTTGATAGGCTAAAAGTTCCTGTGGAAATTATCTTAAAAGGCTAAAGATTATTGATGGAGTCTACATTTAAAATGCTAGGGATCACCAAAGAAACCGTGTTTAAAACGTAAGAAATAAAAGAGGAAAGTCTTTCTCTAGAAAGGCTTGAGATCCGAGGGGAAACCTATCAAGAAAGGCTAGCGGTCATCTAGGAAACTAATCTTGAAAACGTTGTAGGTCACCAAGGGAATCTATCTTGGAAGGTTGGTGGTCCCTGAGGAAGGCCATCTTTAAAGACTAGGGTTACTGAAGTTTTATTGCATAATTACATTCATAAAACTACTTTAAGCCTAAAGTAGTCTATGCGAGAGACTTCTCTTTTGCCTATCGTTGTCGTATTATTTCAATATTTTATTTTGTTTATTGAAATGCAATTACAGAAGGTTAAATTACAACAAATAAAAGAGTTTTCGGGACGCTAAATTCAAAAGCAAATTTGGGGAACATACCTTTGTCGTTGCATTCAGTTTACTGTCTCCTAGAAATTGCTTTTGATGCTGAATTTCCTCTGAGTAATGCCTTTAAAGGAAGTGTTTGCCTTTCCTTAATTGGCGTTAAGATTTAATGAGAATTGATACATGGGATGAAAACTTCATAGTTTGCTTGTTTTTTTCAGTCGAGATGAAAACAAAAGCCATTTCATATGCTTTTTTTTTTCTTTTTTTTTTTGTGGATGCTTGTTCAACAAGATATAGATATGCCTCATCACCACCAACAAAAACAAGTAAAACATCCACTATTACTAAAACAACAAAATAATAATAATTATATTCTCGATTATTGGATACGTAGTAATATTAGATTACAATATTAATCCTGATATTGGCAAGTAATCATTGGGCATTTCGGGCTCTCCACTTGAAAATGGCATATAAAGCGCATTATTATTATTATTATTATTATTATTATTATTAGTAGTAGTAGTAGTAGTAGTAGTAGTAGTAGTAGAAGTAGTAGTAGTAGTAGTAGTAGTAGTAGTAGTAGTATTGCTGTTGTCTTATTACCCACCCCACACCACCCTACACATATATAAACACAAGTTCTCGTATACAAACAGAAAGTCTTAATCTCTTGTTTTTCATGTTTTAGGGTCAAACCACGTGTTAGGTTCTAATGTATTTGGCCAGATTTTTTCAAAGTGCCTAATAGTATGTTTGTCAATTAACAAAATTATTGCTGTCAGAATTGTTTGAAGAATTTTGAAAAGTTATCAATATATGATATTCATTATTCAAATGATGTTTTTAGCCTCATTAAAATTTACATAATAATAATAATAATAATAATAATAATAATAATAATAATAATAATAATAATAATAATAATAATAATAATAATAGTAATAATAATAATAATAATAATAATAATAATAATAATAATAATGGCTCAGTGAAATTTGCAAAGATGTATAAAGTACATAAATCGAGCCAAAAATAAAACTTCAAGAACATTTTTATTATCAAATATATCCAAATCTTTATCGCCAAAATTTTTTCCAAGAAACTTTTTTCCGTAATGCCTATCCACTTCCAAAAGAAAGCGATAGAGAGAGATACAATTTCTTTTAAGGTCGCTTATTCAAGCCGATGCAACGCGAGGAGATTTTTTTCTCTATAAATCCCATAGAATTTATTACTGCTGGTACTTGGGAAAGCGGCATAAAATTCACTTATTGCTTCCTTTCTCCAGTAGTATTTATTTGAAATAATTTAGCTGTCTTTTATTTATTCTGCAAAGTTTTCGTTTATCATCAAACATCTATGAAACAATGGCGATATTTTATAGCTTTTTTTTTTTTTGGTAAAGTTTTTTTTTTTTTTCCTGAAATATTCGTTAAAGACAAATCTCTGTTTTCAGAGCTTTCGTTCACCATGAAGCCTTTTGTATTTGAGAATTCCTTTTTCCGTCCTGTGAAGCTTGGCTGTGTTTATTCGACCTATTTAAGTCCTTTGGTCGCTGTGCAAAGTCTTTGACGACTAAACAGAGTACAGCCCTTTGATTGTTCTCTGATCCCTTTACCCTTTTCTATTTCCTTTCAGCGTATAAGTGGTGCAATATGTAAAGAATCCTTTTCGAAAGCAATATGAAAATGAGGCTGAAATTTGAGTTCTTGATTAGCTGGTCATTAAAGGAATAATTAACAAACCTAGTTTATCATTGTGGTAATTTTACCTCTTTCATTCTGTTACTGATTTCTTATCCCAATGAGACCCATTGCAACTTACCTCACATTTCCAAGGATTTTTACCAATTACTAATATATAAATTCTGGGTCAGCATAAGATTGCTAGCCCCACAGGACCCCAATGTGAGCAGCACCAATTTGCTAAATTAGGCAAGAAAGGCTACCGAGGAGAGGGTGGCCCATATAATCTTCACTCTTTTGTACAGGACAATGGTTTTGAGGTGTAAATATAAAATCGTACATCATTAACATTATTTTCTATCTTATAACTGATAAAAAGTTTCCCCGGTTAGGTTAATTCGTTCAGAGAATCATGCTCAGTGCACTGCATGCTTTAATTTAGGGTCTCTGCATTGACCCATTGGCCCTTAGCTGCACTTACATTTTAGCCATCTATTTTACCTCCCTTCCCATTTCCTTTCTCCCATTTTGCTGTCCAACATCTCTTAACTATTACTTCATAGTGTAAGCAAGGGGGATTCCCTGAATGTCCTACGGACTCAAGTGCTTGGCTATGTGGCCAAAATTCCGCAAATCTAAAATACAGATACTTCTTACCTTCATTGTTTTATGGTGCGATGGTAAGGACCAACGTACCTAATCTCTTCATCTTCCTCAACCCGAAGAACCTAAATTATTCAGGGCGGTAGTAAGGGAAAAGGCAGGATTAGTCTTTAAATAGGAGATAAATCAACCTTTTAAAATATAAAAGGTAAAAAAAGTATTGAAAATATATTATACAGTTTTTTTAAGCAGTTAAGTTGACTTTGGGTCGTGTCATCCTCTCACCTCCTCATTCAACTCATAAATGGAAACTCGGCTGTGTAACTTCTATTCTTATAGAATCAACCAAATAGTTTTCAGTAAATACCTACATTCTAGCCTGAGGGGTCGATGTCCTTAAAGAACTTTTCGTGGGTACTTATGCGTTTCTTTTTCTCCCCGTTATACCCGCAAGTCAGAAAGCGTTCAGTCTTTTAAAGATATTCCAAAAAGATGGAATCATTCCAGGCGTTCCGTCATTTCCCTGACTTCCGCTACGCAATTCCAGTATCTTGACATCTTGGATTAGACACACATCGAAGGCATTGGTGTTCAGAGAGCGTGAGATGCGAGTCGAAATTTCCATCCTCGGCTTTTCTCTGTATCTTTTCTTTTAGGGAATTTTCCGTTGCTCTTTTGTTTTTTGTGGAATTAGTCAATTTTTGACGCACAGAAATAATTCGGTTATGGTTTTACGTTTTGTTTCTCTCATTTGTTCATTGCTCTTGCGTAATCCTTTCAAAATTGAACTTAATTAGGTTATAAAATTATAAAATTATTTTCAATCCTAAAATTTACTTCATTGTCTTGCAACCTTATTCAGAAAGCAATGTACATAAAATCCAAATTGCCTGTATGCAGATTTTTCTTCACAGTAAATATAATTTAAAGAATAATTGATGTATTTCTGGGAGTAAAGAAAAATTCCTATGCAAAGTTTTGTTTTTGAGATGTCCTGTCTATCTTTTTATTTCTCGAGAGTCATATATTTGATATATGAATAATGACAGAAGTGACCTAACTTGGAAAATATTATTATTTTATTAAGGAATCACCAGAGTTATTTCTCATTTAAAGCGATATTGTTCAGATAACGAATCATTATTTAGAAAATTAATGTTAAACTCCCATATATGTATATATATATATATATATATATATATATATATATATATATATACATATATATATATATATATATATATATATATATATATATATATATATATATATATATATATATATATTATAAAAGTAAGGCACTCCTTAGTTAAAAGACTAAGCCGTTATAAGCGCCAAATAAAAAGAATGAAGAATGTTATACATCCAAAAAAGAAAAGTTAGTAAGTTTATCGAAACCGCAAAAGCTGAATCTGAAGTTGGCCAGTCGTTGCATAGATTTTATCAGTCGCGTTCCCACGCGATTATACACGGTATGGCGCAAAACAAAATATGTTTATTGTTCCTTGTCTCGGAGATGTTCCAGACCCAGAGAAATTTTGTCTGTAGCCCTTTGTAGCACCACAGTTTGGCCTCCAACAGATCATTTCTTTTATGGGATTCGAGAAATCGAGAGTTAATCTATCTGACAAACAAACAATTTCATTCATTTCCAGAATTTGATATATGCTACGTTCCTATATGTTTAAAGGCCGCTCATGAATGGCAGAGGCAAGAAACAGTGACATTGCCCTATCAAGCAGAACAATGCCATAGAGACTTACCATATACACATATGATCAGCGCCCAAGCCCCCATCTCCACCCAAGGTAGAACCAGGGAGACCCTGGCAATGGCTACTGATGACTCAGCAGATAGCCCTATAGGCGTCACCAAACAGCTCATTCGTAGATCACAAGGATGATGAGATTGCAGCAACCAAAGGAACTAACTAGTTTGAGCGGGTCTTGAACCCCAGTCATAGGTACCTTACCGCATAGGCCACCATACTAATATAATAGGTTCTTCATCGTTTAAGAAAAAATAAAATTAATCAACATTTCTTGCAACGACTAAACTTGGCCTGACCAGCCGTGTTTATCATCATGAATTTCTGGGATCAGTTACTTGAAATGTGATGGTGCATTACAAAATATGACCTTTTCGCCACCTTGCTATAACCCCTCTAAAGGGAAAGTGTCATCAGTGCACCTCATGCAGTGTACTGTATGCATTATTTGCAACATTCTTTCATCCTTTAGCAATACTTGCTTTGTAATGTACTTCACCTCCGTCCACAATCTTTCTTCAACTTTGCTGTCCTTAAGTTTAGCCTTAACTTCCTTATGTATGGGTAGGGTTTTATCAGTAGCACTTGGGCAACGAAAGCCTAACAACCCCCAGACTGTCTGTCCTAAGTACTTATATGCATTGCCAATCTCTAGAGGTTCGCCCATAACCCTTATTTGCTGTCTCATTGCATTTTAATTGTACTTTATCTTAGTATTACCTATTTATTTTCTGTTCTACAATTTTGCTTTCACTATTCAAATCACATCATTTGCAAGTCTTTCCATGATTCACCAAACAGAACTATGTCAACAGGAAATCTTAAGTTGTTAAGGTATTCTCCTTTAATATTTATTCCTACATTTTCTCAATCTAAATTCTTAAAAAGAAATTTCTGGGCTCACTGTGAATAATTTTCGAGAGATGTAGTCTCCCTGTCTAACTGCTTTCTAAATTGAGATTTTCTCACTGTCTTTATGTAGTTTTAGGATTGTGTACTTCCTGTATAGATATCTTCAAGTGTTCTAACATAAGATTTATATATTCCTTGTCTTTGAAGGGGTTTCATTACTGCTGAAGTTTTGACAGAATCAAAAGCTTTCTCTTAGTCTATAAATGCCATACATAGTATTGTAATTTGTCATATTCTGTTAATTTTTCCATAAACTTGTTAATTACATGGATATGTTCAGTTGTTGAATACCTGCTTCTAAATCCTGCCTGATCTCTTAGTTGATTAGTCTACCTGCCTTTCTATTCGGTCTTATATGATCTTTGTAAATATTTTATATATTACTGATAGTAAATTTATTGAGCGATTAATTTTTAAGTTTTTCATGTCTCCCTTTTTGTGAATTAGTATAATGATAGTTTTTATAAGTTGTAGGTATAGAGCATTCTTGCAGACATTTTGTGTAAAGTTCTTTACTACTATGAAATCTCATTCTTCTATTATTAAATCGATTGGTATGGGGTCAGGTGTCCATTACATATATTGGCAAAGTTATTTCTTATATCACTATTGAGTAGCATTATATAGAAATCCTCTTTAATTTTCATCACTCTATGTCTTTTGTGGATACTATTTACATTTTCATCTTTTAAAGTAAGCATCTGTTGTCGCCCTGTTCAGTGTTTTCTTTTCATCAGTGATACTTCTCCCTTTCTTTAGTGTTTCCTTAATTTTGGTTTGATTGTATTTAACAATGTCTTTGGTTTTTAGTTTCTTTATTGTTTTGGATAGTTATGAACATTCTATTTCATATCTCTTTTTTTTCTGTACTAGGTTTTTATTTTTTTTTCTGATAGTTTTCCTTGATCTTGTAAACGAACTTTTCCACCGATTTTTGTGCTGATTCCAATACAAATTTCATCTTTACTTGCTTCCATTTCATCATGTAGCTAAGAGTACCTATTTTGTATACTATATATATATATATATATATATATATATATATATATATATATATATATATATATATTTATATATATATATATATATATATATATATATATATATATATATATTATATATATATATATATATATATATATATATATATATATATATTTAAATATCAATCACAATGGCATTTGATACTGAATTCTTTCTTGGGAATATATATCCACTGGAATTAATTTTATGGTAATAGCTTAAAAATGAATTCCAGTTGATATATATTATCAAGATAGAATTCTGTATTAAATGTCATTGTGGTTGATATTTACATTGATTGTAATCATGATTGTTAGTGATATATATATATATATATATATATATATATATATACATATATATATATATATATATATATGTGTGTGTGTGTGTGTGTGTGTGTGTACATATATATATATATATATATATATATATATATATATATATATATATATATATATATATATATGTGTACATATATATATATATATATATATATATATATATATATATATATATATACATACATATACATATATATATACATATACATACATACATACATACAGTACATACATACATACGTACATACATATGTAAATCATATTTATATTCATATATCTAAATAATGCTAAGTAAAACTTATAATCCCAATCATTCACTTTTCAAATATATAGATTAATGTGTATTTAAAGTATGAATTATACTCTTATAATCCCCTTCGCTCAACGTTCCCTTTTGCAAATGCTCATCTGCATAAGAATGCGAGAACAAGTCCCTGAAATTCAGCTATTTTAAGCCATTTATGGAAAATGAAGGAGACATTCCTTCGGCTCATTAAATTAATTATTAAAACGTAATGCTGCAATTTAGATCTCTCGAAAGAAAAGGATAGCAGATTCCAGGAGCGGATAAGGACGCAAGTATGTAAGTGTTACGCTTGGAGCTAGAAGCGTTTCTTCTTCTTCTTCTTCTTCTTCTTCTTCTTCTTCTTCTTCTTCTTCTTCGTCCTATAGCAAAGACAGCTGCTCTCTGTCTACACCATTCTCTGGGGACGAACACCCGGAAGATTTATTACGAAGCATAAGGGGGAATTTCTGGAAAAGGATAATGGTCTCGTTAAATCAGCAAGCTAAGCAATGCTGTGTAAGGATTAGGAACGTTAAAAGATATCTTTGTGAGGGAAGAGGGAAGCCCAAAGGGATGAAAAATTAAACAATTGAGCTTTAATGAGATATTTATGTTAAGGAGGTTAGGGAGAGGGTGACTATTCTCTGAAATTCATCATCTATTGGCTTCTGCCTTCTCGCAAGTGGGATGGCGAGTGACGGACGAATGGAACAATGCAGAGTAAATGCTGGAGCCGAATTTGGATGAGCAGGAACATGAGTTTATTTTTTTTTCAAAAGCTGTAATATTAAATATGAAATATGCATATAAAATTCTCGTAATATGTCGTTAAAGCATTATTTAAATGAATTTAGCTTGTTAATATTGTTCTAGCTAGCAGTACCATAAGTGGTGTCGCATTACACTATTCTTAATCTTTCTTGAGTATCTTTTTCCTCTTGTCAAAATGCTAAATCTTATTCCGGATTTTATATTGTATATTGTGGTTCTCAAAACCTTTTCACTTGTATATTTACAGGGATGTGTAAATGTTGTTTCATAAAAATACGTTATGTATTGATGTGTAACAGGTTCAATACTTTTCCCTCTGATATATATCTGTGTTTTTATCATGACCCTTTACATCTTGCACCCCGTTACGTATGGTTGCTAAACTCTTTTATTCAAGTGTAATATGTTTTATTCAATTTTTCTTCCAACCCCCCCCCCCCCAAAAAAAAAAATACATCATCTCATTGCTATTATTATTACTAGCGTACACAAACCGTCAGAAATGGTGGCTAGATATTTAGATAGATATGCACACATACACACACAAATACACACACAGACACACACACAGATACACACACAGACACACACACAGATACACACACAGATTTAACCCTTCCCACCCCCCTACCTTTCCTAACTACAACCCGCTAGTTTGGGGAATTTACGGGGGATTGCTGTTTTCTGAGTGGTTGCCTGTCATCGTGACAGGATATATATATATATATATATATATATATATATATATATATATATATATATATATACACACACACACACACACACACACACACACATATATATATATATATATATATATATATATATATATATATATATATATATATAACCAGACACTTCCTCTTTATTATATAGGAGAGATGCCCAATTCTTGATTAGGTAGTAGGTTGGCCAGGGCACCAGCCACCCGTTGAGATACTACCGCGAGAGAGTTATGGGGTCCTTTAACTGGCCAGGCAGTATTATATTGGATCCCTCTCTCTGATTACGGCTCATTTTCCATAGCCTACACGTACATCGAATAGTTTGGCCTATTCTTTACAGATTCTCCTCTTACCTCAAACTGCTGACAACACTAAGATTACCAAACAATTTTTTGTTCAAGGGGTTAACTACTGCACCCTAGTTGTTCAGAGGCTTCTTTCCTCTTGATAAGGTTAGAAGAGACTCTCTAGCTATGGTAAGCAGCTCTTCTAGGAGGACACCTCAAAATCAAACATTTGTTCTCTAGTCTTGGGAAGTGCCATTGCTTCTGTATCATGGTCTTCCACTGTCTTGAGGTAGAGTTCACTTGCTCGAGGGAACACTCAGGCCCAATATTCTATCTTGTTTTTCGTCCTCTTGTTATTTTGAAGTTTTTATGGTTTATTTACGAAATATTTATTTTAGTGTTGTGTTTCTTCATAAACTTCTCTTTTTATTTTTTTATTTCCCTTTATCATTGAGCTATTTTCCCTGTTGGGGCCTTTCAGCTTATAGCATCCTGCTTTTCCAAGTATGGTAGTAGATTAGCAAATAATAATGATTATAGTAATAATAATAATAATAATAATACTCCAGCAACTAGTTCTAATTTCTCCTAGTGAAATTAGATTTGGTAGAATATGGCACATAAATTTCCTGAGATATTACGTGTGAGAAACATTTGTCTTAAAACTGGTTTTTCTCTTTAATATATTGCCTCTAGAACATCTGCAATGGCTGTAAAGGCATATGCACTTCGTAACCGCTTACGAATAGATATAAAATCCTAAGCAGTCAAAGACATTGGTAGGAAAGCTGTCGGTGAGGATTTCCTATATTCATGAACGATTGTTATTGATGGTAATACCAGTCTCATACGTTTATGTTGGCTGGAAACAATAAGACTACTAACGTTGTGAGGGATCTTCCATTAAGACAACAATACTTTTAAAATATAGATTTCATACTTTTTATCACTTACTGCTTCCACAATTCTTTCAAGTAGGCTACATAATACGTCTCACCCTTCATTTACTTTATCCCGTGAAGCCTGGTGGTGGATTTTAAATCTTGTGCAAATTATCTGAAGGTCGGCAAATATTTCCCTCTCGGCAGATCTCTTACATGATGGCCAGTTTACCTCTTGCGGTGCACTTTACTTAAGTGGAGCTAACGATCCTTCATAGCGTCCTTTCAGTGGATATATGCACCTACGTTTTTGTCTTTTACTTTACCTCTCTTCCTAATTCAAATTAGCCCCCTACCAGGAGGATTTTAAATGCTAATTTTCAAGGGATGTTTCCAACTCTCAGATGATATATGTAATATAGCTGACAGGAAACAGCAGCCCTCTGTAGAGATTGGTAAAAGCTGAAGACAAAGAAGAATAAAAAGACATTTTTCGATGTTTTCTGTCAAGTATTTTTTTCAATATTATATGAATTTGAACGTGTCCGGAAAATTCACCGCCAGCAATTCACCGCCAGCATACCATTCACCGTTAAAGAATTTACCAAATAATAAATCTATTTTTTTTTTTTATTTTACACATTATAAAGGACATTTAAAAATCTTCATTTTTTTGCTCTGACATTCTATTTATTTGTTTATACATTCATAATTAAAATAACTGCTTAAAAGGAAAAGAAATAAAGTAACATTTTTATAAAATATAAATTCGAACATAAAAATCTAGTATGAAATATTATGAGCTATTCCACGCAAGTAATCAATAACATTTACGTCTGGATCATAGTTTCCGACAAGTCTTCAAAGTCGTTGGGCGCAATCTCTATATTTTTTCTTTTTCTTGGGAGGTTCCTGACCAGCTACGTATTGCTCAAATCTAACTTGATTTAATGCCTGTTCTTTCTTAATGCAGTCAATAAATTTCCAGATGTTTGGATGGCATGCTGTCATCTGCTCTTCAAAACCTCTGTGCCACCCTTCCACAGAATTGTTTGTCTTCGGAATATTATGTAATACAGCTTCATAAACATTCCACATTTCGTGCGGAAATTGGGGTGGTCGACGACGCTGTCTTCTGTCTGGACGTCCTATCCAGGTATCTTCGAAATAATCCAAGACTTCTTGGACCTCAGTGGGGAAAATATCGCTGTCACATAACTCTTCGAATGTAGATAAGACTCTCTCTGTTGGTACGAATGCCATTGCAGGGAGCATTTGCAGACTTAAATCAAAATCTGCGTCATTTTCATACCTCTTTTTTAACCCAATGACATTGAATAGTACGCATGATACACTGGCAAAAATGGAAAAAACAGCCATTTTGCCTAATTTGGAGAAATGTGTTTTTACATGCTTTTATCATAGCTTTTTCAAAATCTGTTGTTATTGACAATGGGGGTAGAGACGTGAGTGAGTTCTTTATCTTTCCCAAAAATATTTCATACATTTCTTGAGATTTATCTGGCAATAAGGCATATACTAACGGCAATGAAATATTTTCCTTTAAACCATGTAGAGTGTATAACTGAAAGAATAATAACGGGACGGTTTTGAAGGTTCCATCCGCATACCAATGTTGGCTTTCAGCTAACAATTGTAGATTTCGCTGAGGGCTGAAGATCATTATGCGCTTTTAAATATTACCAGAATCAAAATATAAGAACTCCTCCCCATTTGGCTACGTAGTAAAACCCTCAGGAAAAGTGATATGTTTACGATGAGATGGAAGAGCTGGTCCAGAAATACTTTTATATCTTAGATTTCGCATTGTTCTTTTCAACGTATCTGAACTTGGAAGCTTTCCTGCTGCTGCTTGACTGCATCCATCAAAAGCAATTGATAATATTGAATGAGGTGAGTCTGTTCAATTCTTCGCTTTGATACGAACTTCTTCACAAATCTTTGCCGCCTCGACATTGGCAGCATCTGCAAGATGATTATGCTCATTCAAAGTCTTAACAATTTTGTCACCCACTGTGGTTACTCGTGCACGACACTTCGTCTTCTGCTACTGCTCACATTTCCAATGTATTTTATCCTCAATTTGTCTTTCTTTGACGTACATATAGTTATTAATACACAATGTCTTCTTTCCTTTCTCACTCTGAGTGAACCGATGGGCCATTTTAAAGAAGTCTTAGATATATATGCCTAAAAGAGCGAGACAACACTGAACCGCAATGAAAGTGTTGCTTCAAAGGCTTGAGAAAATTTTAATTTATAAAGAATAAAACTCAATAATAGGTGAACTGTTAATTTTTGTTTTCAAACGATCTATTTATACCATGTAGGATAATTTTGAAACGATTGTTAGGCGATGAAATACTCTAAAAAAGGAAATGGGTGAATTGTTTTGCGATGAATTGTTAGGCGGTGATTTGCTAGCGGTGAATTTTCCTTAACGGTGAATTGCTGGCGGTAATTTGCAGGCGGTGAATTGCTGGCGGTGAATTTTCCTTAACTCGAATTTGAATATGTCTAAAATAGCCCATTTCCTTTTTTCCAAGTTTTTGAGATCGTATAGCTACATATCTAGTCCTGATTGGTGTCAGGTGGATAGAATTTTTATTATCTATCTATAGTATATAACCTAGCACATCCCATATATAAAGGGATCTATTTTTCTTTAAGTTTATGAGAACTTATAACTATCTATATAGTAGTATCTATCATAAACCTTTTGAAGATTTATAGCCATCTGTGTGGCAGTTTCTGTTGAATATGTTCTGATTTATTGTACCCTACATCGGATCATTTTCTATCTGAGTTTATATCCCAAGCAATTGTAGTCCTATCTGTGAGAAAATATTTCGTTCTGTACACTGTCTTCAAGTCTTCAAATTACTGAGAACGTTCCTGGCGAATGAACCGACTAAATGAAAGTCCTAAATACCAGTGCTAATATAAGATCCAATTCATGTATGACAGGTAGTAGGGCATGAAGTTATGTTCTGGCATAATTTTAGGATAATTCTTCCTACCCTTGTGCAAGATAACAGATATGTTTTTTTTTTTTTGTATTGTTTGTCGATTGAAGGCACATGTTCATTAACGCAATGTCACATAAGCACAAACGTTTGGGACTTTTATTGATATTGCCATATTGGTTACTTGGTGCAAAGTTTATATACATGACGATCAAATTCCAGAAGGCTTTCCTTGGTGGTACAGTGTTTTATGATTCCTCAAACTGAATTGAAGTCTGTTAAGTTATTATTGCATTACACAAAACAGGCAAATTAAAATGCTGCATTTGGGTAATTCTTATTATAACCCCATAGAATAAGTGATATTATTTCGAAGTATCATGTACCTTTATTTCACTAAAATCAATTTAAGGGAGATTTAAAACCACCGTTTATTCATCACAGTATACCACCTTCTAAATTTATAGATTCGGCAGTAATTTTTCTAAGACGTTCAAGGAGAAGATTCTTTCTTCCCACTCACTTTCTTCGTCATTTATTCTTTAAATGGTCCTTGAAGCAGAAAGTCTTCTAAAATCGATTATCGTCTTGATGATTGACCTTTTGTGAATTAATGTCAATCACTACATGGAGATGGTGGAGGTCAGCATTGTATATCTTGCATGCGTCTTTGTCGACTTTTCGTTTTTGTGTTAAACTAGGACGCTGTGTACTTACTCAGCCTTGAAAATCATCCCCCATCCCACCTACTTATCCATGCTGATATAAGACACAGCATTCTTACGCATGTGTATACAAATTTAGTACCTCTGAATGGAGCACAAATAATGTTATACTATTCACTTCAGCATTTTTCATTGCTCTTCCAGAATTAGTTTGTTATTTTTGGCATGATACTTCCAGCAAACAGATAATAAAACACATAACCTGTTTGTTGGATGTTGCTAAGCAAAAAATAAACAATGTCTGAAGGATTATGAAGGTAAAGAACAAAGTTTTGTACTTAGAATTGGAATAGAATCTTGCGACAAAGTTTCTTAAAAGGTGCCTTGGGAATTTTTTCCATCGTATTATAATTCGTGGTTTTTTTTTTTTTTTTTTTTTTTTTTTTTTTTTTTTTTTTTTTTTTTTTTTTTTTTTTTCCCAAGTTGGGGGGATTCATGGCCTCTTGATGTAAAGTGCTCAGATTCATACAATTTTTTTCAGTCAATTAATTATATTAGTTTGGCAAGACTATCATGACAACGATTATGCTCACAAAAAGGGTCAATGGAAGCTTCTTACCTATTTTCCTTGCTCAGGTTTATTTTTTTTTTTTTTGGGGGGGGATGGGGGTTCGCAAGTCTTATTGTGATTCCATTCTGTTCATAATAAATTGAATTCCTTAAGCTGGTTTCTAATGCACTGATTTTTGCGTTGAAGTTAGTGGCTAAATATCGTGTGATTAGAAGTTGTATGTTGAAATGTTCGAGATGTTTTTCCTCACTGGCAGCAGTAGCTTTTAAACTCGATTTGGTCCAGCTTAAATGTGCTAAATCATAGCGAATTGAACAAAAAACCGAAAAATTTAGACCAAACTAGAGGCGAAATAAAAGAAAGTAGAAATAGCCTGAAATAGAAGCGAGCAGGAAGATGACCCGACCGTTTATGAATAGACTAAAAACCTTCCATTTGTTTGACTAAAATTGTGAACAGCTTGAGGAACTATAGTTGTGATCACTTCCATAACCTGGAATTTTCTGATGTCTCCGGTTCCTCCTTTATAATACCTGCCCCTTTGCCAGGACGGAACTGCTATTGCCCATATTTCTTGCTTATGCTGTACTTACAGTTGGACACAGCAATTCCTGGTACACCTTGCTCTGAGGAAGTGCACCCAGTCACACCCTTACTTCACGGCAAGTACCCAAACAGATAGTGCCAGAAGAGATAGCAGAGTTAGTGGGTGTGGCTAGTTGCATTTCCACAGAGCATGGTGTGCGGAGAATTCCTGTGTCCAGCTCTACATAACATGCCTCATCCCCCTTGCATTTTCTTCGCCTCTCTTCACCAACACAACAGCCCTCTGACTCTCGGGCTCCCATCCACTAAATTTCCGTCAGAAAAGACGAGCAAATGAGAAATGGGAAATTGGTGGAAAAGTTCCTGATGGAAACAGAGGATGAGAAAGGAGGGTAAACGAAACCTATCGTGAAAGGTATAGGTCACCACCGAGGGAATGCCTCTGGAAAGGCTAGAGGTCACTAATGAAATCTTCATTGAAAGGGTAGAAGTGACAGAGGAAACCTAAATTGAAAACCTGGAGGTCACTGAGGAAGACTAACTTATCTTGAAAGACTCAGTCACCGAGGTGACCTATATTGAAAGGCTAGCGTCACCTACAAACCTATCTTAAAAGATTAGAGGTCACGGAGAAAACCTATCTTGATAGGCTAAAAGTTCCTGTGGAAATTATCTTAAAAGGCTAAAGATTATTGAGGGAGTCTACATTTAAAATGCTAGGGATCACCAAAGAAACCGTGTTTAAAACGTAAGAAATAAAAGAGGAAAGTCTTTCTCTAGAAAGGCTTGAGATCCGAGGGGAAACCTATCAAGAAAGGCTAGGGGTCATCTAGGAAACTAATCTTGAAAACGCTGTAGGTCACCAAGGGAATCTATCTTGGAAGGTTGGTGGTCCCTGAGGAAGGCCATCTTTAAAGACTAAGGTTACTGAAGTTTTATTGCATAATTACATTCATAAAACTACTTTAAGCCTAAAGTAGTCTATGCGAGAGACTTCTCTTTTGCCTATCGTTGTCGTATTATTTCAATATTTTATTTTGTTTATTGAAATGCAATTACAGAAGGTTAAATTACAACAAATAAAAGGGTTTTCAGGACGCTAACTTTAAAAGCAAATTTGGGGAACATACCTTTGTCGTTGCATTCAGTTTACTGTCTCCTAGAAATTGCTTTTGATGTTGAATTTCCTCTGAGTAATGCCTTTAAAGGAAGTGTTTGCCTTTCCTTAATTGGCGTTAAGATTTAATGAGAATTG
This sequence comes from Palaemon carinicauda, assembly GCF_036898095.1. NCBI lineage: Eukaryota > Metazoa > Arthropoda > Malacostraca > Decapoda > Palaemonidae > Palaemon > Palaemon carinicauda. The sequence goes on along the minus strand of NC_090727.1, from coordinate 138,378,537 downwards.
ATACATGGGATGGAAACTTCATAGTTTGCTTGTTTTTTTCAGTCGAGATGAAAACAAAAGCCATTTCATGTGCTTTTTTTTTTTTCTTTTTTTTTTGTGGATGCTTGTTCAACAAGATATAGATATGCCTCATCACCACCAACAAAAACAAGTAAAACATCCACTATTACTAAAACAACAACTATGATAATAATTATATTCTCGATTATTGGATACGTAGTAATATTAGATTACAATATTAATCCTGATATTGGCAAGTAATCATTGGGCATTTCGGGCTCTCCACTTGAAAATGGCATATAAAGCGCATTATTATTATTATTATTATTATTATTATTATTATTATTATTAGTAGTAGTAGTAGTAGTAGTAGTAGTAGTAGTAGTAGTAGTAGTAGTATTGCTGTTGTCTTATTACCCACCCCACACCACCCTACACATATATAAACACAAGTTCTCGTATACAAACAAAAAGTCTTAATCTCTTGTTTTTCATGTTTTAGGGTCAAACCACGTGTTAGGTTCTAATGTATTTGGCCAGATTTTTTCAAAGTGCCTAATAGTATGTTTGTCAATTAACAAAATTATTGCTGTCAGAATTGTTTGAAGAATTTTGAAAAGTTATCAATATATGATATTCATTATTTAAATGATGTTTTTAGCCTCATTAAAATATACATAATAATAATAATGATAATAATAATAATAATAATAATAATAATAATAATAATAATAATAATAATAATAATAATGGCTTAGTAAAATTTGCAAAGATGTACAAAGTACATAAATCGAGCCAGAAATAAAACTTCAAGAACATTTTTATTATCAAATATATCCAAATCTTTATCGCCAAAATATTTTCCAAGAAAACTTTTTTTCCGTAATGCCCACCCACTTCCAAAGGAAAGCGATAGAGAGAGATACAATTTCTTTTAAGGTCGCTTATTCAAGCCGATGCAACGCGAGGAGATTTTTTTCTCTATAAATCCCATAGAATTTATTACTGCTGGTACTTGGGAAAGCGGCATAAAATTCACTTATTGCTTCCTTTCTCCAGTAGTATTTATTTGAAATAATTTAGCTGTCTTTTATTTATTCTGCAAAGTTTTCGTTTATCATCAAACATCTATGAAACAATGGCGATATTTTATAGCTTTTTTTTTTTTTTTTGGTAAAGTTTTTTTTTTTTTTTTTTTTCCTGAAATATTCGTTAAAGACAAATCTCCGTTTTCGGAGCTTTCGTTCACCATGAAGCCTTTTGTATTTGAGAATTCCTTTTTCCGTCCTGTGAAGCTTGGCTGTGTTTATTCGACCTATTTAAGTCCTTTGGTCGCTGTGCGAAGTCTTTGACGACTAAACAGAGTACAGCCCTTTGATTGTTCTCTGATCCCTTTATCCTTTTCTATTTCCTTTCAGCGTATAAGTGGTGCAATGTGTAAAGAATCCTTTTCGAAAGCAATATGAAAATGAGGCGGAAATTTGAGTTCATGATTAGTTAGTGATTAGAGGAATAATTAACAAACCTAGTTTATCATTGTGGTAATTTTACCTCTTTCATTCTGTTACTGATTTCTTATCTCATTGAGACCCATTGCAACTTACCGCACATTTTCAAGGATTTTTACGAATTACTAATATATAAATTCTGGGTCAGCATAAGATTGCTAGCCCCACAGGACCCCAATGTAAGCAGCACCAATTTGCTAAATTAGGCAAGAAAGCCTACCGAGGAGAGGGTGGCCCATATAATCTCCACTCTTTTGTACAGGACAATGGTTTTGAGGTGTAAATATGAAATCATACATCATTAACATTATTTTCTATCTTATAACTGATAAAAAAATTTCCATCGGTTCGGTTAATGCGTTCAGAGAACCATGTTCAGTGTACTGCATGCATTAATTTATGGTTTCTGCATTGACCCATTGGCTGTTAGCTGCACTTACATTTTAGCCATCTACTTTACCTCCCTTCCCATTTCCTTTCTCCCATTTTGCTTTCCAACATCTCTTAACTATTACTTCATAGTGTAAGCAAGGGGGATTCCCTGAATGTCCAACCGACTCAAGTGCTTGGCTATGTGGCAAAAATTCCGCAAATCTAAAATACAGATACTTTTTACTTCCTTGTTTTATTGTGCGATGGTAAGGGCCAACGTACCTAATCTCTTCATCTTTCTCAACACGAAGAACCTAAATTAGTCATTGCGATAGTAAGGAAAAAGGCAGGATTAGTCTTTAAATAGGAGATAAATCAACCTTTTAAAATATAAAAGGTAAAAAAGTATTGAAAATATATTATACAGTTTTTTTTAAAGCACTTGAGTTGACTTTGAGTCATGTCATCCTCTCATCTCCTCATTCAACTCATAAATGGAAACTCGGCTGTGTAACTTCTATTCTTATAGAATCGACCAAATAGTTTTCAGTAAATACCTACATTCTAGCCTGAGGGGTCGATGTCCTTAAAGAACTTTTCGTGGGTACTTATGCGTTTCTTTTTCTCCCCGTTATACCCGCAAGTCAGAAAGCGTTCAGTCTTTTAAAGATATTCCAAAAAGATGGAATCATTCCAGGCGTTTCGTCATTTCCCTGACTTCCGCTACGCAATTCCAGTATCTTGACATCTTGGATTAGACACACATCGAAGGCATTGGTGTTCAGAGAGCGTGAGATGCGAGTCGAAATTTCCATCCTCGGCTTTTCTCTGTATCTTTTCTTTTAGGGAATTTTCCGTTGCTCTTTTGTTTTTTGTGGAATTAGTCAAGTTTTGACGCACAGAAATAATTCGGTTATGGTTTTACGTTTTGTTTCTCTCATTTGTTCATTGCTCTTGCGTAATCCTTTCAAAATTGAACTTAATTAGGTTATAAAATTATAAAATTATCTTCAATCCTAAAATTTACTTCATTGTCTTGCAACCTTATTCAGAAAGCAATGTACATAAAATCCAAATTGCCTGTATGCAGATTTTTCTTCCCAGTAAATATAATTTAAAGAATAATTGATGTATTTCTGGGAGTAAAGAAAAATTCCTATGCAAAGTTTTGTTTTTGAGATGTCCTGACTATCTTTTTATTCCTCGAGAGTCATATATTTGATATATGAATAATGACAGAAGTGACCTAACTTGGAAAATATTATTATTTTATTAAGGAATCACCAGAGTTATTTCTCATTTAAAGCGATATTGTTCAGATAACGAATCATTATTTAGAAAATTAATGTTAAACTCCCATATATGTATGTATATATATATATATATATATATATATATATATATATATATATATATATATATATATATACATATATATATATATATATATATATATATATATATATATATATATATATATATATATATATATATATATATATATATATTATAAAAGTAAGGCACTCCTTAGTTAAAAGACTAAGCCGTTATAAGCGCCAAATAAAAAGAATGAAGAATGTTCTACATCCAAAAAAGAAAAGTTAGTAAGTTTATCGAAACCGCAAAAGCTGAATCTGAAGTTGGCCAGTCGTTGCATAGATTTTATCAGTCGCGTTCCCACGCGATTATACACGGTATGGTGCAAAATAAAATATGTTTATGTTCCTTGTCTCGGAGATGTTCCAGACCCAGAGAAATTTTGTCTGTAGCCCTTTGTAGCACCACAGTTTGGCCTCCAACAGATCATTTCTTTTATGGGATTCGAGAAATCGAGAGTTAATCTATCTGACAAACAAACAATTTCATTCATTTCCAGAATTTGAAATATGCTACGTTCCTATATGTTTAAAGGCCGCTCATGAATGGCAGAGGCAAGAAACAGTGACATTGCCCTATCAAGCAGAACAATGCCATAGAGACTTACCATATACACATATGATCAGCGCCCAAGCCCCCCTCTCCACCCAAGGTAGAACCAGGGAGACCCTGGCAATGGCTACTGATGACTCAGCAGATAGCCCTATAGGCGTCACCAAACAGCTCATTCTTAGATCACAAGGATGATGAGATTGCAGCAACCAAAGGAACTAACTAGTTTGAGCGGGTCTTGAACCCCAGTCATAGGTACCTTACCGCATAGGCCACCATACTATTATAATAGGATCTTCATCGTTTAAGAAAAAATAAAATTAATCAACATTTCTTGCAACGACTAAACTTGGCCTGACCAGCCGTGTTTATCATCATGAATTTCTGGGATCAGTTACTTGAAATGTGATGGTGCATTACAAAATATGACCTTTTCGCCACCTTGCTGTAACCCCTCTAAAGGGAAAGTGTCATCAGTGCACCTCATGCAGTGTACTGTATGCATTATTTGCAACATTCTTTCACCCTTTAGCAATACTTGCTTTGTAATGTACTTCACCTCCGTCCACAATCTTTCTTCAACTTTGCTGTCCTTAAGTTTAGCCTTAACTTCCTTATGTATGGGTAGGGTTTTATCAGTAGCACTTGGGCAACGAAAGCCTAACAACCCCCAGACTGTCTGTCCTAAGTACTTATATTCATTGCCAATCTCTAGAGGTTCGCCCATAACCCTTATTTGCTGTCTCATTGCATTTTAATTGTACTTTATCTTAGTATTACCTATACATTTTCTGTTCTACAATTTTGCTTTCACTATTCAAATCACATCATTTGCAAGTCTTTCCATGATTCACAAAACAGAACTATGTCAACAGGAAATCTTAAGTTGTTAAGGTATTCTCCTTTAATATTTATTCCTACATTTTCTCAATCTAAATTCTTAAAAAGAAATTTCTGGGCTCACTGTGAATAATTTTCGAGAGATGTAGTCTCCCTGTCTAACTGCTTTCTAAATTGAGATTTTCTCACTGTCTTTATGTAGTTTTAGGATTGTGTACTTCCTGTATAGATATCTTCAAGTGTTCTAACATAAGATTTATATATTCCTTGTCTTTGAAGGGGTTTCATTACTGCTGAAGTTTTGACAGAATCAAAAGCTTTCTCTTAGTCTATAAATGCCATACATAGTATTGTAATTTGTCATATTCTGTTAATTTTTCCATAAACTAGTTAATTACATGGATATGTTCAGTTGTTGAATACTTGCTTCTAAATCCTGCCTGATCTCTTAGTTAATTAGTCTACCTGCCTTTCTATTCGGTCTAATATGATCTTTGTAAATATTTTATATATTACTGAGAGTAAATTTATTGAGCGATTAATTTTTAAGTCTTTTCATGTCTCCCTTCTTGTGAATTAGTATACTAAAAGTTTTTATAAGTTGTAGGTATAGAGCATTCTTGCAGACATTTTGTGTAAAGTTCTACGACTTTACTACTATGAAATCTCATTCATCTATTATTAAATTGATTGGTATGGGGTCAGGTGTCCATTATATATATTGGCAAAGTTATTTCTTATATCACTATTGAGTAGCATTATATAGAAATCCTCTTTAATTTTTATCACTCCATGTCTTTTCTGGATACTATTTACATTTTCATCTTTTAAAGTAAGCATCTGTTGTCGCCCTGTTCAGTGTTTTCTTTTCATCACTGATACTTCTCCCTTTCTTTAGTGTTTCCTTAATTTTGGTTTCACTGTGTTTAACAATGTCTTTGGTTTTTAGTTTCTTTATTGTTTTTCGATAGTTATGATCATTCTATTTCATATCTTTTGGATTTTATCCTCATTTCCAATTTCTTTTTTTCTGTACTAGGTTTTTTTTTTTCGGATAGTTTTCCTTGATCTTGTTAACGAACTTTTCCACCGATTTTTGTGCTGATTCCAATACAAATTTCATCTTTACTTGCTTCCATTTCATCATGTAGCTAAGAGTACCTATTTTGTATACTGTATAAATTTATATATATATATATATATATATATATATATATATATATATATATATATATATATATATATATATATATATATATATATATATATATGGCATTTAATACTGAATTCTCTCTTGGGAATATATATCCACTGGAATTCATTTTATGGTAATAGCTTAAAAATGAATTCCAGTGGTTATATATTACCAAGATAGAATTCGGTATTGAATGCCATTGTGGTTGATATTTACATTGATTGTAATCATAATTGTTAGTGATATATATATATATATATATATATATATATATATATATATATATATATATATACATATACATATACATATATATACATATACATACATACATACATACATACATACATACATACAGTACATACATACATACATACATACATATGTAAATCATATTTATATTCATATATCTAAATAATGCTAAGTAAAACTTATAATCCCAATCATTCACTTTTCAAATATATAGATTAATGTGCATTTAAAGTATGAATTATAAGCTTATAATCCCCTTCGCTCAACGTTCCCTTTTGCAAACGCTCATCTGCATAAGAATGCGAGAACAAGTCCCTGAAATTCAGCTATTTAAAGGCATTTACGGAAATTGAAGAAGACATTCCTTGGACTCATTAAATTAATTATTAAAGCGTAATGCTGCAATTTAGATATCTCGAAATAAAAGGATAGCAGATTCCAGGAGCGGATAAGGACGCAAGTATGTAAGTGTTACGCTTGGAGCTAGAAACGTTTCTTCTTCTTCTTCTTCTTCTTCTTCTTCTTCTTCTTCTTCTTCTTCTTCTTCTTCTTCTTCTTCTCCTCCTTCTTCGTCCTATAGCAAAGACAGCTGCTCTCTGTCTACACCATTCTCTGGGGACGAACACCCGGAAGATTTATTACGAAGCATAAGGGGGAATTTCTGGAAAAGGATAATGGTCTCGTTAAATCAGCAAGCTAAGCAATGCTCTGTAAGGATTAGGAACGTTAAAAGATATCTTTGTGAGGGAAGAGGGAAGCCCAAAGGGATGAAAAATTAAACAATTGAGCTTTAATGAGATATTTATGTTAAGGAGGTTAGGGAGAGGGTGACTATTCTCTGAAATTCATCATCTATTGGCTTCTGCCTTCTCGCAAGTGGGATGGCTAGTGACGGACGAAGATAACAAAGCAGAGTACAGTAAATGCAGGAGCGGAATTTGGAATAGTAGGAACATGAGTTTATTTTTTCAATAGCTGTAATCTTAAATGTGAAATATGCATATAAAAGTCTCGTAATATGTCGTTAAAGCATTATGGAAATGAATTTAGCTTATTATTATTGTTCTAGCGAGCAATACCTTAAGTGGTGTCGCATTACACTATTCTTAATCTTTCTCGAGTATCTTTTTCCTCTTGTCAAAATGCTAATTCTTATTCCCTATTTTGTCTTGTATCTTGTAGTTCTCTAAACCTTTTCACTTGTATATTTACTGGGATGTGTAAATGTTGTTTCATAAAAATACGTTATGTATTGATGTGTAGGCTAATAGGTTCAATACTTTTCCCTCTGATATATATCTGTGTTTTTATCATGACCCTTTACATCTTCCACCCCGTTATGCATGGTTGCTAAACTCTTTTATTCACATGTGTCATATTTTTTATTTGATTTTTCTTCCAAACAAACCCCCCCCCCCAAAAAAAAAATACATCATCTCATTGCCATTATTATTACTAGTTTACACAAACCGCCATAAATGGTGGCTAGATATTTAGATAGATATGCACACACACACAAATTTAACCCTTCCCACCCCCCTACCTTTCCTAAGTACAACCCGCTAGTTTGGGGAATTTACGGGGATTGCTGTTTTCTGAGTAGTTGCCCGTCATCGGGACAGGAGATATATATATATATATATATATATATATATATATATATATATATATATATATATATATATATATATATATATATATAATCAAACACTTGCTTTTTATTGTATAAAAGAGATACCCAATTCTTAATTACGCCAACAATTTGTTCTAATTTATCCCAGTTAAATTAGATTTGTTAGAATATGGCAGACAAATTTCCTGAGAAACCTTTGCCTTACGACTGGTTTTTCTCTTTAATATATTACCTCTAGAACACCTGCAAGGGCTGTAAAGGCATATGCATTTCACAACCGTTTCCGAATAGATATAAAATCCTAAGCAGCCAAAGACATTCGTAGGAAAGCTGTCAGTGATAATTTCCTATATTCATGAACGATTGTTATTGATGGTAATACCAGTCTCATACGTTTATGTTGGCTGGAGCAACATGACTACTAACGTTGTGAGGGATCTTACATTAAGACAACTATACTTTTAAAGTATAGATTTCATACTTTCTTATCGCCTACTGCTTCCACAATTCTTTCAAGTAGGCGGTGAATTTTAAATCTTGTGCAAATTATCTGAAGGTCGAGAAATATTTCAATCTCGGCAGTTATCTAATATGGTGGTCAGTTTACCTCTTGCAGTGCACTTAACTCAAGTGGAGCTAACGATCCTTCATAGAATCCTTTCAGTTGATATATGCACCTACGTTTTTGTCTTTTACTTTACTACTGTTCCTACTTAAAATTAGCCCCCTACCAGGAGGATTTTAAATACTAATTTTCAAGGGATGTTTCCAACTCTCAGATGATAAATGTAATATAGCTGACAGGAAACAGCAGCCCCTTGTAGAGATTGGTAAAAGCTGAAGACAAAGAAAAATAAAAAGACATTTTTTTTAATGTTTTCTGCTAAGTATTTTTTCAATATTATATGAATTTGAATATGTCTATAATAGCCCATTTCCTTTTTTCAAGTTTTTGAGATCGTATAGCTACATATCTAGTCCTGATTGGTGCCAGGTGGATCAATTTTGTATTATCTATCTATAGTATATAACCCAGCACATCCCATATATAAAAGGATCTATATTTCTTTAAGTTTATGAGATCTTATAACTGTCCATATAGTTGTATCTATCATAAACCTTATGAGGATTTATAGCCATCTGTGTGACAGTTCCTGTTAGATATGTTTTGATTTATTGTACCTAATATTGGATCATTTTCTATCCAAGTTTATATCCCAGGCAATTGCAGTCCTACCTGTGAGAAAATACTTTGTACTGTATACTATATTCAAGTCTTCAAATTACTGAGAACGTTTCTGGGGAATGAGCCGAGTAAATGAAAGACTTAAATACCAGCACTAATATAAGACCCAATTCATGGGTGACAGAGGTAGTTTTATATGAACTTATTTTCTGGCATAGTTTTAGGATCATTCTTCCTACCCTTGTGCAAGATAACAAATATGTTTCTATTTGTATTGTTGGTTGATTGAAGCCACATGTTCATTAAGGCCATGTCACATAAACACAAACGTGTTGGACTTCCTTTGAGATTTCCATATTGGTTACTTGGGACAAAGTTTATCTACATGACAATCACATTCCAGAAGACTTTGTGGTACAGACTTTTAGGATTCTTTAAATTGAAATGAAGTCAGTTAAGTTATTATTGCATTACATAAAACAGGCAAACCAAAGTGCTGCACTTTGGTAATTCTTATATAACCCCATAGAATAAGTGATATGTGTGCTATGAGATTTATTATTTTGTAGTATCATATACCTTTAACTTACTCAAATAATTTTAAGGGAGATTTAAAACCACCCTTCGTTCATCACAGTATACCACCATATGAATTTATAGATTCAGCAGTTCTTCTACGACGTCCAAGGAGAGGATTTTTTTCTTCCCATTCACTTTCTTCGTCATTTATTCAATAAATGGTCCTTGAAGCAGAAAGTCTTCTAAAATCGATCATCGTCTTGATGATTGACCTTTTGTGAATTAATGTCGATCCCTATATGAAGATGGTGGTCAGCATTATATATCTTGCATGCGTCTTTGGTGTAAGTTTTTTTTTTTTTTTTTTTTTTTTTTTTTTTTTTTTTTTTTTTTTTTTTTTTTTTTATTAGGACACAGTGTCCTTACTCAGCCTTGAAAACCAGACCCCACCCGACTTACTTATCCACGCTGATATAAGCCACAGCATTCTTACTCGTATATAAATTTAGTATCTGAATGGATCACAAGTAATTTATTACCATTCTATTCAGCATTTTTTATTGCGCTTCCATAATTAGTTTGTCATTTTTGCATACTTCCAGTTAACAGATAAATAAAACACATAACCTGTTTGTTGGATGTTGCTAAGAGAAAAATAAACAATGTCTGAAAGATTATTAAGGTAAAGAGCAAAGTTTTATATTTAGAATTGGAATGGAATCTTATGACAAAGTTTCGTAAAAGGTGCCTTGGGAAATTTCTCCATCCTGCTATAATGTTATTTTTTCTATTTCTTTGTTTGAGAGAGAGAGAGGGGATTCATAGCCTCTTAATGTAAATTACTCAGATTTGTACAATGTTTCGACAATCAATAAATTGTATTAGTTTGTGATGAATATCATGATAACGATTATGCTCACGAAAACGGAGGGACAATGGAAGTGTCTTACCTATTTTTCTCGCTCAGGTTTTTTTTTTTTTTTTCGCAAGTCTCATTGTGGCTCCATTCTATTCACATTAAATTGAATTCCATAAGCAGGTTTCAAATGCACTTTTTTCTGGGTTGAGGGTATTGGCTAAATATCATTTGTTTAGAAGCAGTATGTTGAAATGTTCGAGATGTTTTTCCTCGCTGACAGCAACAAATTTTAAACTCGATTTGGCCCGGCTTAAATGGGTTAAATCACAGCGAATTTAACACAAATCCGAGAAATGTAGACCAAACTAGCGGTGAAATAAAAGAGAGTAAATAAAATAGCCTGAAATAAAGCGAGCAGGAAGATGACCCGACCATTTGGGAATAGACTAAAAAACCTTCATTCGTTTGACCAGAATTGTGGACAGCTTGAGGAATGACATTTTTTATCACTTCCATAACCTGGAATTTTCGGACTGTTTCCGGTTCATCCTTTATAATAACTGCCCCTTTGCTAGTATGGAAATGTTATTACCCACATTTCTTGCTTATGCTGTACGTACAGTTGGGCGCAGGAACCCCTGGCACATCTTGCTCTGAGGAAGTGCACTCTGTCACACCCTTACTTCAAAGCAAGTAACCTAACAGATAATGTCAGAAGAGATAGCAGAGTTAGTGGGTGGGCTAAACACACGGAACTCGCAGCGCAGTAAGGGTGTGGCTGGTTGCACTTTCCCAGAGCATAGTGTTCCGGGAATTCTTGTGTAAACTGTACATAACATGCCCCTCCCCCTTGCATTTTCTTTGCCTATCTTCACCAACACAACAGCCCTCTGACTCTCAGTCTCCTATCCACTAAATGTCCGTCAGAAAAGACGATCAAATGAGAAATATGAAATGAAGAAAAAGTTCCTGATGGAAACAGAGGCTGAGAAAGGAAGGTAAACGAAACCTACCGTAAAAGGTATAGGTCACCACCGAGGGAATGCCTCTGGAAAGGCTAGAGGTCACTAATGAAATCTTCATTGAAAGGCTAGAAGGGACCGAGGAAACCTAAATTGAAAAGCTGGAGATCACCGAGGAAGACTAACTTATCTTGAAAGACTCAAGGTCACCATGGAGACCCATATTGAAAGGCTAGACGTCACCTAGAAACCTATCTGAAAAGATTAGAGGTCACCAAGGAAACCTATCTTGATAGGCTAAAAATTCCTGAGGAAATTATCTTGAAAGGCTAAAGATCACTGAGGGAATCTATCTTTGAAATGCTAGGGATCACCAAAGAAACCGTGTTTAAAACGTAAGAAATAAAAGAGGAAAGTCTTTCTCTAGAAAGGCTTGAGATCCGAGGGGAAACCTATCAAGAAAGGCTAGCGGTCATCTAGGAAACTAATCTTGAAAACGCTGTAGGTCACCAAGGGAATCTATCTTGGAAGGTTGGTGGTCCCTGAGGAAGGCCATCTTTAAAGACTAAGGTTACTGAAGTTTTATTGCATAATTACATTCATAAAACTACTTTAAGCCTAAAGTAGTCTATGCGAGAGACTTCTCTTTTGCCTATCGTTGTCGTATTATTTCAATATTTTATTTTGTTTATTGAAATGCAATTACAGAAGGTTAAATTACAACAGATAAAAGAGTTTTCGGGACGCTAAATTCAAAAGCAAATTTGGGGAACATACTTCGTCGTTGCATTCAGTTTACTGTCTCCTAGAAATTGCTTTTGATGTTGAATTTCCTCTGAGTAATGCCTTTAAATGAAGTGTTTGCCCTTACTTAATTGGCGTTAAGATTTAATGAGAATTGATACATGGGATGGAAACTTCATAGTTTGCTTGTTTTTTTCAGTCGAGATGAAAACAAAAGCCATTTCATATGCTTTTTTTTTTTCTTTTTTTTTGTGGATGCTTGTTCAACAAGATATAGATATGCCTCACCACCACCAACAAAAACAAGTAAAACATCCACTATTACTAAAACAACAACTATGATAATAATTATATTCTCGATTATTGGATACGTAGTAATATTAGATTACAATATTAATCCTGATATTGGCAAGTAATCATTGGGCATTTCGGGCTCTCCACTTGAAAATGGCATATAAAGCGCATTATTATTATTATTATTATTATTATTATTATTATTATTATTATTAGTAGTAGTAGTAGTAGTAGTAGTAGTAGTAGTAGTAGTAGTAGTAGTAGTATTGCTGTTGTCGTTGTTATTACCCACCCCACACCACCCTACACATATATTAACACAAGTTCTCGTATACAAACAGAAAGTCTTAATCTCTTGTTTTTCATGTTTTAGTATCAAACCACGTGTTAGGTTCTAATGCATTTGGCCAGATTTTTTCAAAGTGCCTAATAGCATGTTTGTCAATTAACAAAATTATTGCTGTCAGAATTGTTTGAAGAATTTTGAAAAGTTATCAATATATGATATTCATTATTCAAATGATGTTTTTAGCCTCATTAAAATTTACATAATAATAATAATGATAATAATAATAATAATAATAATAACAATAATAATAATAATAATAATAATAATAATAATAATAATAATAATAATAATAATGATAATGACTCAGTGAAATTTGCAAAGATGTACAAAGTACATAAATCGAGCCAGAAATAAAACTTCAAGAACATTTTTATTTTTAAATGTATCCAAATCTTTATCGCCAAAATATTTTCCAAGAAAACTTTTTTTCCGTAATGCCCACCCACTTCCAAAGGAAAGCGATAGAGAGAGATACAATTTCTTTTAAGGTCGCTTATTCAAGCCGATGCAACGCGAGGAGATTTTTTCTCTATAATATCCCTTAGAATTTATTACTGCTGGTACTTGGGAAAGCGGCATAAAATTCACTTCTATTGCTTCCTTTCCCCAGTAGTATTTTTTTTATTTATTCTGCAAAGTTTTCGTTTATCATCAAATATCTATGAAACAATGGCGATATTTTATAGCTTTTTTTTTTTTTTTGGTAAAGTTTTTTTTTTCCCCTGAAATATTCGTTAAAGACAAATCTCCGTTTTCAGAGCTTTCGTTCACCATGAAACCTTTTGTATTTGAGAATTCCTTTTTTCCGTCCTGTGAAGCTTGGCTGTGTTTATTCGACCTATTTAAGTCCTTTGGTCGCTGTGCGAAGTCTTTGACGACTAAACAGAGTACAGCCCTTTGATTGTTCTCTGATCCCTTTATCCTTTTCTATTTCCTTTCAGCGTATAAGTGGTGCAATGTGTAAAGAATCCTTTTCGAAAGCAATATGAAAATGATGCTGAAATTTGAGTTCATGATTAGTTGGTCATTAGAGGAATAATTAACAAACCTAGTTTATCATTGTGGTAATTTTAACTCATTCATTCTGTCACTGATTTCTTATCTCATTGAGACCCATTGCAACTTACCTCACATTTTCAAGGATTTTTACAAATTACTAATATATAAATTCTGGGTCAGCATAAGATTGCTAGCCCCACAGGACCCCAATGTGAGCAGCACCAATTTGCTAAATTAAGGCAAGAAAGCCTACCGAGAAGAGGGTGACCCATATAATCACTCTTTTGTACAGGACAGTGGTTTTGAGGTGTAAATATAAAATCGTACATCATTAACATTATTTTCTATCTTATAACTGATAATAAAAATTTCCCGGTTCGGTTAATGCGTTCAGAGAACCATGTTCAGTGCACTGTATGTATTAATTTAGGGTCTCTGCATTGACCCATTTTAGCCATCTATTTTACCTCCCTTCCCATTTCCTTTTTCCCATTTTGCTGTCCAACATCTCTTAACTATTACTTCATAGTGTAAGCAAGGGGGATTCCCTGAATGTCCAACCGACTCAAGTGCTTGGCTATGTGGCCAAAATTCCGCAAATCTAAAATACATTTACTTCTTACTGTCCTTGTTTTATGGTGCGATGGTACGGGCCAATAAACCTAACCTCTTCATCTTCCTCAGCCCGAAGAACCTAAATTAGTCAGGGCGATAGTAAGGAAAAAGGCAGGATTAGTCTTTAAAACGGAGATAAATCAAGCTTTCAAAATATAAAAGGTAAAAATGTATTGAAAATATATTATACAGTTTTTTTAAAGCACTTAAGTTGACTTTGGGTCATGTCATCCTCTCATCTCCTCATTCAACTCATAAATGGAAACTCGGCTGTGTAACTTTTATTCTTATAGAATCATCCAAATAGTTTTTAGTAAATACCTTCATTCTAGCCTGAGGGTTCGATGTCCTTAAAGGACTTTTCGTGAGTACTTTAGCGTTTCTTTTTCTCCCCGTTATACCCGCAAGTCAGAAAGCGTTCAGTCTTTTAAAGATATTCCAAAAATATGGAATCATTCCAGGCGTTTTGTCATTTCCCTGACTTCCGCTACGCAATTCCAGTATCTTGACATCTTGGATTAGACACACATCGAAGGCATTGGTGTTCAGAGAGCGTGAGATGCGAGTCGAAATTTCCATCCTCGGCTTTTTCCTGTATCTTTTCTTTTAGGGAATTTTCCGTTGCTCTTTTGTTTTTGTAGAATTAGCCAAGTTTTGGCGCGCAAAAATAATTCGGTTATGGTTTTACGTTTTGTTTCTCTCATTTGTTCATTGCTCTTGCGTAATCCTTTCAAAATTGAACTTAATTAAATTATAAAATAATAAAATTGTATTCAATTCGAAAATTTACCTAATTGTCTAGCAACCTTATGCAGAAAGCAATGTTCATAAAATCCAAATTGCCTGGATGCAAATTTTTCTTCCCAGTAAATATAATCTAAAGAATAATTGATGTATTTCTGGGAGTAAAGAAAAATTTCTATGCTAAGTTTTCTGTTTTTGAGATGTCCTTTCTTTTTTTTATTTTTCAAGAGTCATATATTTGATTTGTGAATAATGACAGAAGTGACCTAACTCAGAAAATATTATTTTATTCAGGAATCACTAGAGTTATTTCTCATTGAAAGGGATATTGCTCAGATAACGAATCATTATTAAGAATATATATATATATATATATATATATATATATATATATATATATATATATATATATATATATATATGTATATATATAAATTTATATATATATGAATTTATATATGTATATATATATATATATATATATATTTATTTATAGATATGTATATATAGATATGTATATATATATATATATATATATATATATATATATATATATATATATATATATATATATATATAAAATATGGCACACCTTAGTTGAAAGACTAAGCTGTTATAAGCGCTATATAAAAAGAATGAAGAATGTTATACATCATAAAAAGAAAAGTTAGTAAGTTTATCGAAACCGCAAAAGCTGAATCTGAAATAGACCAGTAGTTGCGTAGATTTTATCAGTCGCGTTCCCACGCGATTATACGCTCTGTGGCGCAAAACAAAATATGTTTATTGTCCACGTGTCGGAGATGTTCCAGACCCAGAGTAATTTTGTCTATAGCCATTTGTAGCTGGGTTCGCCTTCCGACAGATCATTTCTTTTATGGGACTCAAGAATTTGAAATATGCTGCGTTCCTATGTGTTTAAAGGTTTAAAGGCCGCTCATGAATGGCAGAGGCAAGAAACAATGACATTGCCCTATCAAGCATGACAATGCCATAGAAACTTACCATATACACATGTGATCAGCGCCCAACCCCCCCCCCCCTCTTCACCCAAGGTAGGACCAGGGAGGCCCAGGCAATGGTTACTGATGACTCAGCAGATACTCCTATAGGCTTCACCAAACCCCTCATCCTTAGCTCTCAAGGATGGTGAGGTTGCAGCGACCAAAGGAACTAACGAGTTTGAGTGGGTCTCAAATCCCAGTCTGGCGATCACCAGTCATAGGTACGCTACCCCTAGGCCACCCTACTAATATAATATGATCATCATCGTTTAAAAGAAAAAAAAAATCAATTTAATCCACATTTCTTGCAACGACTAAACTTGGCCTGACCAGCCGTGTTTATCATCATAAATTTCCAACATCAATTTTTTGAAATGTGATGGTGCTTTACAAAATATGCCATTTTTGCCACCTTGCTATAACCCCTCTAAAGGGAAAGTGTCATCAGTGCACCTCATGCAGTGTACTGTATGCATTATTTGCAACATTCTTTCACCATTTAGCAATACTTGCTTTATAATGTACTTTACCTCCGTCCACATTCTTTCTTCAACTTTGCTGCCCTTAAGTTTAGCCTTAACTTCCTTATGTATGTGCAGGGTTTTATCAGTAGCATTTGGGCAACGAAAGCCTAACAAGCCCCAGCGTTGGGTTATATTTCCTGAATTCATAATCCAATCCAGTCCTGGATTGAATACCTTTTTTTAGTGAAAGTGAAATTTCTGATTTTGTTAAACAAATCCCATTCTTATATTTCTTTTAATTTCAGCCCCATGTCCTATGGAAACACTGTCTGTCCTAAGTACTTATATTCATTGCCAATCTCTAAAGGTTCGCCCATAACTCTTATTTGCTGTCTCATTGCATTTTAATTGTACTTTATCTTAGTATTACCTATTAATTTTCAGTTCTACAATTTTGCTTTCACTATTTAAATCACATCATTTGCAAGTCTTTCCATGATTCACAAAACAGAACTATGCAACTGCAAAGCTTAAGTTGTTAAGGTATTCTTCTTTAATATTTATTCCTACATTTTCTCAAGCTAAATTCTTAAAAACATTTTCTAGGCTCACTCTGAATAATTTTGGAGAGATGTGGCCTCCCTGTCAAACTGCTTTCTAAATTGAGATTTTCTCACTGTCTTTATGTAGTTTTAGGATTGTGTACTTCCTGTATAGATATCTTAGAGTGTTCTAACATAAGATTTATATATTCCTTGTCTTTGAAGGGGTTTCATTACTGCTGAAGTTTTGATAGAATCAAAAGCTTTCTCATAGTCTATGTCATATTCTGTTAATTTTGCCATTAACTAGTTAATTATATGGATATGGTCAGTTGTTGAATAACTGCTTCTAAATCCTGCCTGGTCTTCTAGGTAATTAGCCTTTCTATTCGGCCTAATATGAACTTTGTAAATATTTTACATATTACTGAGGTTAGACTTATTGGTCGGTAATTTTCAGGTCTTTTGTGTCTCTCTTTTTGTGAACTAGTATAACAATAGTTTTTATAAGTTGTAGGTAAAGAGCATTCTTGCGGACATTTTGTATAAAGTTCAGCGAGTTTTACTACTATGAAATCTCCCCCATTTATTAAATCAGTTGTTATGCCATCTTCTCCAGCGGCGTGGCCTTTCATGCCTTTTAATGCTTTCTTTACTTCTACTGTTATGTTTGGTACCTTTCTCTCAGTTGTTTCATTATATCTTTTTGCAAAGTTATTTCTTATATCACTGTTGTATAGAATTATATAGAAAAACCTCCGTAATCTTTATCACTCCATGTGTATTGTGGATAATATTTCTATTTTCATCCTTTAAAGCAAACATCTGTTGGCGCTCTATTCCAAGTCGTCTTTTCATCAATTTGATATTTCTCCTTTTCTTTAGTGTTTCCCCAATTTTGGTTTAATTGTGTTTAAGAATGTTTTGGTTTTTTAGTTTGTTTATTGTTTTGGATACTTCGTATGATTTTATTGCATCTTTCTTGGATTTTAGCCTCATTTCCACTTTTCTTCACTTTATTAGTTTTTGGTGTTATCTGATAGTTTTCCTAGATCTGGTTGACAAACTTTTCCACCGATTTTTTATGCTGATTCCAATACAAATTTTGTTTAATTACTGTTTATTTCTTCTTTACTTCATCATGTTGCTTAGAGTACCTATTTTGTATACTGTATATATATATATATATATATATATATATATATATATATATATATATATATATATATATATATATATATATATATATATATATATATATATATGTATATATATATATATATATATGATAAATTTTGCACATTTTTACGTGTTTTTCATATTCAAATAAGCCATATATATTTTTGATACATTAATTTCTGGATTCTCTTAACGACCTCGGGATCAGAGCCCCAGGCGAAATCACACAAAGACAAGAGCTTGGCTCCGGCCAGGAATCGAACCCTGTCTATACAAGCTTTCCGACCAGGGTTCGATTCCCGGCCGGAGCCAAGCTCTTGTCTTTGTGTGATATCGCCTGGGGCTCTGATCCCGAGGTCGTTAAGAGAATCCAGACATTAATGTATCAAAAATATATATGACTTATCTGAATATATATATATATATATATATATATATATATATATATATATATATATATATATACGTATATAAATTATATTTATATTCATACATCTAAATAATGCTAAGTAAAACTTATAATCCAAATCATTCACTTTTCAAATATATAGGTTAATGTGTATTTAAATTATGAATTATAAGCTTATAATCCCCTTCACTAAACGTTCCCTTTTGCAAATGCTCATCTGCATAAGAATGCGAGAACAAGTCCCTGAAATTTAGCTATTTAAAGGCATTTACGGAAATTGAAGAAGACATTCCTTCGGCTCATTAAATTAATTATTAAAACGTAATGCTGCAATTTAGATCTCACGAAAGAAAAGGTTAGCAGATTCCAGGAGCGGATAAGGACGCAAGTATGTAAGTGTTACGCTTGGAGCTAGAAACGTTTCTTCTTCTTCTTCTTCTTCTTCTTCTTCTTCTTCTTCTTCTTCTTCTTCGTCCAATAGCAAAGACAGCTGCTCTCTGTCTACACCATCCTCTGGGGACGAACACCCGGAAGATTTATTACGAAGCATAAGGGGGAATTGCTGGAAAAGGATAATGGGCTCGTTAAATCAGCAAGCTTTGCAATGCTGTGTAAGGATTAGGAACGTTAAAAGATACCTTTGTGAGGGAAGAGGGAAGCCCAAAGGGATGAAAAATTAAACAATTGAGCTTTAATGAGATATTTATGTTAAGGAGGTTAGGGAGAGGGTGACTATTCTCTGAAATTCATCATCTATTGGCTTCTGCCTTCTCGCAAGTGGGATGGCGAGTGACGGACGAATGGAACAATGCAGAGTGAATGCTGGAGCCGAATTTGGAAGAGCAGGAACATGAGTTTATTTATTTTTTTCAAAAGCTGTAATCTTAAATGTGAAATATGCATATAAAAGTCTCGTAATATGTCGTTAAAGCGTTATGGAAATGAATTTAGCTTAATATTATTGTTCTAGCGAGCAATGCCCTAAGTGGTGTCGCATTACACTATTCTTAATTTTTCTTGAGTATCTTTTTTCTCTTGTCAAAATGCTAAATCTTATTCCCCATTTTGTCTTGTATCTTTTAATTCTCTAAACCTTTTCACTTGTATATTTATAGCGATGTCTAAATGTTGTTTTATAAAAATACGGAATGTATTGATGTGTAACAAGTTCAATACTTTTCCTTCTGATATATATATCTGTGTTTCCTATCATGACCCTTTACATCTTGCACCCCATTATGCATGGTTGCTAAACTTTTCTATTCACATGTGTCATATTTTTTATTCAATTTTTCTTCCACCCCCCCCCCCCCAAAAAAAAAATGCATCATCTCATTGTTATTATTATTACTAGTGCAAACAAACCGTCGGAAATGGTAGCTAGATATTTAGATAGATATGGGCACACACACATACACACAGATTTAACCCTTCCCACCCTCCCTACCTTTCCTAAGTACAATCCGCTAGTTTGGGGAATTTACGGGGGATTGCTGTTGTCTTAGCGGTTGCCCGTCATCGGGACAGGATATATATATATTTTTGGGCTCAAGCCATGGCGTCCTGATGGAAGGTTCCTGTTTGGTAGCTTCCTTGGGTATAAGACTACTAAGATATTCCCAGAGAATTTAACCACAGGTTATCACAGAATTCTAACTTCTGGAGCGAGTATCTCAAAGGTTTCCCTTTAAGACATCGTAATACAACAGGGGACACGCATGTCTGGTCGTGCCACATAGCTATCTCCACCCCGAACAGAGTTAACGCTTCGGTGTGTAAGGGCTGAGAATAGCTGGGAGCCGTTCCACAGCTAATCTCACTCGTGGCTACTACTGATACTCGAGACGTAAACAAACGGACGCCATTGCTCTAATGACGTCACGCGCGTCTTTATCCTTTGTTTAGTAGCTGCCCTACTGAGACGGATTTTCCCTTGTGTGAACTTTATCGTTTTGCATCTTCGCTATGTCGTTACCTTCAGCCTCGCCTTCTTCTGGAAAGTTGAGTACAAGGTTCCAGTATTGTTTAATTAAGCTCTGGCCGTAAAGTAAATATTATTTTGCGAAATAATTGATGTTTTGTGGCAGAGCTGTGCCTCTACCGGACCCGCCATTTTATGGCGTCGTTGTTGTTTTGCATGTCTTATTTAGTTAGCCACAACAACGCTTCCGGCTTTATATACTAATCGAATACATTAGTTTATTTAGTCTTCATAGCTAGGAACTTTTATATCGTGTTTAGACGCTTTTTATCGGTCATCGATTGACCTCATACCAGTCGGCTACTATAGCCCCCAGGCCAGGAGCCTATATACAAGTGTTCATGCATGATTTATCAGTGATCCTAGACTAAGTTATGAAGATAGTGGCATTATTATTTTACAATACTTTTGACTAGTGATGCAAATGTTTTCGCCTTCAGGGACCATATAGGGGATAGGCTAGTCAGTGATTCTTACTAGCCTAACCTAACCTTAGGACCCCTATATGCTTCCTTCATCCCCTGCCTTGGCATTCCCTCTAATTAGCCTTGATCCCTTTTCTGAGTAAAGGGATTCATTGTCTAATAGAGTATTATATCGCCTCTCAGTCCTCCCTAAAGGAATGAACCCCCTTTAGGATTGCGTCTGAGAGTGAGGTTAGGCTAGCCTACCTCTATGGCTAGGATAGTCTGCGACTTTCCTGCGATAGCGATACGTCTTCTTCCTTGCCTAGTTCAGGACTTTTAGCCCTGATCTAGGTCGGGTTAGGAAGGTTTCTCTGTTCCATGCTGAAACTGTACTCTTGCACCGTTTTAGCCGATCAGCCTAATCTTAGGTTAGGGAGTGTCCTCCCTTCCCTTTGTGGCCGCTCTGGTACAGAAACCCTTCCTGGGAAGACCCCTCTCTTCTCCCTCCCCACCTATCTCTTGTATAGCCTAGCCTATGCTTAGGTTAGTTTATACTCATCTGTCCCCTGTCCTACAACTCCTCCTTAGGGTGGATGAGTAGGGCTACCCGAGCTTCCTTGTGCAGTCCGCTCTGGTACATATACCTTCATAGTGTCCTATAAGGTTAGTTCCTAGTGTAGCTCTGCATAAGGGAGTCTCCCCCCCCCCCATCTTGGGTGTTCCCTAGTCCTCCCTTGGGCTACCTGCTCCCGGTCCCTAGTGACCCCTGCATATGGATGATAGAGCCTGTCTCTATCATGGGTACACCCCCTCAGGGAGGGGGAGGGATGTCTGGAACCCTGAAGGTACTTCCTGCATCCTTCCCCCCCTCCCCCTGTCTCTCTATCTATCCGGGTGCCGGTCTCTTGCCGCCTCTTATGCCGGCAATACCTGCCTCTTGGTGACTTCCCTACCCTTGCCGCCAGCCCCCCGTGTTCCGAGGGACTGCCGGCTGCCGCCGGCTACTACCGGCGGCTCTCCTACTCCTATCTAATCGTCCGCTTGCCGGTCGATCTCCGGAGTGCCGGCATATACTGCCGGCAACCCGATACTACCTGTACCATCCTTACCCCAGTCACCAATCCGGCATCCTCCGGCGGCCGGAGCCGCCGCTCCCTGCTGGCGTGCCGCCGTTGTGCCGGCGGCCGCCATCCTGGTATCTAACTGACTTTTGAAAATTGTCTGTTCTAATGCCAGAATCTATGCTGGAGCGAGCTCCGGCGTGCCGGCGGCTTGCCGGATACCCCGGAGGCGTCAAGAATACTTGCACCCCCTCTCTGTAGCTATCATAAGACTAAGATAGCCCTACCTGGCAAATAGATAAGCTGCTTTGCTTCTAAGATCAGTACCTAGTACTGCTCTATTAGTGATCATGCTGTCTCTTTGCATTCTTCTATTTCCAGCATGCTATGTGCATCTTAGCACGGCTGGTTGCCAGAAGCAGTTACCCTTAATGAGACCTTCTGGCTCTTATCTGGGAACCGAATGAATTCGATCCCAACCTTGTCCTTGGCTTTCCATGGAGTTCCAATATAATGGGAATCCTAGGAAACTATATCCAATGATCTCGGTCATTTGGATTATCCCAGGACCAAGCCTATGGTAACCAGCCGGGCGAGATGCATGGAGCGTGTTCTCCTTTACTGTTTCACTCTCTATGCATCACACCTTCTATAAGTTAAAATTAATGATTAATATTAACTTAAATTAAGAGCCATTCCTATGACTCCCCCATACTCATTTTCTCTTTCTTCCACAGGAGGAGCAGATGAAGTGCGATTTCGCATACTGTGCCGTGAAACGCTCCCATTTTTACGGACATACGGCGTGCAGGACTCACGCCCCTTGCTCAGACAAGAAAGGGGATTGGAAGTTCTGGAATCCACTGGAATGTACGGTCTGCCAGGCCTACCTAGTTGAGGCCTTCCATAACCCTCCCTCAGCGGAGGTTAGAGACATTGCTCGTGAGAAACTGCGCAAGTGGGTGCGTGGTTTTCAGAGGAATGCCACTGGACCGTACCTGGCCACCGAAGAACTGAGGTCCCTGCTGTTCCCTAAGGCCTCCCCTGATTCAGTGGTTCCAAAGGAAGCAATCCCCACTGTCCAAATTACGGTGGAACCTGATGTGGTCATGGCTCAGTCCATGCACGAGTGTCGCCTAGATTCCGAAGAGGATGAACAGATCTCTGACGTCTCGGAAGACACGGAGAAGACGCTTATGGCTCAAGGAGCCGAAGAGGACGAAGACAAGGTGGAATACACCGAGTCGGAGATTGGAGCTACTCCCTCGTCCATCCCTCCGCCTACTCCTACACCGACGGATGTGTCCATTCCGTCTACCTCCTCGACCCCGGATCCTTCTTCTTCTACACAAGAACTGATCCGACTGATTAGAGCTGTCATGGACGACAGACTGAAGGAGAACCAGGAGTCCATCAGGTCTATGATTGGATCCAGAGAACCGAAGAAGATCTCGGTTAAGGATCTCCCAGCTTGCTCTCATGCCAACCCGTGGAGGTATGCAGAGCATATGGTTATTGCGACCGGCAGGATCTTTGTTAGTGACAAAATCGGCACGGTCCCGTTGGAAGATGTGGAATTCTTCCCAAGCTTCGAGGCCTACCCGGACTGTTACGTCCGGCTTCGTTCTGAACCTGCCTCGAAGGAGGAGACCGAACCTAAGGAAGAGATAGTGTTCGATCTCGCAAAGGCCCAGGCTATGCTAGCCTCCGCATTTAAGAGCAGGGGCTTTACCTGCTCTAAGCTTCCTGCCTTGAGCAAGAAGCATCCTACTTATGTCGCTCCCGACACTGCGATTCTTCCATTTTTGGAAAAGGCCTTGGCTGCATGCCTTAAAGCGGCGGAAGAAGGGAAACCCTGCCCTGCACTGGAGGAGTGCAGACCCTTCTCCATCGTTACGCCCCCTGACACTAGACAATGGAAAGATGTCCAACATACTTTCGTTGTGGGTAGGCTCGATCCTGACGTTGCCGGACGTCAGTTTAATGAAGACCTCCCTAAGCTCAATGATCACCTCCTTCGCCGGGAACAAGACACGAAGGAGAGGCTTGCAGCGTCTCTTTCTCATCAAGTCCAACTTGAAGTTATGGCCTGTGACACAGCAGTACCCGATCACTACATGGTACTGGCCAAATCCCACTTACTCACGGTAATGAAGGACTTGTACCATTTCATAAAGGCTCGTAGAGCCTGTCGTGAATTCGTGTTTGTCGGTGCCACCGTGAAACACGAACCCCGGAGGCTGATTTCCTCCAACATCTGGGGAAAGCACCTGTTTCCTTCGGACCTTGTCAAGGAAATAACGGACAGAGCCGCCACGGAGAATAGGAACCTTCTCCACAAGTGGGGCATGTCCAGGAAAAGGAAAACCTCTCAGGACGATGGACCTCAGCCTAAGAGGAAACCTCAGAAACCGAAACCCCAGCAACGTCAACAAAGACGTCAGTTTCCGGGACCCGCTACCTCCCAAGTGGTTGCCCAACCACAACAGACCTTTCAATTGGTCCCCCAACCGGTGTTGTCACAGTCACCGGTCTTCACCCCTGCCTTTGAGCAGCCATCCACTACCTTTCATGCCAGAGGTAGAGGCTCGTCCAGGGGTGCAAGCAGAGACGCCTCTCGTCGTCCCTCCAGAGGTAGAGGAGGAAAGGGAGCTAGCGGCCGAGGCAACAAGTCCTCGGGACACCAGAAGCAATGAAGTGCTTCCGGTGGGAGGAAGACTCCGCCAATTCCAGGATCGTTGGACCTTCGATCCTTGGGCACACAGCATCATCAAGAACGGTCTAGGCTGGAGTTGGGTGCAACCACCCCCAATCTTCCAGCGGTTCTTCCAACAATCGACCCCCATTCTGGAAGAATATGTTCTAGACCTCTTGAACAAGAAGGTGATAAGGAAGGTAAAGTCCACCAGGTTCCAAGGGAGACTGTTTTGCGTTCCCAAGAAGGACTCAGACAAGCTCAGAGTCATTCTGGACTTATCCCCCCTCAACAAGTTCATAGAGAACAACAAATTCAAGATGCTGACGCTTCAACAAATAAGGACCCTTCTGCCTCAAGGTTCCTACACGGTCTCTATAGACCTGGCGGATGCCTATTGGCACATTCCAATGAACCATCACGCTTCCTCCTACCTAGGATTTCGACTCCAAAGGAAAAGCTACGCCTTCCGGGCCATGCCATTCGGCCTCAATGTGGCCCCTCGGATCTTCACAAAGCTGGCGGATGCCATAGTACAACAGCTCCGCCTAAGAAACGTCCAGGTGATGGCCTACCTCGACGACTGGCTAGTCTGGGCTCCATCGCCCGAAGAGTGTACAAAGTCTTGCGACGAAGTTACCCAGTACCTAGAACACCTGGGATTCAAGATCAACGAGAAGAAATCTCGCCTCTCTCCAGCTCAGAAGTTTCAGTGGCTGGGAATCCACTGGAATCTTCAGTCACACCGCCTTTCCATCCCCCAGAAGAAAAGGAAGGAAATAGCAGGGTCTGTCAAGCGACTACTGAAATCCAAACGCATTTCAAGACGACAGCAGGAACGAGTTCTAGGCTCTCTACAATTCGCCTCAGTGACAAACCCAGTGCTTCGTGCACAGCTAAAGGATGCCGCGGGAGTCTGGAGACGATCGGCATCCATCGCTCGAAGAGACCTCAAGAGACGGCTTCCAAACAGACTTCGACGCCTCCTAAAGCCGTGGTCGGAAGCAATGGCCCTGAAAAGGTCCATTCCTCTCCAACACCCTCCTCCTTCACTCAACATCCACACGGATGCCTCACTGGAGGGCTGGGGAGGTCACTCCCACCTGAAACAAGCTCAAGGGACCTGGTCTCCACTATTCAAGACGTTCCACATAAACATCTTGGAGGCCATGGCGGTCCTTCTTACTCTGAAGAAGCTATCCCCGCCGCCCTCGATCCACATCCGTCTAACCCTAGACAACTCGGTGGTAGTTCGTTGTCTCAATCGCCAAGGCTCAAGATCGCCCCAGATAAATCAGGTGCTTCTCCCAATCTTCCGTCTGGCGGAGAAGAAGAAGTGGCACCTGTCTGCAGTTCACCTACAAGGATTCCGCAACGTGACAGCGGATGCTCTATCTCGGACAAACCCGATAGAGTCGGAATGGTCTCTAGACGCAAGATCATTCTCCTTCATCTCTCATCAAGTCCCAGAACTTCAGATAGATCTCTTTGCAACGAGCGACAACAATCAACTTCCTCTGTACGTAGCCCCGTACGAGGACCCCAAAGCAGAAGCGGTGGACGCCATGTCACTGGACTGGAACAGATGGTCGAAGATATACCTGTTCCCTCCCACCAACCTTCTGTTGAAAGTCCTCTCCAAACTGAGAACCTTCAAAGGGACAGCGGCCCTAGTGGCTCCCAAATGGCCCCGGAGCAACTGGTACCCCCTGGTCCTGGAGCTGCAGCCCAAGCTGATCCCTCTCCCGGGCCCAGTTCTCTCTCAACAAGTACAGAAGTCGACTGTCTTCGCTTCATCATCGAAAATCAAGGACCTTCATCTCATGATTTTCTCTCCCTTGCCGCAAAGAAGAGGTTTGGGATCTCGAAGAAAAGTCTAGACTTCCTAGAGGAATACAAGACCGAATCTACGAGACGGCAATATGAATCATCCTGGAGGAAATGGGTCTCCTTTGTTAAAGCAAAAAATCCTAAAGAAATCACCATTGATTTCTGTATGTCCTTCTTCATTCACCTTCATGGACAAGGATTAGCAGCCAATACGATTTCAACCTGCAAATCGGCTTTGACTAGACCAATTCTATATGCTTTCCAAATTGATCTGTCCAGCGACATCTTTAACAAACTGCCGAAAGCATGTGCTCGCCTACGCCCAGCACCCCCTCCGAAACCGATCTCCTGGTCACTAGACAAGGTGCTCCATTTCGCCTCCAACTTGGACAATGATTCATGCCCCCTCAAGGATCTGACTCAGAAAGTTATATTTTTATTTGCTCTCGCCTCGGGAGCTCGAGTCAGCGAAATAGTGGCATTATCAAGAGAAGAGGGACACATCCTGTTTGCTGATTCAGGAGAAGTGACCCTCTCCCCTGATCCGACGTTTCTCGCCAAAAATGAATTACCCACCAAAAGATGGGGCCCTTGGAGAATATGCCCCCTGAAGGAGGATGTCTCTCTATGTCCAGTAGAGAGCCTCAAGGTCTATCTTCGCAGAACTTCAAACTTTGGTGGAGGCCAACTCTTCAAAGGAGAAACATCGGGCAGCGACCTGTCACTGAAACAATTAAGAGCGAAAATCACCTACTTCATTCGCAGAGCGGATCCGAACAGTACACCCGCTGGTCATGATCCTAGAAAAGTGGCATCTTCTCTGAACTTCTTTCAGAGCATGGACTTTGAGAGCCTTAAAAACTTTACGGGCTGGAAGTCCTCGCGAGTTTTCTTTAAACATTATGCGAAACAAGTGCACGAAATCAAACATTTTGTGGTAGCCGCAGGTAGTGTTATGAAACCTGCACCTAACTCTGCGTAGAACAGTGAGTTACTTGGGACTCTAACTCTTCGGGTGCCTATGTTGACCCTCGAGTGATTCATAGTGATGTCTAAAAACACTTAGTGCTTTTATAACTGTTCTTATCCCAGGTGAAATGTCATAGTGTTACACAAGTGCCGCATGCCTTGAGCATGATGTGTTATTTAAAGACTTGCGTTCCTCGAGAACGAGTACCTACTAATCCTGAAATTCCCTTTCAGATTCAAGAGCAAGCCTTTATTTCTATGTACATTATTATTACTGTAAATGAACTTTACTTTTGCTGTAAATTATTTAATTTCTGCATTGTGAAATAAAATTTCTATTTTATTACTTATGCGTCTCTTTCAGCTCCTACTTACTATGAAATACATACTGTCATAGTTTTATTTACTCCTCCTTTCTTATGGTCATGAAGAATTTAAGATGTCCATTCCTAAATTATATTCACCTTGCCTCAGTAAGGTTCCTACACGAATACTTACTTCTGATAATCAGGAGATGAACTCTACGCACAGTGCCCAACCACCACTGGCCTACTTCAGAATGTTCCTATACAAATATCAAACATTCTGCTTCATCTCTAAGCTCTTAAAAAGTTCTTCTGTCAAGATGAATAGCCCTTCAATACCACTTTGACGTCGGCATAGCCCATGGGAACTTCCTACCAATGGGGGGCAGGATATTTCGTTCCTATGGTTCTTACCTAAGATTACTTTGCTGTTTTGTCAATGCCTAGGCACTTAACTCTGGGGGAAAATCTACCACGATACATTGATTCTCTGGTACTCTTCCATCAGGACGCCATGGCTTGAGCCCAAAAAACGGATTTTGAGCGAAGCGAAAAATCTATTTTTGGGTGAGATAGCCATGGCGTCCTGATGGACCCTCCCTACTACTTCGTTCAGTTTGCTCCCACCCTACACAATTGTATCATGGTGATGGGCAGCAACTGGCGCCAGGATAAAGACGCGCGTGACGTCATTAGAGCAATGGCGTCCGTTTGTTTACGTCTCGAGTATCAGTAGTAGCCACGAGTGAGATTAGCTGTGGAACGGCTCCCAGCTATTCTCAGCCCTTACACACCGAAGCGTTAACTCTGTTCGGGGTGGAGATAGCTATGTGGCACGACCAGACATGCGTGTCCCCTGTTGTATTACGATGTCTTAAAGGGAAACCTTTGAGATACTCGCTCCAGAAGTTAGAATTCTGTGATAACCTGTGGTTAAATTCTCTGGGAATATCTTAGTAGTCTTATACCCAAGGAAGCTACCAAACAGGAACCTTCCATCAGGACGCCATGGCTATCTCACCCAAAAATAGATTTTTCGCTTCGCTCAAAATCCGTTATATATATATATATATATATATATATATATATATATATATATATATATATATATATATATATATATAATCAGACACTTGCTTTCTATTATATAAGAGAGAGACCCAATTCTTAATTACCCCAACAATTTGTTCTGATTTATTCCAGGGAAATTATGTTTGTTAGAATATGGCAGACAAATTTCCTGAGATACTGCGTGTGAGAAACTTTTGTCTTACGACTGGTTTTTTTCTTTAATGTATTGCCTCTAGAACATCTGCAAGGGCTGTAAAGGCATATGCACTTCGTAACCGTTTCCGAATAGATATAAAATCCTAAGCAGCCAAAGATATTAGTAGGAAAGCGTTTTACAGACGCTGTCAGTGAGGATTTCCTATATTCATGAACGATTGTTATTGATGGTAATACCAGTCTCATACGTTTATGTTGGCTGGAACAACATGACTACTAACGTTGTGAGGGATCTTACATTAAGGCAACAATACTTTTAAAGCATAGATTTCATGCTTTCTTATCGCCTACTGCTTCCACAATTCTTTCAAATAGACTACATAATGCGTGTCACCCTTCATTTACTTTGTCCAGTGAAGCCTGGCGGTGAATTTTAAATATTGTACAAATTATCGGAAGGGTGGGAAATATTTCCCTCCCTGCAGATCTCTGTACCAACCGTGTCACATAGTAACGACATTTTTTTTTTTATATATATATATTATACTTTGTATCTTCGCTCTCCCCTCGCACTGATTAAGGACCTGAATAAACATGCCTGCTTTTCTCACCGTTAACTGTTAACAGAAGCGGTTGTCGGTTGAACATGATATTGCCTGTTATGTTTTATGTCCTTTTTGCCTGGACTTTATGTATATATATAAGCTGATGCTCTGTAATAAAGTGACTCAACTGCTTTCATCCTGCCTTCTTTGTTACATCCTCTCTCGGCCCGTCACATCTCTTACATGGTGGCCAGTTTACCTCTTGCAGTGCACTTTACTCAAGTGGAACTAACGATCCTTCATAGCGTCCTTTCAGTTAATATATGCACCTACGTTTTTGTCCTTTACTTTACCTCTGTTCCTGGTTCTTTTCTTCTTATTCTCTGTCTTAACTTTTATTTTCAGAGCAACTAGGGTTCGAGTTTCTTTTAGTTGCACCTTAGTTTGAATGTCTTCCACGCCCCCAACGCGGGGACATGTGGCCCAACCCAGTGATCTGGAATCTGTGTACAAAATTTAATCCGAAATCTGTGGGCAAAAAATAATCCGGAATCTGTGGGCAAAAAATAGTCCGGAATCTGTAAGCAATAAATAATCCGGTATTTGTAGGCAAAAAATAATCCGGAATTTGTAAGCAAAAAATAGTCCTGGATTTTTAAGCAAAAAATTATCCGGAATCTGTAGGCTAAAAAAAAAAGTGCATATTAATACTAATCAACTATAATGCTTACCTTACCGAGTTCATACCAGAGACTAAAAGACTCGTTTACCCCCAAAAAAAAGAAGAAAGGAAGGAAGAAATTCATTCTGATCACCTTGGGAGAAAGAGGCAATTAAGCACCTTTCTTAGCTTAGTTCTTCGTAGTGCTTAGTGATACTGCTGAACCCCACAACCCGCCCACCCCCACTTTCCCCCCACCTCCACTCCTACACTCAACGCCTCCAGTTGCACCTGTGTGTTGAATGGATTCTCATCACCATCATCGGGTCACGTGACCCAAATTCCTTCAAATCCTAAATTCGGAAGAGCTAAACATGCGATGTCGCGTTCAAGGAAAAAGCCGTCTGCCATTGTACAAAATATTCTCCTTCGATCAAGTAAAATTTGTTGGAAACCATCGCGAAATGGTCTGAGAAATACGGAAGATTGGATGATGACAAGGGAGTTAGGGTCTAGGACCTAAGGAGGGGGTGGGAGGTCGTGAACTTCAGAGGAGGAAAATTGCGAGAACTAGGCTGAACTTTTCCTTGGGGGAGGGGGAGAGGGGGGGGGTGTAGTATTGGGATTGCAGGCTTAGAGGAAGGGATGGGAGTAGGAATTGAATCAAGACAGAGAGAGTAGTGATGGGGGAACATGGAACTGAATGAAGGAGAGGGGGGGGGGCGACTTTTGGAAACGTAGAGCCCTCGGAGAGAGGAACGGAGGTGTACTAGGGAGGGTGAGAGGCGGGGGATGAATAGAAGAGCTACAAATTTACATGCCTCCAACGTCTTCCTAAGGAGAGGATTCCTTTAGAAGTCAATTGAAAGGAAAAGCAATGTAGAAGACGAACTCTATCACGTGGGTCTTACTAGACCGCGCCCCTTGCGGAGGGGGGGGGGGGGGTTGACGAAAAAGTGCCGGAAGAGTGGAGGTAATCAAGCCATAGTATATATTATGAAGAGCGGTTGCACATAGAAGCAAAATGCGGTGCATAATATATCGAATGCATTATAATTTGGTCTCTACGGACACACACACACACACACACACACACACACACACACACATATATATATATATATATATATATATATATATATATATATATATATATATGTATATATTATATTATATATATGTATATTTTTATTTACATATATACATACATACATATATATATATATATATATATATATATATATATATATATATATATATATATATATGTACATACATACATATACCAAGGCACTTCCCCCAATTTTTGGGGGTAGCCGATATCAACAAATGAAACAAAAACAAAAAAGGGGACCTCTACTCTCTACGTTCCTCCCAGCCTAACAAGGGACTCAACCGAGTTCAGCTGGTACTGCTAGGGTGCCACAGCCCACCCTCCCCCGTTATCCACCACAGATGAAACTTCATAATGCTGAATCCCCTACTGCTGCTACCTCCGCGGTCATCTAAGGCATCGAAGGCAGCAGCAGCGCTTACCAGAACTGCGTCACAATCGCTCGCCATTCATTCCTATTTCTAGCACGCTCTCTTGCCTCTCTCACATCTATCCTCCTATCACCTAGAGCTTCCTTCACTCCATCCATCCACCCAAACCTTGGCCTTCCTCTTGTACTTCTCCCATCAACTCTTGCATTCATCACCTTCTTTAGCAGACAGCCATTTTCCATTCTCTCAACATGGCCAAACCACCTCAACACATTCATATCCACTCTAGCTGCTAACTCATTTCTTACACCGTTCTCACTGTCACCACTCCATTCCTAACCCTATCTACTCGAGATACACCAGCCATACTCCTTAGACACTTCATCTCAGACACATTCAATTTCTGTCTCTCCATCACTTTCATTCCCCACAACTCCGATCCATACATCACAGTTGGTACAATCACTTTCTCATATAGAACACTATTTACATTCATGCCCAACCCTCTATTTTTTACTACTCCCTTAACGGCCCCCAACACTTTGCAACCTTCAACCTATATATAAGAAATAAATATATACATGTATATATATGTATATATATTCTTACGAAGCTGGTCTAATATAGAGTAGATATTTTATTCATGTATTTCATTTGTGTATTTAAGAGATGTATAGCCAGCTCATAAGGTGAGTTCCCCTCATGTAGGTTAAATAATTGTATGTAAAATTACATAAGACTTTCGTCGCTCATTTAATTATATTCATCATTGAAGTCTGTATATGTAAATTTACATTATTTTTCGGAAGTAACTTTTTTATTTCTTGTATTTTGTTACAAAGTCTTATGTAACTCGTTTTAGGTATGCTCTATGACACATGAGGTAATAATACGAGGTATTACGCCATGTTTATATTCCCACTTGGTTAGAATGTGCATGAAACTTCTGGAATAGGCGGAGTTAGCTGAGAGAGGGTTACCTCGCAAGCGTGTTTTGTTCCCCTGTTCAATTTTCTACTTTGGCAACCTTACGCCATAAGGCCTTGTCCCCAAAGTACGAGAATTATCTATTTAGAATAATCTAGAAGTTTCAAGTCAATATATATATATATATGCCTCTAGGAAATCGTAAGCAGCAGAAGAGATCTAGCCTGTCCCTTTGTAAGAGCCTCTCTCCTCGCAAGTGCATCAAGTGTGTGCCCACTCAAACATGGTTAACGTTTTCTGTCCAACATATATCGAGTGTAGTGTGTTCAAACGTCGACAAAGCCATTGAATAATATTTCAAGTGTATTGTATTAATATAAATACTTGTTTAACATGAATTTTTGTGACTGGCTCTGTGAGTTAAGGTTAAAACACTGAAGTGTACTTATTTTGGCTTAACTGTTCAGTTACCTCGTGTGATCCAAAAAACCTAAGTGTATCAGTTACTTCTATGTAAATTTCATGAAGGCTTTAATCATAAGAGTGTTAAATTGTTAACTATTTTCATTGATTATCAAAATTAAATATTTTTTTTTAAATTAGTTCATATATATATATATATATATATATATATATATATATATATATATATATATATATATATATATATATATATATATATATACACACACACACACACACACGTCAGACGCATTGTATCGTGGTTCCTCCACTCTGCTTTATATAGCCATCCTTACTTTACTAAATAGGTCAAAGGATTTGCAAGGTTTTTGTGGTGTTCGTAAAGATTTCTGTAGTATCCCGTTTATATGAGGAATTTTTCCACTTGTGTCATGGAAGTTAGTGGTGATGTATCCTAATTTTTATAACACTTGTTTTGTTCATGGCTATTTTATTACAGCTGTTCTTCTATTCTAGGAAATACACTTCACCATATTTGATATGACATTTGAAAGCTCTTTTCACCTTTGACTCTTATTTCACTGTGTGTTTATTAATGATTGTGTAATTTTCCTATTGACAAACTAATACAGAAAAAGAAGCGCTATGAATAAAAAGTAGTTGTGTTTGAAGTATGGAGTGACTGATGTTTCCAGGTGATGCATTGATAAGTGGCATAATTGTGATTGTCATGGCAAACTGCCGACTCTAGTGATAGAATTTAAAGGTATATTAATTGAGTTATTTTAAAGTTGCAATTTGCAAGAGCACAGCAATGAAGGTAACTCAACGTCCCAGAAGATGAATGCTCATATACAGTAGATTGGGGAACAACAGAAATTGATTCGTATAAGCACTTGAAGCGAAAGAGAAGAGGCAAGTGGAAGAATATCTGAAGAAAATTATCATGATAATTACTAAAGGATGAAAAATATTATTGTATAGACATAGGACTAATATTTTCATTCCAATAAAGACATGTCGAAAACAGGATGGTTAGCACCTTGCAATACCACCTTCCTAAACAGAAAGAAAATATATTGTGATAAAATATATAAGCGTACACACACAAATACAGTATATATATATATATATATATATATATATATATATATATATATATATATATATATATATATATATATATTCAATAAGGACAGGGAAAATAGTTGTTCTTAATATCCATTTATTAATCCCGATGTATCGTGATTTTCATAGTTATTTCTTTCACGAAACGTCGGGATTAAATGGGTTTGAGGAACTACTTTCACTATCTACATTGATAAATCTAAATTACTGGCTGTCGCCACCTTCACTGATATATATATATATATATATATATATATATATATATATATATATATATATATATATATATATATGTATGTATGTATATATATTTATATATACATATATTTATACATATATATGTACCTATACATATATTGTTTATTTTAATATATACATATCCATATACACATACACTCATATATATATATATATATATATATATATATATATATATATATATATATATGAATATAAATACAGTATATATATATATATGTATATATATACATATACTGTTTATATACATATATACATATGCACATATACATATACACGTATACATGTCCATATACATATACACACACACATATATATATATATATATATATATGTGTGTGTGTGTATATATATATATATGTATATATATATATATATATATATATATATATATATATATATATATATATATATATATATATATATATTGTATATACGTACCTTAAATTAAAAAGTCATCTTCAAAATTAATAATGTCTCCTGCTTTCTTTGTTCCAGTAATTGCATGCGTCCTCGAGTTTTTATTAATGGTTATTGAAGACTTTACTACGTGATGTTTCCTCCACACTATAATTTATGTCCCTTGTCGCTTGTTCATTTATTTTTTAGTATTTTTATTGTCATCTATTATTGCTTTGCCTATCTTTTCGTTTCGTCCTTTCCATATTTATACATATACGGATTTTGTCTTGTCGTGTTTTTTCTCTTTTTTTTCACAAATATCCTAGCGCTCTCTCTCTCTCTCTCTCTCTCTCTCTCTCTCTCTCTCTCTCTCTCTCTCTCTCTCTCTCTCCCCCGTGTACCTTAGAAATCTTATTTTTTCACAAATGGTTATTCCGTTGTTTGATAGAATTACCACTTTCTTTACATTTTCTACTTTCTTTATAAGAAAAAATGCACATTCTAAACAATACAAATGAAACATTTCAGTTTTTTTTTTTTTTTTTTTTTTTTTTTTTTTTTTTTTTTTTTTTTTTTTTTTTTTTTTTTTTTTTTTTGGTGTGGCCCGGCCTTCCTTTCACGACTATGCCATACTGTGTCTTGTTACGTCAAAGTAATGAAGTTCTCATGATGGGTAGATTTTGCCCAACTTCCTATTATATATATATATATATATATATATATATATATATATATATATATATATATATATATATATATATATATATATATATAT
Organism: Palaemon carinicauda; assembly: GCF_036898095.1. Taxonomy (NCBI): domain Eukaryota; kingdom Metazoa; phylum Arthropoda; class Malacostraca; order Decapoda; family Palaemonidae; genus Palaemon; species Palaemon carinicauda. Next base: position 138,342,860 of record NC_090727.1, on the reverse strand, counting down.
ATATATATATATATATATATATATATATATATATATGAGATTGCAGTGAAACGAAGCTTTTAGTATATTTCCTGGTTTTAAAGCCTTTATTCATTGTGTTTATCAATAGTAAATTCCTACTGATCTATTTCTTTTGTATAGTATCTGTGGGAAGATACTCCCTGTAATAGATATCCAGATCATAACCTTGGGGATTGAAATGCCAACAGTCCCGCGCCAGCAGATGAAAATATGCGATGATTTTGTTCAGCAACCGTCACACATTACCAACATCACCTCGGTGTTCAGGAACTACACTGAGGCTGGGAGTGGTCAGGCGCTATACCTTGCCTGGGATACTACACCCCCACTGAGTGTTGAAAAGTTAAAAGTAAAGACAATAACACAAGATAGTGACGGGGAGCAGTGCAGTAGGGTTAAGGCATATTAAAGCTTACCGGCAGGCAACACTTTAAGATGGGATAAGGGGGATTGTTCACCTTAACCGCACACATAAAAATGTAAGAGACACTTATAATATTACACTCATAACGAAACCATTTTAAATTTAAAGTTCTTTTATCTAAAAAATCTCTGGGATAAAATAGTTTGAGATATAAGTGTATGTAAATTTTATAGTTCCCCTTAAGAATCCCTTGGTTTCTTGAAATGCATAATTCATGAAAACAATGGGTATTTGATTTCCTCTGAGACATAAATCCAAAGTGAATCTATAAAACATTTAGAGTTTATATAATTAACTTCAGGAGTTTTTCCAATGTTTCAATTTAGACTCGTGATAGCATTAGTAAAATAAGAAATATAGGAAAAGTAGTCCAGTTAAAATAAATGATTGCTTTAACCTACCGTATATCTGAAGAATTTGTCGCAAGGTAAGAAAGGCGTGTTGAATGTAACTGACTGTATTCAACAAGATAACGAACTTATATACAAACGGTTGAGAGTAACAATGGCAGAGAATTTCAATAATGTGAAACATATAATGGCAAGCTAAAAGACGTTTTTCTATTGTCAGAGCAAGACATAGTGAGAGGTAGAAAAAACATTAGTATTACAGTGTATTAGCGTGTATGAAATACATACTTGTGAAATAGGGTGCTGTGCCCTAGAGAGGGTATATTAGGCAGGTCATCCTGCAACAGTTATGCATGTTTTGGGTGATCAATGAAGACACAGTCTTGGCCTTGGATGTTAATTAAGAAAGCCTTCAGTTTGCAACAGATAACAAGGAAAAGGTCTATATAAGGTGGTGTCAGTGGTGGATTGCAAGTGTCGGTGCCCTCAAAGATGTGTTGCAATGTTTAAATCTTTTGGTATGTGTTACTTCACTGGGAGCTTGGAAGTCTGGTGGCAGGGAGTAAATTTCCCCACAATGTGATGTAGGTGCTGGAGATTGTCAGAGGAGGTTGCAGACGGAAAAAATTCAGCAGTGACAACCAATGAGTCCCCATACACCATTTCATTTCAACTGCCGAGACATACAAGGCATCAATAGGAGTGGTGCTTAATCCCAGGAGGACACAGGGAAGTTGAGTAAACCAGTTGGACTTAGTTGGTTGTCGGATGTAGGGTGGTGCCAGGGAAATTTGCTAATGAAGTCCACAATTGAGAGGTAAAAGTGGTATCTCTATCAGAAGTAATTCACTTAGAGATAATGGTGTCCAAGTATGTGGTTAAGGAACCTACTATGTAAACGTTAATGTGGGCAAAACAACGCTAAGGTTGAGGAAGGGTACCCACCCCTGAATCCATGTGTTGTTGTACTTTTGAAGTTTGTCATGAAATACAGGCACACCTAATGCTCAGCATTCTTAGTAATGCCGTGCCAAATAAACTTCATCTTCAGTGGCTGTGCAGTAGATGGACGCAAGGGATGTAAGAGGTAATGGATGAAATCAAACACCTGTTAGTACATGGTGGCAGGTATCCACAGTCGTGGCATACGAGTACTGATAGTACTGATGTCAGAAAGGAGGGTGGCAATGGAGTCGTCGAGGACGATGTCTGCCCAATGGGGTGAAGTGCAGGATGTCCTGTATGCTTGGTACTTTGGATCTTTTTGTTGGGCTTCTACTAAGGCATTAAAATCCAATCCCAGGTGATTGCCAACCAATGTATTTCTTGAGAGGGCATCGTCAATGGGATTCATTTTCCCAGATACATGTTGAGGTGTGCAGTTAAATTCAGCCATGGCGGAGAGATGTTGGCGTTGATGGGCAGACCAAGCGTCAGACTGTCGAGTGAAGGCGAGCACGAGGGGCATTGGTTTGTGTGAATAACGAAGGCGTACCTTCTAAGAAGTGGCGATAGTGACGGACAGCCAAATGCACCACCAGCAATCCACGGTTGAAGGTAGAGTAGTCAGATTCCACCTTGGGCAGTTTTGTACTGAAGAAGACCAATGGGCAGGGCGAGCCATTGACCACCTGTTCAAGTACTCCATCAATAGCGACCTCACTGACATAGGTGGAGGAGGGAGGGGCATGTGGCATGGGAAAAGCGAGAGTAGCATCAGTTCATAGGACATTCTTTGCATTGCCGAAGGCTGCTTCTTGAACGGGACCCCACTTCAGGTATTTTAGCTTGCCCCTGATAAAGGAGTAGAGTGGGCCAAGAGTAGCGCGATGGCTGGCAGGAACTAGTGATAATAGTTTATCATACCCAGGAATGCTTGCTGTGCTTTGACGGTCGAGGATATGGAGAATTTCCGAACAGCTTATGCCTTCTGGGTGAGGGGATGGATACCTTCAGGAGTGATGCAGTGCCCTAAGAATGATATTTTATTGGCGCCAAACATACATTTGTTGTACCGGACTACAAGGCCATTATATTGGAGACGGTCAAGAACGATGCTTAAGTGATGGAGGTCTTCCTCTTTGGAGGAAGATAACACAATTATGTCGTCCACATAACATATGCAGAAGGGGAAGTTCCCTGAGATGCCATCCAAAAGGCGTTGAAAAGTGGCCTAAACATTATGAAGGCCAAAATAGGAGTAATTGAATGTGTATGTACCAAAAGGGGTAGTAATGGCCGTCTTGGAAAGTTTTCTGGGTTCAAGGGCACCTGATAAGACCCCTTCAGGAGGTTGAGATTGGAGAACACCTTTGCTTTGTGCAAGTAGGAGGTAACGTTGGCAATGTTGGAGAGGGGGTGGTGATCCAGTTCCATATGCATGTTTATACATCTGTAATCCCCCCAAGGGTGCAGGGAGCCATCCTTCTTCAGTGTGATGCACATAGGATTGAGGCCTTTTGGCAAAGGCCCATTTCTTTCATTTCATCGAACATTTGTTTATTGGCAATGTTACATCGGCAAAAAAAGAACTCCCAATGGTATTTGGTGCTCCCAAACGATAGTGCGAGTGTCTCGTGATCATGGGTGGGGATCTAATATCTGTTGTCAGCTAACAGGCGTATGTCACCAGGCTGAAAATGACTACTTCATTTCCTGGAGAGTGACATTGGTAGAAGCGAACAGCAAACACCAGTGTCAACCAAAAACATCACACCTGTATCTTCATCATGTAAAAAGAAAAGATTGGTGACAGGCAAGGCCACCGCCACAAGCAATGGCCTTCTTATGAGTTTTTTACCACTGACAACTGTCCACACATTTCTTCGCAGTAGCCCCGAATCTGGGGCTGCAGTAGCATAACTGTTGCAGATAGGCATCAGTAAGTGGTAGATGGGCGTCAGTAAGTGGTTGATAGGCATCAGCAATTGGTTGTAGAGGTCGTTGGTCTGGGTCTGAGGAGGGGGGTGCATATATGGGTTCTGGGCAGCTTTGTTACTGGTCCAGTATGTCACCAGACAGGCAGGCGTCTGTGTCTTACCACATTCACATCAATTTCGGTTAGTGTTGAATGGTTATCCTCTTCGTCAGGAGGGGAGGCGTTAACAGAGGTCTTGAAGGTGGTGAAGTGGCTGTCGATAAGGACGTCGACTGTGGCTATCAGGTCCTTCATGGGCAAGGTATCGACATCGCAATGTCAGCGCGTACATATTTGGGTAGACATCGTACCCAAAGGGCATGAAGTAGCTTCACTCCCGAGGAGAGCCGTCTAGGGCAGATTTCAGGTGAGGGATACTGGTATTTTCTTTTAGGGTGAACAAAGCCTTTTGGTCTCCCAATGGCTGTTAAGAGAGCTTAAAAAGCATGGCTATATGGGTGGCAGGCAATGGTGAGTACTGCTCCAGGAGTTGATGTTTTGAGGATATCATATGCTATTGAGGCGTCCCCTTGGTTGCAAGCCAATTAGAGATTTTTGAGAAAGTGTCCTTTGAGATCGCCGTGAGTACATAGTCGTCTTTGTTGCTTGAGCGAGTCATGCCTTTGATGGGAAACTAAACTCCAGCACTGTGGAATCACGCAAACTCTTCTCTACTAGCGAAGGACGGCCGTTTGGAGAGCTGGTCCTCCGGTGGTCACCATTGTCACAAGGTAGCTGTTAGGTTCTAACAGAAAGACGAGGTGAATGTAACTGACTATTGGATTCAACAAGATAACGAGCTTATATACTAACAGTTGAGAGCAACAATGGCACAAAATACCAGCAGCGTTAAACATACAATACAATGGCAAGCCTAAACAGGTTTTACTATTATCAGTGCAAGAGAGAGGGAGAGATGTAAAAAGCAATAACATTATAATATGATATACACGTGCACTACATATTTTATACGGACATCAAACGCAGCGTTTTGGAGATCGTACCTACCTTATGTCATGAGCATGGAAATTGTGCAAGATAAAATCGTTATGAATATATTAATGGTTGTAGTACAGAATGCTGGAAACACTATCAGGTGATAACAGAGACACCCATTACAAGGGGGAAAAAGGGGGGATATTTAAGTCTGGTCGTCCTATTGGACCGGGTAAAACAAAAACGGAAAGAGAAGGATAGCTTGAATAAATCATGGAAGTGATAAATAAAAATTGAAACGACAAATAAATACAAAACTTGGAGAAGAATCTGTTATCAAAAGTCATTATCGTCGACGCATAAATTGCAAAATTTCAGCTTTCTCTTGACGATTGTTAAACCTCTCTTAATGCGTCCAGCAGGTCCCCTGAAGTCTTATAACTACTAGAAAATTTCAGCATGAAGCTGCTTCTGTATGCATATTTGACATGAACAACGAAAAAGACGCAATAAAGTAATCTCACAGGGTGGAAAAAAGGGAAATTGCTGTAATTTGTGGTAATATAAGATATATTTTTTTTTCCCGAGGGGATTGTCGGCGTGAAATTCAGATGTTTAATAGTTGAAAAATGGAAGTTCAATTCGTCATGTAGCGTATGGTTAAGCTATAAGCGATTGATTGATAACCGTATGGTTGAACTGTTAATCTGTTTAATTTAAAAATGTATGGTTAAGCTGTGAGCATTAGATTTAGAAACTTTTGGCGGGTGATTTTTAAAAATATGGTTAACATGTTGTCGTTTAATTTATATATATATATATATATATATATATATATATATATATATATATATATATATGTATATATATATATATGTATATTATATATATATATATATATATATATATATATATATATATATATATATATATATATATATATATATATATATATATATATATAGATGTGTGTGTGTGTGAAATATCAGTTTCTTAATAAGTGTGGTTAAACTGATGACTTTTTATTCTGCAATATACGGTTTAATGTCTACGTTTAGTTCAGAAATGTATAATTTTATTGCCTAAGGTTAGCTCAAAAATGTCATTAAACTTTTACCGTCAAATTTACTCGAAACTTTTTTATAGTTTTCTTTAAAGGAAAACTGCTGCCCATCCTAAAGAGTTACAAAGTATCCCTTAATGTAATCCACAAATTATACATTTTCTTTCATGTATTGGTGTAGTTTACAAAGAACGATTTACAGACCAGACAAAACTTAACCTGGCTCCTTTCTAGATGTAATTTTAATAATATCTACCATATGTAGTGTATGGAGAAGTGTTTAAAACGTAAGGATCAGTTAGTGTAAACCGGATAAATTTAAAGGAGTAATTTTTTACATCTTACCGGTTCATAGTGACATCTTAACTTTTAATAAAAAATTTCTTAAAGTTGCGAGATTTTATATCAAAATAATAGTTTCAATATATAACTCAAAATAAAAAGGCCAATATTTTATTGGGATAAATATTTGTGGAGAATGATCTTCACGCATTACATTTATTTATCTTTTCTATTTTGGTTTATCTCGTGCATGATTTATTTGAGTTACCCGCGCTCCGCTTTCTAAACCTTATTCATCCTTTGCTTGTTCCATTTATGCTACCCCTCTCTTTCCCGTTTACTAATACTATCTATCTATAGATGGCCTATGCTCGTGACGTCACGACAGGGATATTTCCAAGCGTAGCCTTAGATGTCTGCAAGAATTAGGTTTGATGGCTCCCCACTCTGGCGATCTTAGAAAGTTTGATAAAGTAACAGCGAGTCAAAAAAAAAAAAAAAAAGTAACCCTTAAACTAACAAACAACGTATGTGTGTGTGTTCAGATTGCTTGCCTTGTGCAAGACACAGGCTCTTGCGTTGGCAGCCCATAAGCGAATGTTACTGTAATTTACTTTGATTTACTTTGAATGAGGGACCAAACAACGGCAACCGAGTTCTCCATTGAGCGTCCTCGCCGGAAAAGGAAACCTCCAGGACAGGTTCTGATAACGATCCTACTAACTAAAAGCTCTCTCCTCTTCGTTTATCACCCAGGCTAAGGAGCCTTCCAGACGACAGAGCAATTATTCATTGAACAAAACTGTTACCAGATAACCATGAAAAGAGGATTTTAGGTAAATTTCTCGAATGCAATTTCTCGAAAGTCAAATTCTCGAACTCAATTGCTCGAAAAATAATTTCTCGAACTATTATTTTCTCGAATCTCATATTTCTCGAAAACTGATATCTATTTTGTCAAGAAAATTAAATGGAAAAATGTTCATGTATTTCAAGGAAAAATATATCCTTTTGGGTTGGCAAACATAAATGTTAAAAATTTATTGTAAATGAAGGAATGGAAAAAATACAAAGGTTATCATTTATTATTTTATCTAAAAAAAAAAAAAAAAATAAAGTTAATAACCTTATGACGCAAAAGTGTGATTACAAATAGGTACGCATTGTATCGTGCATTATACGTACGCCCGTACATACAGGACATCACGGAATGCTAATAGCCTTTTTATAAATTGGTCTTTGGCGCTTATGGGATACTTTCGATTGTGTACGAGAAATTTACTTGTTTGTTTTCGAGTAATTGACATTCGAGAAAATGATAGTTCGAGAAATTATTTTTCGGTCAATTGATTTCGAGAAATTTACCTTCGCGCAATTGATTTCGAGAAATTTCCCTGACACCTGAAAAGAGGGATTGACCATCAACAACATTTAAAGGTTTTAAAAGTCCCTTATGAATGGAAGAGGCAAGGGACAGTGGCATTGCCTTAGCAAGCAGGACAATGTCCTAGAGACTGACCTATCTATATAAAATATAAACGCCCAAGCCTCCTCTCCATCCAAACTGGGACCACGGAGGGCGAGGCAATGGCTGCTGATGACTCAGCAGGTAAACGTATAGACTCCCCTGAACACCCCATCCTTAGCTCAAAAGGAGGTTACGAACCCCAGTCTTGCAATCACCAGTCAGGGACGTTTCCAAAAAACAGGTTGTATGAACAGTTGGATATGGCATTACTATTTTTTTGCCATATCAGGTTTCATATTCTCTCTTATTTGAAGCCCACTTTGAACCATATTGGTATGGTAACAATTTTTTTCAACAAACATTTGCTCTGCCGTTTGGAAAGTAACTACCCAAGCCAGAAAGTCGGTAATTTAGGTGAGTTGAAATGGTGTAAATGTTAGTCCACATTTTCCCCTAGTTGATAAATATCCAGGCCATTTTATCTAAATTATGCCATTATGCTGAGTTTTTGTTTGTAACCTTCATGTCCATTGTGTTATATTTTAATTTTGGTAACTTTAATGGAAGTCTAACACGATTCAATCAATTGTCTTTTGTGCTTTGACTAACCCTGTGTTCTCGGAATAACCCTATTCAAGTTGTAGTAAAGTCCTGCAGTATGTCACTGTACCTTCTGTCTGAATTTCTATACCTTTGGAGGATTTTTTTAATTTTATTTTATATGTTTGATTACCTCTTGTAATCATGAAATAACCAAATTAAAGTTATATGTAAATTGTTCCCATTATGTGACACTTTTTTTTTTTTTTTTTTTACTAACCCTTTGTTTCTGCATTTGACGATATCTTTACAAAGATCGTATAACTGTACGGATAGATATATGGGATAGGTTAACGCGATCATCGATTTTGACTAACTTCATTTTGGTATTGATACTGATCGATCCAATATATAACATTATAAGAAGTTAAAATCGTGTGATGGTTGACACACCGCAATATTGTAGGTTTCTGTTCTGTCGGCGCGGCATTCCCCCAAGTTAGGCCACCACTCAGCCATCAGATTCGATTGGATATACTATAGGATCCTATAGTATATCCAATCGAATCTGATGGCTGAGCGGCGGCCTTTCTCAAAATATTTAGTGGAAGAGTCCTCTTCTTTTGTTCACTTTCCTTTAACAAGTCCTAAAATAAGCACGCCTGAGGTTAAGCTGCATTCAACACCTGTAAGGAAGATATGCTTTTAAGACCTTGTGGGTCGTGGGAAAAGGTTGCCTTCTTATAAGTACAACCATTTATAGATATCTGTTTTTAGGCGGTCTTCCTTTTCATCCCTAGCGTCTCTAAAACATTCAGCTGTCTATCTTTGATCCTCACAACAAAGGAAGGTTTTTTGCTATTCTGCTAAAAATAATGAAGGGCAAATTAATTATCAAGTCTTGAAACAAAAAAAAGACAATATCAAATATCTAAGCATCAAAGGAGATGAGACAGCAATCATTAGGGGTAATTTGAAGAATATAAAAACGCTGTTTCAGTCTACGTTTAAGAATCATTTTCTGTATATTTTCTCTGTTACTATCTATGTGTCTAAGATCTTATGTTTGCCATGTGTCATTGGTGTCTTTAAGAAACATACATAAACATGCCATATATATATATATATATATATATATATATATATATATATATATATATATATATATATATATATATATATATATATATATATATTATGATTAGCGAATTACGTAAATTCCGACTCCGAAACTCGCCTGCTTTATATTACATAATCTGATACACAACAGAATTCCTGCGAGCTCAGGAGAATAATACAGAACTCCCAGACTTTAATATATATGAATACTGAATATCTAAAGGTCCCGTTACTTTACACTCAAAACAAAAACTGGGTGATTACTTTACTTTTAACGGGAACTTAAATCAACCTCTTATTTCAGTTTTTAGTCAGGGGATACGAGCAAGTCACTGAATTAATTATTGGTCATTGAAATATTACACACTTTACAAAAAATATATATATTCTATAAAAATAACGATTCAACTGTATTAGCAAAAATAAATCACTCGAAATTTAAATCTGAACTATACCTTAGACTAAGACAAAAGGAAACTTCAAAAATTATACAACCACTTGTTTCACTAGAAATTATCATATGAAAATATTTAATGTTGACAATTAATGAAAAAACTTGACACTTTAACACTATGGGAAATAAATCAAATTTACACTTACATGTATGTAACTGTTACTCTTACGTCCTTAGGGCTTACACATGGTTACCGTACAGTTAAGCAAAAACAAATACACTTCACTTTTTATCATAATCAGTCACAAAAACCAATTAATTTTTATAATATAACCGTACTTACTTATATGCTGCACTTCTTCCAACTTAAACCACAGAAATTCCAATGTCTGAACAAATGCTAAGCGTATTTGAGAAAAAACACTATATACACTGGAGAGGAAATACGTAGTGGCTGGATAGATGCTGGAGAGAGGACTGTCGGACGTTAGCTCTTTCGGAAGGTCAAGCTGGATCTCTCCGCCTCCTATTTGTTGCTAGGTCCTTATATATCATCATAATTCATTCGAGAAACTTCCAGTCCATTCCAACAATGCAATTGATGCGTGTGCAATGGTTCGGGCGGTTCTCACGACATCAGGTTGCCAAGTTGGCAGTTTTGAAGTATGGTTCTATTGTCGCCTGACGAGACAACTCTCAACTATCTCCGCCCACCACCTCTTGTAACATTAGAGTAACTTTTAGTCTAGAGCCCACATGCAACTTCCAACCACGTGGAAACATGATGTTTTCCTGGTTTATACTACGTGTGTGTTATACATACCTTTCAAGAAGTTTACACAAGACTTCGTAACAATACTATGATAAATAAATAAATAATTCTTTAAAACGTAAATTTACATGTAATGAACTGAATAAAAATACAACTAAATAAATGACGACAGTCCTATGCAATTTACATATATTTACATAATCCTACCTGAGTGGAACTCACCTTACCAGCTGCTTAAACATCTCTTAAATACACAAGTGAAATACGTGAATTAAATAGTCTACTCTCATGTCAGACCAGCTTCGTAAATATATATATATATATATATATATATATATATATATATATATATATATATATATATATATATATATATATATATATACTGTATCTGCGTGTGTGTGCGTGCATGATTGTATATGTATGCGTTTCAATACAAGTGAAACTCAATGTTTTCAAAAACACTTTGTGAGAATTGGATCAGAATGTTTCTTTGAAACTTCATGAGAAGTAAGAGACAGCGTTTCCTAGAAAGCTCACTAAAGCATAGTGGTTATGATCTCTAAATAACTTATGAAAATTATGAATACAGCTTCCTAGAAAACTTCATATGAAGTGAACGGCAGTTTTCCAATATTGCAAAATATTTCCTAGAACCTGCTGTAGATATTTGTATGTTCCTCTGCTGCGAATGTAGAGTTATTTTTGTCAGTGTTATTTTCAGCAAATGGAAAATACCGTGTGTTTAAAAGGATTTTTTCCGCAATGTTTTGGACGTCAATTCGAAATACCTCAGTCGCTTTGCATCAAAATGAAACTGTGCAAGATTTTTGACGACAACAATTGAACAATAGTTTTTCCTTTGCACAGAATGAAAAGGCATTCATATAAAAGGCAGGTGTTAAATGAGTTCAAATCCATTTGTATTCCACTGACTTTGACATGGAAAAAGTTATATATTTATTTCTGCTGTGACTCAACGTAGTATCATTATCCAGCACAATTTTAAGGAAAGTATGCAATTGGAATGATAGGAGTAATAGACTTTGCATACTAAAATACAATAACGTTAAAAATGCAAGCTCTCCCCTTTCTTCATTATTCATTTGTTTTTCCTAAAGTACAAATGCGTATCACTAAATTCGTCAGTCAAAACGATGATATAAAAAATACACATGTCATAGAAAAGTGTTAATAACCTCTCAGTTCTCTGCTATGTGCTATTCTCCCTTTGCATAAAAAAAAAAAATAATATGACAAACTATTAAAGCAAAACCGCCAGGTATTACAAAGTGGAAACGTACTTAACTCTCCATTCCGTTTACTTGGTGAAAGTATAAATCCATCTCGATGCAAACGTGCGATGCATAACAATCCGATTGGCATTGTGAACCTTGGCCCTAACTGGAAAACAAACAATTTTCCAGAGATAAATGCAGTCTCCCTTAAGTAAAAACTAGTAGCAAATTCAATTTTTATTTGGCAAATGAAGTTACCATTTATTTTGTAACATGAAGCAAATATAACTCCATATACATTCATTCTACAGCATTTACTTTTAACCCCGTAGCAATTACAGCGGCAAGTGCAATGAATTTCTATATGCATTTACCCCTTATAACATTTAGCTGCAACAAGTGGCTAGTGTAGCGTCAAGTTTGGTCTCTTATTTCCCAGCTACGATCTGGCAAATAATAAATGGAATACCGAGTGCAGTCACCTTTTAACTCATACACTGCAATCAATAGCAATTCAAATACAGTATCTCCAACAACAAGCAGCAGCAGATGAAGATTACCTTATACAGTGCCAGTAGCTAATTCAGTATCCCTAAAGTAACTGGCAATGTCAAATGTAGTCTCCCTCTAGTAACAGGTGTAATAAATGTCTTTACGTAAATTCCATTTTCCTGGAACATGTAGCGTGACAGCATTTATCATCCGGAATATTCTGTTTAGAGTCTTTTCATCGAGGATCTCTGGATTTACCTGCATAATCTCAGCTTTTGCATTTGACATTCACAACCTTTCGACATTTATTCTTCTTTAGAGGATAACTGTAAATATTGTAAAATATTCTGAGATATAAGCGATGACAGTTATTTATCAAAAGAGTTTGCACCACATCTCTCTCTCTCTCTCTCTCTCTCTCTCTCTCTCTCTCTCTCTCTCTCTCTCTCTCTCTCTCTCTCTCTCTCTCTCTCAGTTAATTGAGTTAGTGGTTATTTACGAGTTGTAGATAAAATGCTGATATAAATAAAGGAGTTGATTCGTAAAATGAATTCAAACTGCGTTTTAATTTTTCTTCAACTTAGCCTTATTGATTGTCGTATCATATCCTTTGATCTTTAAATATTTATTATTGTCTTTTTCGTTCCCAAACCTGTTAATTAATTTGCCCTTCGTTGTTTTCGGCAGATTATAAAAGAAACAGACTGGCTTTGTGGTGGAGATCAAAGATAGACAGCCGAATGCTTTCAAGAAGCAGCCTGTATTTCTCTATCTAAAATTATATTTTGTATTTTAGTCTGTATTTTTTTCTTTCTTTGGAGGATCGAAACTGAACTATCTATGCGTCGATTTGAGATTATCAATGAAAATATCTTCTCATTTTCCAACCTGATAAACGACCTTTACACACGACTTTAAATGAAATTCGTAATCCCTACTTGGAGCTGTTTGGAAGACAAATGGCATGGTATTTAAACCCCCCCCCCCCCCACAAAGACGATCATGGAAAGAATGGTCCTGCTATTCATATATATATATATATATATATATATATATATATATATATATATATATATATATATATATATATATATATATATATATTTATATATACAGTATATATATATATATATATATATATATATATATATATATATATATATATATATATATATACAGTATATATATATGAGTGTACATGTGTGTATAATGTAAATATACATACATATATATAGGTGTATACATATACCCTTACTGATTGGGAATACCTTAACGTGGTGAAGGGGTTTTTATATCGCCATGATCAGCAATGCTATACTATTTAGGGCCACCACCAATATTAGGTTGGTTTGCTGTGAAGGATCAAATGATAATCCTCCACCAATATTAATCCCCACTGGCCAGCGTGGTGATAAAAACTGGCCAAACCCTCAGACATAAATTGACACGACTGAGGACTTTTTCCTGCTGTGGACTAGAAACAACTGCATATGTTGTTCTTATGTGTGTGTATATATATATATATATATATATATATATATATATATATATATATATATATATATATATATATATATGGGTGTAGGGCAATTACCCCCGTGGACAATTACCCCCCGTGGACAGTTATCCCCGAGGACAATTACCCCCTAGAACAATTAACCCCCCCCCCCCTCAGGACAGCTACCCCCCAGGACAACTCATTTTATAAGTGATTTAAAATAATTGAAATAAAACTGATATAACATCATTTAAAATAATGTTAATGTATATAAATACATTTACATAATTAGTAATCCAAGTTTTTCTGTGTTCCAAAGATCAGAATTCTTTTGTCAATTGTCCCAGAGTCAAAAAGCAGAAAATCTTGACATCTTGTGTTTTGGTATAGTCATCTGTTAAAACAAGGCAATGGCAATGGCCGTGAGCGAGATAAACGTTGTCGATGTCGTCTAATATTACGTCTTAAATGATGAATTGGTGGTAGGTTTGCTCCGGTTTCTTCATCAATGCTTCCACAAGCCTCGGAAAGTATTTGCTGCACTGTTCCTTCTGTACTGATGGCTCTCATATTGACTCTTTGGATAGTTTTCGCAGCATCAATTTTCGCTTTAGATGGTGCATGGGTGTGATTATGAAGAGTACCAACAACAGCACTTCGTTGAATATGAACTTTTACTTTAGCTTTGCAACTGGCTTTGTTTCTTCTTTCTTAACACTCAAAAGACCCAACACCATTTGCCAAGTCTTTCTGCTTAACATATTATATATATATATATATATATATATATATATATATATATATATATATATATATATATATATATATATATATCCATCAAGCACTAGTATGTCTTTTCCTCTAGAACTTCTGATAAATTCCATGTTGCTTAGGGGATAATGGTCGTTTCACTGAATACCAAGAATAGTAATGCCTAGGAAGTAAATAAAAGAAATTTTTCTTGAAACTATTTAGAAAAAAAAATAGTTTATAAACAATTTCAGAAATTATATAATTGTACTACAGAGTAGTTTAGAGAGCAACAACAGTTTTATTTTATAAACACTTTCAGAAACTATATAATTGTACTAAAAAAGTAGTTTAGAGAGCAACAACAGTTTTAGTTTATAAAGAATTTCAGAAACTATATAATTGTACTAAAGAGTAGTTAATTAGAGCGAATTTACGAATTTTGTATTTAAATTATTTTTTATCCATTAAAAATACTTTAAACTTTGTTATATTAGTTTTATATCAATTATTTTAAACCATTTATAAAATGAGTTGTCCTGGGGGGTAGTTGTCCTAGGGGGTAATTGTCCCAGGTGGTAATTGTCCCAGGTGGTAATTGTCCTCGGGGGTAACTGTCCACGGGGCGTAATTGTCCTGATACCATATATTATATATATATATATATATATATATATATATATATATATATATATATATATATATATATATATATATATATATATATATTATTATTAAGGCTACTGAATTACATAAACTCCCGGGCTCCAAACTCACCTGTTTATTTTAACATAATTCTGTTACAATTGAATAATACTCGAGCTCTGAGAATACGTACAACTCCCAGACAGCAATATATATAAACGCTGAATATCCAAAGGTCTCTTAGGCCACTCTCAAAACAAAACTGGGTGATTAATTTATAATAATTATTGAAAAAACAACCTCTTACTTCGGTTCTTGGTCGGATACGAGCAAAGCACTGTTTGGAAATATTGATGATCGAAATAATACACTCTTTACAA